>NW_027363333.1:600000-1044455 GCF_046119375.1 Phyllobates terribilis
GACTAACAACAGCATTTACAGTAGTTTAAGGATTGAATGGAAGAGAGCAATCACTGGAAAAGGACATCATACTTTGAAGTATAGAAGGACCAAAGCAAAGTGCAAGACCAGAAAACAATCCAATGGATTGATACTATCAAGATAATGGTGAAGAAGGCCCTAGTGGACCGATCTAGTCCTTCACAAAATTGATCTTCCTAAAGATCGTTAATTCATCCAGTCGTCATGGCTAATGTTTCAACCGAAGGCCGTTAATAATTAAAAATGGACTGACTGACCACAGCATTCACACTAGTTGTGGACTGCCTGATCATATTTACGGTAGACTGTTTGCCAACCTCTGTCTTCTAAAGTGAGTAACCCCCTATCCTATTTCATTGAATAGCCTTGTAATCAGCAGTGTAACAATCAATACCACAATTACAAGACACTGACCACACTATTAAGACTACACTGTGGACTGAATGACCACAGCATTTAAAAGGACTGACAGTCCACAGCGTTTGAATTAGTTGTGGACTGACTGACAACAGCATTTACGCTAGTCTAAGAATTGACTGGAAGACAGCAATCACAGGAAAAGGACATCATACTTTGAAGTATAGAAGGAAGAAAGCAAAGAGGAAGACCAGCAGCCAATCCAACGGATTGACACTATCAAGATAACAGTGGAGAAGACCCTAGTGGACCTATGTAGTCTTTCACAAAATTGATCTTCCTAAAGATCGTTAATTCATCAAGTCGTCATAGCTCGAGTTTCAACCGAAGGTCATTAATAATAAAAAATGGGCTGACTGACCACAGCATTCACAGGTGTGGACTGTCTGACAACAGCATTCACACTAGGTGTGGACTGCTTGACCACATTTACAGTAGACTAGACTGTGGGCCAACCTCTGTCTTCTAAAGTGAGGTATCCCCTTTCCTATTTCATAGAATAGCCTTGTAATCAGTGGTGTAACAATCAATACCGCAATTACAAGAGATTGACCACACTATTAAAATTACACTGTGGACTGAATGACCACAACATTTAAAAGGACTGACAGTCCACAGCGTTTGAATTAGTTGAGGACTGACTGACAACAGCATTTACACTAATCTAAGGATTGACTGGAAGACAGCAATCACTGGAAAAGGACATCATACTTTGAAGTATAGAAGGAAGAAGGAAAAGAGGAAGACCAGCAGCCAATCCAAAGGATTGACACTATCAAGATAAGGGTGGAGAAGACCCTAGTAGACCTATGAAGTCTTTCACAAAATTGATCTTCCTAAAGATCGTTAATTCATCCAGTCGTCATAGCTCGAGTTTCAACCGAAGGCCGTTAATAATAAAATATGGGCTGACTGACCACAGCATTCACACTAAGTGTGGACTGCTTGATCACATTTATAGTAGACTGTGGGCCAACCTCTGTCTTCTAAAGTGAGGAATCCACTATTCTATTTCATAGAATAGCCTTGTAATCAGCGGTGTAACAATCAATACCGCGATTCCAAGAGATTGACCACACTATTAAGAATACACTGTGGACTGAATGACCACAACATTTAAAAGGACTGACAGTCCACAGCATTTGGATTACTTGTGGACTGACTGACAACAGCATTTACACTAGTCTAAGGACTGAATGGAAGACAGCAATCAATGGAAAAGGACATCATAGTTTGAAGTATAGAAGAAAGCAAAGAGCAAGACCAGCAACCAATCCAATGGATTGATACTATCAAGATAATGTTGAAGAAGACCCTAGTGGACCTATCTAGTCTTTCACAAAATTGATCTTCCTAAAGATCGTTAATTCATCCAGTAGTCATGGCTCGAATTTCAACCGAAGGCCGTTAATAATAAAAAATGGGCTGACTGACTACAGCATTCACACTAGGTGTGGACTGCTTGACCACATTTCCAGTAGACTAAACTGTGGGCCAACCTCTGTCTTTTAAATGGAGGAATCCCCTATTCTATTTCATAGAATAACCTTGTAATCAGCGGTGTAACAATCAATACCGCGATTACAAGAGACTGACCACACTATTAAAATTACACTGTGGACTGAATGACCACAACATTTAAAAATACTGACAGTCCACAGCATTTGAATTAGTTGTGGACTGACTGACAACAGCATTTACACTAATCTAAGGATTGACTGGAAGACAGCAATCACAGGAAAAGGACATCATACTTTGAAGTATAGAAGGACCAAAGCAAAGTGCAAGACCAGCAAACAATCCAATGGATTGATACTATCAAGATAATGGTGAAGAAGGCCCTAGTGGACCGATCTAGTCTTGCACAAGATTGATCTTCCTAAAGATCATTAATACATCAAGTCGTCATGGCTCGAGATTCAACCGAAGGCCATTAATTATAAAGAATGGACTGACTGACCACAGCATATAGACTAGATGTGGACTGCCTGACCACATTTACAGTAGACTGTGGACCGATTGAGCATAAAATTTAAAATAGACTGTGAACTCTCTGACTACAAATTTTATAATAAAATGCAGACCGACTGACCACAGTCTTTATCTTTGAAATAAGTAATTTTGGCCCTAGAGTGTTATACTTTTTGGTGTGTATAGCATGTAGCAGGAACATATTATCACTCTTTTGAATACTTACAGGTGACTGACGCCCTTTGACATCGTGGGATTTGAAATGTTTCCTTGTGAACTCCAATAAAAGAATGTGGAAAGTCACTTAACAGGTAATTAATATTCATATTAATTACTGATAATAGTCAGTCTAGGCATAAGTTCTAGACCTGCGGAGGTGTGACAACACCTTTCTGATACATGAGAATATACTGTTAGTGGTTTACATATGTTTATTTTCTATACACAATTCCTAGTATAACACAACCATATCTTAGGTAGAGACATAAGGAACATTTCTTTTCCTTATCTTCTGTATTCTAAAGTGAGGAATCCCTTATTCTGTTTCATAGAATAGCCTTGTAATCAGCGGTGTAACAATCAATAGCGCGATTACAAGAGACTGACCACAGTATTAAGACTACACTGTGGACCAATTAACCACAAAATTTACAAGGACTGACAGTCCACAGCATTTAAATTAGGCTTGGACTGACAACAGCATTTACACTAGTCTATGGATTGACTGGAAGACAGCAATCACTGGAAAGGGACATCATACTCGGAAGAATAGAAGGAAGAAGGCAAAGAGGAAGATGAGCAACCAATCCAAAGGATTGATACCATCAAGATAACGGTGGAGAAGACCCTAGTGGACCGATCTAGTCTTGAACAAGATTGATCTTCCTAAAGATCATTAATTCATCCAGTCGTCATGGCTAGAGTTTCAACCGAAGGCCGTTAATAATAAAAAATGGACTGACTGACCACAGCATTCACACTAGTTGTGGACTGCCTGATCACATTTATAGTAGAATGTGGGCCAACCTCTGTCTTCTAAAGTGAGGAATCCCCTATTCTATTTCATAGAATAGCGTTGTAATCAGCGGTGTAACAATCAATACCGCGATTCCAAGAGATTGACCACACTATTAAGAATACACTGTGGACTGAATGACCACAACATTTAAAAGGACTGACAGTCCACAGCATTTGAATTAGTTGTGGACTGACTGACAACGGCAATTACACTAGTCTAAGGATTGACTGGAAGACAGCAATCAATGGAAAAGGACATCATACTTTGAAGTATAGAAGGAAGAAAGCAAAGAGGAAGAACAGCAGCCAATCCAAAGGATTGACACTATCAAGATAACAGTGGAAAAGACCCTAGTGGACCTATGTAGTCTTTCACAAAATTGATCTTCCTAAAGATCGTTAATTCATCAAGTCGTCAGAGCTCGAGTTTCAACCGAAGGCCATTAATAATAAAAAAATGGGCTGACTGACCACAGCATTCACACTAGGTGTGGACTGCTTGATTACATTTATAGTAGACTGTGGGCCAACCTCTGTCTTCTAAAGTGAGGAATCCCCTATTCTATTTCATAGAATAGCCTTGTAATCAGTGGTGTAACAATCAATACCGCGATTCCAAGAGATTGACCATACTATTAAGAATACACTGTGGACTGAATGACCACAACATTTAAAAGGACTGACAGTCCACAGCATTTGAATTAGTTGTGGACTGACTGACAACGGCAATTACACTAGTCTAAGGATTGAATGGAAGACAGCAATCAATGGAAAAGGACATCATAGTTTGAAGTATAGAAGAAAGCAAAGAGCAAGAGCAGCAACCAATCCAATGGATTGATACTATCAAGATAATGGTGAAGAAGACCCTAGTGGACCTATCTAGTCTTTCACAAAATTGATCTTCCTAAAGATCGTTAATTCATCCAGTAGTCATGGCTCGAGTTTCAACCGAAGGCCATTAATTATAAAGAATGGACTGACTGACCACAGCATATAGACTAGATGTGGACTGCCTGACAACATTTACAGTAGACTGTGAGCCGATTGAGCATAAAATTTAAAATAGACTGTCGACTCTCTGACTACAATTTTTACAATAAAATGCAGACCGACTGACCACAGTCTTTATCTTTGAAATAAATAATTTTGGCCCTAGAGTGTTATACTTTTTGGTGTGTATAGCATGTAGCAGGAACATATTATCACTCTTTTGAATATTTACAGGTGACTGACGCCCTTTGACATCGTGGGATTTGAAATGTTTCCTTGTGAACTCCAAGAAAAGAATGTGGAAAGTCACATAACAGGTAATTAATATTCATATTAATTACTGATAATAGTCAGTCTAGGCATAAGTTCTAGACCTGCGGAGGTGTGACAACACCTTTCTGATACATGAGAATATACTGTTAGTGGTTTACATATGTTTATTTTCTATACACAATTCCTAGTATAACACAACTATATCTTAGGTAGAGACATAAGGAACACTTCTTTTCCTTATCTTCTGTATTCTAAAGTGAGGAATCCCTTATTCTGTTTCATAGAATAGCCTTGTAATCAGCGGTGTAACAATCAATACCGCGATTACAAGAGACTGACCACAGTATTAAGACTACACTGTGGACCAATTAACCACAAAATTTACAAGGACTGACAGTCCACAGCATTCAAATTAGGCGTGGACTGACTGACAACAGCATTTACACTAGTCTATGGATTGACTGGACGACAGCAATTACTAGAAAGGGACATCATACTCGGAAGAATAGAAGGAAGAAAGCAAAGAGGAAGACCAGCAACCAATCCAAAGGATTGATACAATCAAGATAACGGTGGAGAAGACCCTAGTGGACCGATCTAGTCTTGAACAAGATTGATCTTCCTAAAGATCGTTAATTCATCCAGTCGTCATGGCTAGAGTTTCAACCGAAGGCCGTTAATAATAAAAAATGGACTGACTGACCACAGCATTCACATTAACAAACAGACAAAAGCCCTATGTAAATACATAGAAACATAGCTGATAAACCGTGTGCAATAATATACGGTCAGCATAAATTCCACTCCAAACACAATATAACAACAAAAGAGGAAAAAGAGTGATTCATATCAAGAGTATTATTTTATTACATATCGAAACTTTACATGATTATGTCAAAGTAATCATAGCAATTAATAGCACTAGAAAATGGGGAACATACAAAGAATCCAGGGGATAGTAGCACTAGATAATATGCAGAGACACAATAATGACCCCACATGGGGATGTCAGGTATCAAAATAATGCAGTGGGGACCTTTAAGGCAAGAGGCCGACTCAAGGAACAGTTGTAGCAGAACAGACAGTATGTAGAATCACATCATCATAGACAATAAGACCACCCAAATGTTCCCTTCGCTCAATATTATAAGAGGAGCCATCTTACCAAGGATGCAGAGGTTTAAAGTGCTCAGTGCCAAATGCCCAGGTGGACAAAAAACGCCTCGACGCGCGTTTCGCCCTCAACCGTAAGGCTTTCTCAAGAGGCGGATCACTGGATGTGCATGAGGACCTTAAATATGGAGAACTGGAGGATCACGTGACATGTCACGTGATCGTCCCGATAACACGACTTCCGCATGTTGGCGCATGCGCCGTGGGCCACCTGTCGTGAGCGCGTGACCAGGCCGTCACGCCCCCTAGCACGTGTGGGCAACACAATGCCGGAGACGACAGATAGCGGGGCACGCGCTCCAGAGGGAAGCCACACGGCGCGCATGCGCGCAGCGTATATCGATGTTACAAAAGACCAGCCCTATAAGCGGGATTATTAATGGCTCACAGATATCATTATGGCCACAGATAAATCACCATTATACAAGACAATCAAATCCCTTTTATGTCAATCGCCCATCACATGGTAGATATAACAATATGAATCACCACATATGATATTAAGGGATAACAATAATACCCCCAGAGGGCTACATAGTAAATATGTGCGTAAAGCAAAGGAAAAAGATATGTATATAATGCCTGGTAAAATACAAAGTATACCACATCATCCATATAATTATTCATAATCCAGTGCTCATGGGAGGTTATGATGTTACATTTTCATACAGATGTCCAGATGGTGACAATTGTTGGAAACAGCGGAAGTGGTCCCCAGAAAAAGGGGGATATTCAACGGTTGTACGGCACATCAATACTAAATAAGAGGACAATAAAAAAATATTAAAAATGAGCAATATAAACAAAGTTAAAAGAAGGAGACTCACACATGGGAACAAGATTCCAGAGATAACCAGAAAAACAGGAGAATAGAGCCAAGGAACATAAAAAAATATAATAATAGTATAATATATATGCCTTCTTATTTAAAGAAACGCAGCAAAAGTTAAGGCCTCATTCAGACCATGTGGGCTCACGGTGTCCAGATTCACGATCCATCGCGCCTCCCTCTGAGCCAGGCGCTGTTTCATGTTACCACCCCGAGAGCCAAGGCGCACCGCCTCAATGCCGCGTATCTGCAATGTTTTCGGATCGCATACATGGGCGGCCTTGAAGTGTCTAGGAAGCGTCTTCAGCTCCCGGGGGTCGGCCACTGTCTTGGCCGCGCCAATGTCCCGCACGTGCTTACGTACCCTGACCCGAAGCTCGCGGGAGGTCAAACCAATATAAATCAAATTGCATCCACAAGTGGCATAGTATATTACGTTACTAGTGCCACATGAGATGTACTGTAAGATTTTAAATTCCCGGGAGCTGTCAGAGGACATGAAAATAGCACTACGTAGGACATTGGCGCAGGCAAGACAGTGGCCGCACGGAAAACATCCCACAGTGGGACCGCGAGAGCCAAACGGGTTAGATACAGGGGGGACATAGTGGCTTCAGACGAGCAGGTCCCTCAAATTCCTCCCTCGACGAGCGGTCATAGACGGGAAGGGTGCGAGATGGTCACGAAGTAGAGGTTCGGTCCCAAGAACCGCCCAATGGCGGCTCAGAATCTGACGCATCCCTTCCCATTCATGATTGAAGGATGAGATAAACCTGATCATCCCAGACCCGTCCCTGCTTCGCATCTGGCCAGCGCGATTCGAATATAGTAAACCACTGCGAGATGCGCTCCGTGCCCTATCATAGCCACATCTAATGCTTCGGTTACTGTAGCCGCGATTTCGAAACCGTCTAGTGAGGTCGGCAGCCTGGGCTTCAAACCTAGAGTCTGTAGAACAGATACACCTCATCCTCAGGAACTGTCCGATCGGGACAGCCCGGATCACGGGTAAATGATGGGCAGACTTCGCGTAAATCAAAGAGTTAACCGACGTAGATTTCCTGAAGACGTCAGTCTGGATAGCCGAAAATGCATCAATCTCCAAACTCACGTCCAGGAAATCAATACGCTTGGTATGGTAGGTATAAGTAAGTTTGATACCCCGCGAATTGGTGTTTAGGTGTCCCATAAACTCCTCAAGCTCCCCCACCGTCCCCCGCCAAAAAAATAATATATCATCAATGTACCTCATCCATGACACGACATGGTCCACGGCCGGCACGCCGTCGTCACCAAAAATATCCCTCTCCCAAGCACCCAGGAAGAGGTTGGCATACGACGGCGCGCAGGCCGCCCCCATAGCCGTGCCACGGCACTGGAGGTACATGACATCTTTAAATAGAAAGTAATTATGCGAGAGAACAAAGTGGAGCAGCTCGAGGAGAAACTCACGACACGGGCGGTCCAGATCGGAGGTTCCGAGGAAGAGGCAAACCGACTCAAGACCCAGGTCATGCCGAATACACGTATACAGACCCTCCACATCAGCCGTGACCATGATAATGCCTGGCTCGACAAGGACACCATCAACCCGAGTAAGGACGTCCGTAGTGTCCTTCACAAACGAAGGGAGAGTCTCGACCAAAGGTTTTAAATAACTATCGATATATCTGCAGATTGGTTCACACAGACCCCCTTGTCCAGACACTATCGGACGTCCCGGTGGGTTGGTGGGGTCCTTGTGTACCTTGGGGAGGAGATAGAATGTGGCAATCCGAGGAAAACGAACTGTCAGGGCCTCAACAGTTTTTCGATCAATAATTCCCTGGTCGCATGCATGACCAAGGATCCCCTGAAGTGCCGCAGAGAAAGATACCGTAGGATTATGTGACAATTTAGTATAGGTATCAGTATTCCTTAATTGTCGGAAGGCCTCCTTCTCATATTTTATACAAGGCCACACGACAATATTCCCTCCCTTGTCCGCTGGTTTAATTATTATGTCATTATATGACTTCAATTCTTTTATAGCCATACGTTGTTGGCTAGTCAAATTATCAAATTGCCGTCGCGGCGACAATTTCTTGAAGTCGTCAGTTACCAGTCGCACAAATATCTCTACGGCTGGACTCAGGGACAGGGGAGGGAACCGTGTGGACCTTGAATTCACACTTCGAAGAGACCCACCTGCTATTGTAGGTCTCTGTTCAGAGAGGAGTTCCTGAAGATTGCATAAGGCATCTCGCTCCGCCGCACCAAGGGATCCCGGGTCACCACGCGACCTAAGATGCAATTTTTTGAGAATTAATTTTCTGGCAAACAGGTGGAGATCCTTGAGTGCTGTGAAGTAATCAAAAGAACTCGTCGGAGAAAAGGATAACCCTCTCTCAAGGACCTCCACCTGAGCCCGAGTTAAGGCATGTGTAGATAAATTTATAACCCGTGCTCCATCCTCAGGGACACCAACCTGTTGAGAAGCACCAAGCTTCTTCTTGTTGCTTGTTCTAGTCTGAATCCTGTTATGAAGGTTAACCGCTGGTCTGTCCTGAGGAGATGGAACCACGGGAAAGGCTTGATCATCTGCTGAGGCACCTGATACAGAGGATACTGATCTTGACCGGGAATTGGACTGAAATCTATGGCGAGGTCGAGATCGGTCACTGGGTATCCTCCATCTATATACACGTTTCGTTTTTTTATCTTGGATATCTCTCTGGAATTTTTTTGTTTTGTTTTTTTTGTTTTGTTGGTAAAGATTTCTTTGACCCATCTCTGTGATTCGACCTCAACCTCGTCGTTAAGTTTCTGCAGCTGATCATTAGACATATCACGTTTGAAAGTAAGTTGAATCTGTTCAATTTCCAATTCTATGTCTTTGATAGATTTCTCGTTCAGCTGCCTCAACAGTCTCAAAAAGCCCCGCGAACATGTGTCAGCTAGTGATTCCCACTCATTTTTAAATTCCTCATCCTCGATGTTAAAGGAGGGAAGGATCTGGACCCGCAAGCCCCTGGGAATGAGGCCCTTATCAATGTACTTAGCTAGAAATGCATGATTCCACCAAATACGCGTGCGGTGTTTCAAAAGGTTCTTAAACTTGGCAATATTCTCCTGTAAACTCTGGTCAGCCCCCGAACCTAGGGTACCACCATCTTCGGATGCGTTATTGATTTGCTCGAGCCAGGCACTGTCGCGTGCTCGAAAGTCCATGGCGGGCTTAAATAGTGCTAAAGAAACACAAGAACAGATTAGCAAACAGACAAAAGCCCTATGTAAATACATAGAAACATAGCTGATAAACCGTGTGCAATAATATACGGTCAGCATAAATTCCACTCCAAACACAATATAACAACAAAAGAGGAAAAAGAGTGATTCATATCAAGAGTATTATTTTATTACATATCGAAACTTTACATGATTATGTCAAAGTAATCATAGCAATTAATAGCACTAGAAAATGGGGAACACACAAAGAATCCAGGGGATAGTAGCACTAGATAATATGCAGAGACACAATAATGACCCCACATGGGGATGTCAGGTATCAAAATAATGCAGTGGGGACCTTTAAGGCAAGAGGCTGACTCAAGGAACAGTTGTAGCAGAACAGACAGTATGTAGAATCACATCATCATAGACAATAAGACCACCCAAATGTTCCCTTCGCTCAATATTATAAGAGGAGCCATCTTACCAAGGATGCAGAGGTTTAAAGTGCTCAGTGCCAAATGCCCATGTGGACAAAAAACGCCTTGACGCGCGTTTCGCCCTCAACCGTAAGGCTTTCTCAAGAGGCGGATCACTGGATGTGCATGAGGACCTTAAATATGGAGAACTGGAGGATCACGTGACATGTCACGTGATCGTCCCGATAACACGACTTCCGCATGTTGGCGCATGCGCCGTGGGCCACCTGTCGTGAGCGCGTGACCAGGCCGTCACGCCCCCTAGCACGTGTGGACAACACAACGCCGGAGACGACAGATAGCGGGGCACACGCTCCAGAGGGAAGCCACACGGCGCGCATGCGCGCAGCGTATATCGATGTTACAAAAGACCAGCCCTATAAGCGGGATTAGGAATGGCTCACAGATATCATTATGGCCACAGATAAATCACCATTATACAAGACAATCAAATCCCTTTTATGTCAATCGCCCATCACATGGTAGATATAACAATATGAATCACCACATATGATATTAAGGGATAACAATAATACCCCCAGAGGGCTACATAGTAAATATGTGCGTAAAGCAAAGGAAAAAGATATGTATATAATGCCTGGTAAAATACAAAGTATACCACATCATCCATATAATTATTCATAATCCAGTGCTCATGGGAGGTTATGATCTTACATTTTCATACAGATGTCCTGATGGTGACAATTGTTGGAAACAGCGGAAGTGGTCCCCAGAAAAAGGGGGATATTCAACGGTTGTACGGCACATCAATACTAAATAAGAGGACAATAAAAAAATATTAAAAATGAGCAATATAAACAAAGTTAAAAGAAGGAGACTCACACATGGGAACAAGATTCCAGAGATAACCAGAAAAACAGGAGAATAGAGCCAAGGAACATAAAAAAATATAATAATAGTATAATATATATGCCTTCTTATTTAAAGAAACGCAGCAAAAGTTAAGGCCTCATTCAGACCATGTGGGCTCACGGTGTCCAGATTCACGATCCATCGCGCCTCCCTCTGAGCCAGGCGCTGTTTCATGTTACCACCCCGAGAGCCAAGGCGCACAGCCTCAATGCCGCGTATCTGCAATGTTTTCGGATCGCATCCATGGGCGGCCTTGAAGTGTCTAGGAAGCGTCTTCAGCTCCCGGGGGTCGGCCACTGTCTTGGCCGCGCCAATGTCCCGCACGTGCTCACGTACCCTGACCCGAAGCTCGCGGGAGGTCAAACCAATATAAATCAAATTGCATCCACAAGTGGCATAGTAGATTACGCTACTAGTGCCACATGAGATGTACTGTAAGATTTTAAATTCCCGGGAGCTGTCAGAGGACGTGAAAATAGCACTACGTAGGACATTGGCGCAGGCAAGACAGTGGCCGCACGGAAAACATCCCACAGTGGGACCGCGAGAGCCAAACGGGTTAGATACAGTGGGGACATAGTGGCTTGAGACGAGCAGGTCCCTCAAATTCCTCCCTCGACGAGCGGTCATAGACGGGAAGGGTGCGAGATGGTCACGAAGTAGAGGTTCGGTCCCAAGAACCGCCCAATGGCGGCTCAGAATCTGACGCATCCCTTCCCATTCATGATTGAAGGATGAGATAAACCTGATCATCCCAGACCCGTCCCCGCCTCGCATCTGGCCAGCGCGATTCGAATATAGTAAACCACTGCGAGATGCGCTCCGTGCCCTATCATAGCCACGTCTAATGCTTCGGTTACTGTAGCCACGATTTCGAAACCGTCTAGTGAGGTCGGCAGCCTGGGCTTCAAACCTAGAGTCTGTAGAACAGATACGCCTCATCCTCAGGAACTGTCCGATCGGGACAGCCCGGATCACGGGTAAATGATGGGCAGACTTCGCGTGGATCAAAGAGTTAACCGACGTAGATTTCCTGAAGACGCCAGTCTGGATAGCCGAAAATGCATCAATCTCCAAACTCACGTCCAGGAAATCAATACGCTTGGTATGGTAGGTATAAGTAAGTCCACTAGTTGTGGACTGCCTGATCATATTTACGGTAGACTGTGGGACAACCTCTGTCTTCTAAAGTGAGGAATCCCCTATTCTATTTCATAGAATAGCCTTGTAATTAGCAGTGTAACAATCAATACTGCAATTACAAGACACTGACCACACTATTAAGACTACACTGTGGACTGAATGACCACAGCATTTAAAAGGACTGACAGTCCACAGCATTTGAATTAGTTGTGGACTGACTGACAACAGCATTTACACTTGTCTAAGGATTGACTGGAAGACAGCAATCACTGGAAAAGGACATCATACTTTGAAGTATAGAAGGAAGAAAGCAAAGAGGAAGACCAGCAGCCAATCCAAAGGATTGACACTATCAAGATAACAGTGGAAAAGACCCTAGTGGACCTATGTAGTCTTTCACAAAATTGATCTTCCTAAAGATCGTTAATAGAGATGAGCGGTGTTCGACTAGAACTGTTCGCCAATCTCAAATTCGAGCTGTTTTGGGCGGTGTTCGAGTTGTTCGACGAACCCGAACGATTTGCAAAAAATTCGGCTGTTCGAGGTTATGTTCGATAACTGTTCGTGCACCAAAAGCGTGTCCTGCATGTCTGGCGCTATTTAGAGCACCAATCATGCAGGGATTGTCTGCCACTCACTGTAATGCCACAGCCATGGTGGTTGTGGCATTACAGTGATTGCCCAAATCGATGGGAACAGTGCCAACAGTGAAACATGAAAAGCCGGCAATTCAGCAGCGGCATACACCTGTACCCGACAATTTAGAACCGAAAGAATAGAGCTTCACACATAGATTAGATAGATATAAACATGTCAGCCACATATATACGAAGTACAGTGAAAGTGCTGCTTACTGTACTTGTCATTTAGCGTAAAGGATTTATCAAAAAAAATAATAGTGTTTTCATGCACCATCTCTTTAAAAAAGCCGGCCGGCAATTCAGCAGCGGTACCCGACGATTTATAACAGACAGAATAGAGCATCATACATAGATTAGATAGATAGAAACATGTCAGCCACATATATACGAAGTACAGTGAAAGTGCTGCTTACTGTACTTGTCATTTAGCGTAAAGGATTTATCAAAAAAAATAATAGTGTTTTCATGCACCGTCTCTTTAAAAAAGCCGGCCGGCAATTCAGCAGCGGTACCCGACAATTTATAACAGACAGAATAGAGCTTCACACATAGATTAGATAGATAGAAACATGTCAGTCACATATATATGAAGTACAGTGATAGTGTTGGTTACTGTACTTGTCATTTAGTATTAAAATAAAGGATTTATTATTAAAAAAATTGGCGTGGGGTTCCCCTTAATTTTAGGCTCTAGCGGAGGTTAAGCAGACGGCTGGGGCAGATGTTTGAAGCCTGGGAAGGGGGTAATACCCACGGAGCTTCCCAGGCTACTAATATCAGCCCCCAGCTGAATACATAGCCTTTACTAGCTATTAAAATGGGGGACCCCCCCAAAAAAATGACGTGGGGTCCCCCCTAATTTAATAGCTAGCAAAGGCTAGGCAGACAGCTGGGGGCTGATATTAATAGCCCAGGAAGGGTGCCATGAATATTGGCCCCCTCCCAGGCTAGAAACACCAGCCGTCAGCCGCCCCAGAAATGGCGCATTCATAGGATGCGCCAATTCTGGCACTTAGCCTCGCTCTTCCACGTTGCCCTGGTGCGGTGGCAGGGGGTAATAGGGTTGGGGTTGATTTCAGCTTATAATGCCAGCTGACATCAAGCCCAGGTTAGTAATGGAGAGGCATCTATAAGACACCCCCATTACTAACCCCATAGTCAAAGTTAAAAAAAAACACAAACACCCAGAATAAAGTCCTTTAATTGAAATAAAGACACAATCCTTTATTGTTCTAAATTAAACCATACTTACCGTCACGCCCATTCCAGCTGAAGCCAACGATCTCCTGCAATAAAAGAAAAATAATAAAGCAACCTCATCCTTACCTTTCCATGGTTCCCACGACAGCTTCAGCTCTGCTACATCGAGATGACAGGCTGGACCGCAGCAGAACGCTGCCATCCAGCCTCTCATCCCGCAGACACTGAGAAGCGCAGGCTTGCTTGCGCTGCTCAGCGTCTCTCTGTGACGACATCCAGATGGGCCGAGTTCATGTCCAATGAACTCGGCTCACCTCATGCACGTCACTGACAGCGTGGGAAAATTCTCACGCTGAAGCGGTGAGTGCAGGAGAATTCTCCCACGCTGTCAGTGACATGCATAAGGTGAGCTCATGTCCAATGAACTCAGCTCACCTCCTGCACGTCACTGACAGCGTGGGAGAATTCTCCTGCACTCAGCTCTTCAGCGTGAGAATTCTCCCGCTGAAGCGCTGAGTGCAGGAGAATTTTCCCACGCTGTCAGTGACGTGCATAAGGTGAGCTCATGTCCAATGAACTCAGCTCACCTCCTGCACGTCACTGACAGCGTGGGAGAATTCTCCTACACTCAGCGCTTCAGTGTGAGAATTCTCCCACGCTGAAGCGCTGAGTGCAGGAGAATTTTCCCACGCTGTCAGTGACGTGCATGAGGTGAGCCGAGTTCATTGGACATCAACTCGGCTCATCTGGATGCCCTCACAGAGAGACACTGTGGAGCGCAAGCAAGCCTGCGCTTCTCAGTGTCTGCGGGATGACAGGCTGGATGGCAGCGTTCTGCTGCGGTCCAGCCTGTCATCTCGATGTAGCAGAGCTGAAGCTGTCATGGGAACCATGGAAAGGTAAGGATGATGTTGCTTTATTATTTTTCTTTTATTGCAGGAGATCGTTGGCTTCAGCTGGAATGGGCGTGATGGTAAGTATGGTTTAATTTAGAACAATAAAGAATTGTGTGTTTATTTCAATTAAAGGACTTTTTTCTGGGTGTTGTGTTTTTTTTAAATACTTTACTAGAAATTCATGGTGGTCATGTCTAATATTGGCGTGACCCCATGAATTTCGGGCTTAGGGCCAGCTGATAATGCCAAGCTGGCCCTAACCCCTTTATTACCCAGTGAGCCACCGCATCAGGGCCCTGGATGAGTTGGGTACAGCGCCAGAAGATGGCGCTTCTATGAACGCGCCATTTTCCGGGGTGGCTGCGGACTGCAATTTGCAGCGGGGGGGGGGCCCAGAAAGCTTGGGCCTCCCTGCGCTGCGGATTCCAGCCCCCAGCTGCCTAGTTGTACCTGGCTGGACACAAAAACAGGGCGAAGCCCCACGTCAATTTTCTTTAAATTATTTCATGAATTTCCTGAAATAATTTAAAAAAATTGAAGTGGGGCTTCGCACTATATTTGTGTCCAGCCAGGTACAGCAGGCAGGAACGGGCTGCCCCCATCAACCAGCTGCCTATTTGTACCTGGCCGGACACAACAATATAGGGAAGCCCTTTTTTTCTTAATTATTTCATGAATTTCATGAAATAATTAAAAAAAAAGTACGTGGGGCTTCGCCCTATTTTTGTGTCCAGCCAGGTACAACTAGGCAGCTGGGGGCTGGAATCTGCAGCGCAGGGAGGCCCAAGCTTTCTGGGCCCCCCCCCGCTACAAATTGCAGTCCGCAGCCACCCCGGAAAATGGCGAATTCATAGAAGCGCCATCTTCTGGCGCTATACCCAACTCATCCAGGGCCCTGGTGCGGTGGCTCACTGGGTAATAAAGGGGTTAGGGCCAGCTTGGTATTATCAGCTGGCCCCAAGCCCAAAATTCATGGGGTCACGCCAGTATTAGACATGACCGCCATGAATTTCTAGTAAAGTATTTAAAAAAAACACAACACCCAGAATAAAGTCCTTTAATTGAAATAAAGACACAATTCTTTATTGTTCTAAATTAAACCATACTTACCATCACACCCATTCCAGCTGAAGCCAACGATCTCCTGCAATAAAAGAAAAATAATAAACCAACCTCATCCTTACCTTTCCATGGTTCCCACGACAGCTTCAGCTCTGCTACATCGAGATGACTGGCTGGACCGCAGCAGAACGCTGCCATCCAGTCTGTCATCCCGCAGACACTGAGAAGCGCAGGCATGCTTGCGCTCCTCACTGTCTCGCTGTGACGGCATCCAGTTGAGCCGAGGTCATGTCCAATGAACTCGGCTCACCTCGTGCACGTCACTGACAGCGTGGGAAAATTCTCCTGCAATCAGCGCTTCAGCGTGAGAATTTTCCCACGCTGTCAGTTTAATTTAGAACAATAAAGAATTGTGTCTTTATTTCAATTAAAGGACTTTATTCTGGGTGTTGTGTTTTTTTTAAATACTTTACTAGAAATTCATGGCGGTCATGTCTAATACTGGCGTGACCCCATGAATTTTGGGCTTGGGGCCAGCTGATAATACCAAGCTGGCCCTAACCCCTTTATTACCCAGTGAGCCACCGCACCAGGGCCCTGGATGAGTTGGGTACAGCGCCAGAAGATGGCGCTTCTATGAACGCGCCATTTTCCGGGGTGGCTGCGGACTGCAATTTGTAGCGGGGGGGGGCCCAGAAAGCTTGGGCCTCCCTGCGCTGCAGATTCCAGCCCCCAGCTGCCTAGTTGTACCTGGCTGGACACAAAAATAGGGCGAAGCCCCACGTACTTTGCCGTATGAGCCGAGTTCATTGGACATGAACTCGGCTCATCTGGATGTCGTCACAGAGAGACGCTGAGCAGCGCAAGCAAGCCTGCGCTTCTCAGTGTCTGCGGGATGACAGGCTGGATGGCAGCTTTCTGCTGCGGTCCAGCCTGTCATCTCGATGTAGCAGAGCTGAAGCTGTCGTGGGAACCATGGAAAGGTAAGGATGAGGTTGCTTTATTATTTTTCTTTTATTGCAGGAGATCGTTGGCTTCAGCTGGAATGGGCGTGACAGTAAGTATGGTTTAATTTAGAACAATAAAGGATTGTGTCTTTATTTCAATTAAAGGACTTTATTCTGGGTGTTTGTGTTTTTTTAACTTTGACTATGGGGTTAGTAATGGGGGTGTCTTATAGACGCCTCTCCATTACTAACCTGGGCTTGATGTCAGCTGGCATTATAAGCTGACATCAACCCCAACCCTATTACCCCCTGCCACCGCACCAGGGCAGCGTGGAAGAGCGAGGCTAAGTGCCAGAATTGGCGCATCCTATGAGTGCGCCATTTCTGGGGCGGCTGACGGCTGGTGTTTCTAGCCTGGGAGGGGGCCAATATTCATGGCTCCCTTCCTGGGCTATTAATATCAGCCCCCAGCTGTCTGCCTAGCCTTTGCTAGCTATTAAATTAGGGGGGACCCCACGTCATTTTTTTTGGGGGGTCCCCCATTTTAATAGCTAGTAAAGGCTATGTATTCAGCTGGGGGCTGATATTAGTAGCCTGGGAAGCTCCGTGGGTATTACCCCCTTCCCAGGCTTCAAACATCTGCCCCAGCCGTCTGCTTAACCTCCGCTAGAGCCTAAAATTAAGGGGAAACCCACGCCAATTTTTTTAATAATAAATCCTTTATTTTAATACTAAATGACAAGTACAGTAACCAACACTATCACTGTACTTCATATATATGTGACTGACATGTTTCTATCTATCTAATCTATGTGTGAAGCTCTATTCTGTCTGTTATAAATTGTCGGGTACCGCTGCTGAATTGCCGGCCGGCTTTTTTAAAGAGATGGTGCATGAAAACACTATTATTTTTTTTGATAAATCCTTTACGCTAAATGACAAGTACAGTAAGCAGCACTTTCACTGTACTTCGTATATATGTGGCTGACATGTTTATATCTATCTAATCTATGTGTGAAGCTCTATTCTTTCGGTTCTAAATTGTCGGGTACAGGTGTATGCCGCTGCTGAATTGCCGGCTTTTCATGTTTCACTGTTGGCACTGTTCCCATCGATTTGGGCAATCACTGTAATGCCACAACCACCATGGCTGTGGCATTACAGTGAGTGGCAGGCAATCCCTGCATGATTGGTGCTCTAAATAGCGCCAGACATGCAGGACACGCTTTTGGTGCACGAACAGTTATCGAACATAACCTCGAACAGCCGAATTTTTTGCAAATCGTTCGGGTTCGTCGAACAACTCGAACACCGCCCAAAACAGCTCGAATTTGAGATTGGCGAACAGTTCTAGTCGAACACCGCTCATCTCTAATCATAGTTTGAAGTATAGAAGAAAGCAAAGAGCAAGACCAGCAACCAATCCAATGGATTGATATCAAGATAATGGTGAAGAAGACCCTAGTGGACCTATCTAGTCTTTCACAAAATTGATCTTCCTAAAGATCATTAATACATCAAGTCGTCATGGCTCGAGTTTCAACCGAAGGCCATTAATAATAAAAAATGGGCTGACTGACTACAGCATTCACACTAGGTGTGGACTGCTTGACCACATTTATAGTAGACTAGACTGTGGGCCAACCTCTGTCTTTTAAAGGGAGGAATCCCCTATTCTATTTCATAGAATAACCTTGTAATCAGCTGTGTAACAATCAATACCGCGATTACAAGAGACTGACCACACTATTAAAATTACACTGTGGACTGAATGACCACAGCATTTAAAAGGACTGACTGTCCACAGCATTTGAATTAGTTGTGGACTGACAACAGCATTTACAGTAGTCTAAGGATTGAATGGAAGACAGCAATCACTGGAAAAGGACATCATACTTTGAAGTATAGAAGGACCAAAGCAAAGTGCAAGACCAGCAAACAATCCAATGGATTGATACTATCAAGATAATGGTGAAGAAGGCCCTAGTGGACCGATCTAGTCTTGCACAAGATTGATCTTCCTAAAGATCATTAATACATCAAGTCGTCATGGCTCGAGTTTCAACCGAAGGCCATTAATTATAAAGGATGGACTGACTGACCACAGCATATAGACTAGATGTGGACTGCTTGATCACATTTTCAGTAGAGTGTGAACCGATTGAGCATAAAATTTAAAATAGAGTGTGGACTCTCTGACTACAATTTTTATAATAAAATGCAGACCGACTGACCACAGTCTTTATCTTTTGAAATAAGTAATTTTGGCCCTAGAGTGTTATACTTTTTGGTGTGTATAGCATGTAGCAGGAACATATTATCACTCATTTGAATATTTACAGGTGACTGACGCCCTTTGACATCGTGGGATTTGAAATGTTTCCTTGTGGACTCCAAGAAAAGAATGTGGAAAGTTACATAACAGGTAATTAATATTCATATTAATTACTGATAATAGTCAGTCTAGGCATAAGTTATAGACCTGCTGAGGTGTGACAACACCTTTCTGATACATGAGAATATACTGTTAGTGGTTTACATATGTTTATTTTCTATACACAATTCCTAGTATAACACAACTATATCTTAGGTAGAGACATAAGGAACACTTCTTTTCCTTATCTTCTGTATTCTAAAGTGAGGAATCCCTTATTCTGTTTCATAGGATAGCCTTGTAATCAGCGGTGTAACAATCAATACCACGATTACAAGAGACTGACCACAGTATTAAGACTACACTGTGGACCAATTAACCACAAAATTTACAATTACTGACAGTCCACAGCATTTAAATTAGGCGTGGACTGACTGACAACAGCATTTACACTAGTCTATCGATTGACTGGAAGACAGCAATCACTGGAAAGGGACATCATACTCGGAAGAATAGAAGGAAGAAGGCAAAGAGGAAGACCAGCAATCAATCCAAAGGATTGATACTATCAAGATAACGGTGGAGAAGACCCTAGTGGACAGATCTAGTCTTGAACAAGATTGATCTTCCTAAAGATCATTAATTCATCCAGTCGTCATGGCTAGAGTAGAGATGAGCGTTGTTCTACTCGAACTGTTCGCCAATCTCAAATTCGAGCTGTTTTGGGCGGTGTTCGAGCCGTTCGGCGAACACGAACAATTTGAGAAAAATTCGGCTGTTCGAGGTTATGTTTGATAACTGTTCGTGCACCAAAATCATAACTGGATTTTTTCTCAGTAATGATGAAAATTAATGTTAATACGCAGTTTGAGTGTACAGCGGGGTGGGGGGAGGGGCAGGGGATGGATCTCTGCAGGAACAATGAAGATCTCCATTTTTTTTTTCTCTTTCCCGCATTTGCAGTGGGGAGGTGCAATCTGTCAGCCTATCAGCAGCGCACACACGGAGCGAAGTGCTTTTTTTCACACAAGCAAGGGCATGTGTCATTGGCAGTGTATGTCACATGTCCTTGCCCTATAAGACCAAGCCATTTTCCCTGTCGCCACCATTTTCTCACTGCTGCAGCTGCGTGTTAGACGGCACCGCTGTTGCTGTGTGCGCTATACCTTGTTAATTTCAAGCCAATTTTCGCACAAATCTACAGATAGCTTGGGAGTAGGGAATAGTTGTGATTGCAGTCCTTTTAAGGACTAGGTTACAGCATTTCCTACGACTTTTATCAGGGAGGTCTGTGCTCTTAAATAGATAGGTTGTGGGAGTAAAGACTAATTGTAATTGCAGTCCTTTTCAGGACTAGGTTATATCAGTTCCTGTCAGTTTTTGCCAGGCAGGTCTGTGCCAGTGCTGTGCAAGTTTTTTTCACAGCATTTGGCTGAATCTAGCAAAGCTAATCCTTTTTGGCCTATTGCAGAGTGTGTTAGTCAGTGGAGTAGCCTATCTGTGTTGCAAGATATACCACCTGTGTATAGAATACCAATTTTTTTACTGCACCTAGTGAAGTAAAATCTTTTGGGCATAGCATCATTCTATTAGTCCATCTATACTGACCTCCATCAGGTTGCAAACTGAATATAATTTTTTTCTGCATTTAGCTCTGAAAAAATATTTGGCCTTCTAGCAGTGTGTCGGACTTTCTCTATTAGTCTATCTATACTGACCTCCATCAGGTTGCAAATTAAAAATAATTTTTATCTGCATCTACAGTACCTCTGAAAAAATATTTGGGCTTCTAGCTGTGTGTGGGACTTGTTCTATTAGTCCATCTATACTGACCTCCATCAGGTTGCAAATTGAATATAATTTTTTTCTGCATCTAGCTCTGAAAAAATATTTGGCCTTCTAGCAGTGTGTGGGACTTGTTCTATTAGTCCACCTATACTGACCTCCATCAGGTTGCAAATTCAAAATAATTTTTTGTATGCATCTAGCTCTGAAAAAATATTTGGCCTTCTAGTAGTGTGTGGGACTTTCTCTGTTAGTCCATCTATACTGACCTCCATCAGGTTGCAAACTGAATATAATTTTTTTCTGCATCTAGCTCTGAAAAAATATTTGGCCTTCTAGCAGTGTGTCGGACTTTCTCTATTAGTCCATCTATACTGACCTCCATCAGGTTGCAAATTAAAAATAATTTTTATCTGCATCTACAGTACCTCTGAAAAAATATTTGGGCTTCTAGCTGTGTGTGGGACTTGTTGTATTAGTCCATCTATACTGACCTCCATCAGGTTGCAAACTGAATATATTTTTTTCTGCATCTACCTCTGAAAAAATATTGGGCTTCTAGCTGTGTGTGGGTCTTGTTCTATTAATCCATCTATACAGACCTCCATCAGGTTGCAAACTGAATATAATTTTTTTCTGCATCTAGCTCTGAAAAAATATTTGGCCTTCTAGCAGTGTGTGGGACTTGTTGTATTAGTCCATCTATACTGACCTCCATCAGGTTGCAAATTGAATATAATTTTTTTCTGCATCTAACCCAGCCAATAGTTTTGGCCTAATACCACAGTTTGGCCACTCAGCTCTGCTCGGTTCCCATCCATTGTTTTTTTGTGCAAACAACTCCAGAGTTGTGAATTAGTTAACCACCAAAATGAGTGGAAAAAGGCCTGCTGCTGGTGGAAAGGGGAATAGGCGTGTTGGGAAGGGGAAAAAAGGTTGTGTCCGTGGGGTAGGTGTTAAAGCAACAGTAACATCTGCAGAAGAAAGACCATCTTCCAGCCAAACTAAAATGTCTACTTCTTTTAGCGGACAATGTGATAAGATCCCTTTCTTACGGCCACGCCAATCGCTACAAATTCCAGATGAGGCACAAAAACAGCAGGTGCTTCAACGGATATCAAGTGCTCCTTTAAGTGGGCTCTCCTCCACATCAACTTCAACATCACAAATACTCCAGTCCTCAAAGGTGTCACCCCAATCGCACTTGCTTCCTCACAGCTCCCAAATCTCCAGCTGCCCGTCTGAGTATGAGGTAGAACAGATGGTTGAGTCTGCAGAGCTGTTTACTCATACTATAGCCTGGGAATCAGAGGTCGACTCCAGCGCTTCTGTGAATCCAGACGAGGAAATGATCTGCACTGATGCCCAGAATCTTTATGAGTCGGATCCAGGACCAGACGCAGAAGGTTCTGACCATAATGTAGACCCTCATTCCCAAACTGTAACTCCTGTTGGTGGAGACAATGAGGAAGACGATGATAAGACTCAAATACCTGATTGGAGCGACAACTTTAGTTTTTTGTCAGGGCAGGAACAGGTTGGCTCTGAGGACGACGGGTGTGATAACGCACAGGGTGATGATGATGAGGTTGGAGATCCCACTTACAGTCAACCCACAGTCAGCCAAGAGATGAGGTCAGCAGAGGAGGTGGAGGAAGATGCTAGTGACGACGAGGTCAGGTTGCGCCTTCCTGGACAGAGACGTAGTACTGGAAGCACGTCAACAACTGCATCCTCAAACACAACTCTGCCTCTCACCACAAGTCGTGGTGGCTCTTCAGGTCGCATGGGTGCTAAGCCTTGCATAGCCTGGGCATTTTTTCAGATCGATAAAGATGACCCAACTCGTGTTATCTGTAACATTTGTCAGCAAAAGCTAAGTAGAGGCCAAAAAATACATAGTTTGAGTACTTCATGCATGAACCGGCACATGGACATGAAGCATAAGTTGCAGTGGGAAGCTCAGTGTGCTACAATGCGGCCTAGCCGGCCGGGCCAACCACCGTCTGCCATATCTTGTGCATCCGCGGCCTCTTCATCCTCTGTGACTGGGGGGACAGCAGTCACACCTGTTTTGGGGCGCAGACCTGCCACCTCTTTACTAGTGTTGAGCCACCCCCGTAGTGTTCGAGTTCGTTTCGGTTCGTCGAACACCCGTGTGTTCGCCGAACTGTTCGTCGAACACCTTCGAACACCGTTAAAACCAATGGCAGGCAAACAAAAACACATAGAAACACATAGAAAACACCTTCAAAGGTGTCCAAAAGCTGACAAACTGCTCAGAAGACATAACTAACACATGGAAAAGTGACAAGTACATATAGTCATGCGAAAATAAAAGAGGTGGAGGAGTAAAAGGAGGGGGAGACACAGATATAGGCATGTCATGCCCTTCTAAAATCCAAAAAGTGAGAAGCCGACACGGCCAGTCCGCTCCTGCCCGTGCCACCTCCGTGTCGCCGGGTTTGTGCCAGAGCCGCGGTGAACCCTGACGGCCAGCCCCCCTCTCCCAATACTGGTGCCTGTCCGCTGGTGGGTCGAGCGAGCCCCCCTGTGGTGGAGGCAGCTCTAAGCTTTTTAATTTAAATTGTCTCTCTAATTTGAATGAATACACTTTAAATCCATTTACAAGGATCTATTGGAAGGCAAGTCTCATGCCAGCAGCCGCGGTAATTCCAGCTCCAGTAGCGTCCACTAAAGCTGCTGCAGTTAAAAAGCTTTTATAAGGATCGAGCTCGGCTGTCCACCGCAAGGCATCCTACTGCCAGTCCCAGCCCCTATGCCTTGGGGTGCCTCCTGATGCTCTTCACTAAGTATCCCATGGTCCCGAAGCATTTCCTTTGAAAAAATTAAGTGTCTAAACTACAGGTGGTGCAGCTTGCTTAACAGCCGGGATAATCCGCTCACTAGCAGACACTGCTACTAGGCACAAAGTATTTCCTGGGCTAGATGCAGTTAAAAATTTGTAATTAGATACTCTCGTTGGATGCTGAGAAAGCATTCCATAGAGTCTCCTGGCACGCCATATATGATTCTCTTAAAAAGCTTGGGGTAGGGGTCTAGGGGACCCTTTTATAGCCAAAATCACGGCCCTGTATCGCAATACGTCACCTAGGCTGAAGATAAATGGAACTGTAGCACCCTGAGGGCTCGGTTGCTACAGACGTATTGAACCTCACCCAGAGGTGTGATATCTCACTCTCAGGTAAGGATGGAGTGTGGATCAGGACCCGACACCTGCATGCATTACACCACATTGCCGTGGGGCAGGGCGACCAATATGCCCCTGAGATGGGCACGACAGTCCCTGTCCCTGGCTGGAGTGGGGGGAGGGAACACTGAGGAAGGGGAACCCTGTAGTGCAGGAGCAGGGAGGAAGCAGTTCCTGGGTGCATTTAGAAGGGAGTATAAAAGGTGGGCACCATCTTAGTTCAGTGCAGAGAAGTCTGAGCAGAAGTGGCAGGGAGCAGGGGCTCTGCATGAGCTCTGCTCCGGAGGCGGGCCTAGTAACAGAGGCCCAGGCCTGGAAGAGGGAGAAGGAAGGAAGAGGAGCGGAGAAGGCTCCAGTAACGAGGAATGAAGGGATCCCAGGGGTGCGGACGGGCGAGTCGCCACCGCACGCCCGAATCCACCTGCGTGGAGGGGTCAGGCCAAAGGGGGAGACCGGTCCCCGAACTAGTGGAGGCAGGAAACGACCCTCAGCTAGAAACCGGAGGCTCTGACATTTTATGTGGCGCAGCCCCTCGCTACACCCGCTAGGAAGGCACCACATAGGGTCAGGGAAACTGGCGCCAAGTTTACCAAGAGGAGGCCCGAGGCAGCCGGACAGAAGTGTTGGTAAGAAAGGCCAGACAAAGGACACACAAAGGGGGTCCTGTGAAGTGCTCCAAAGTTATCTGGGAGTTGTCTGAGCCCCTCACCTGGTGAGCACAGTACGACGTGGGCAGCCGTTACCTGCAGACGTGGTCTGGATAATAAGAACTGTGAGTAAAGGCCCTGAACTGCATCACTGACTCCGTGTCGTTACTGCTGCTGCCCTGTACCATCACCCCCATCCTCCGCATACACTGCCCTGAGGCTATACTCCTCCCGTGGGGAGTTATGCTACGCTCTGCTGCACCCACAACACCAGCCTCAGTGGTCTGCCCTGTAGCGGCGGTTCACTCTGACCGCAATCCACGGGTGGCGTAGTCGGACATTTAAACATGAAAACCACATAAATAGTTCCGCCACTGGTTTGACCGCCCTGAGCCACGGAACTGGGTCGCCGCCACGAAGACTACAACCACCAGCATCCACCAAAAAGGGTCCGGCTCCGGGTGTCCCAAGGCCCAGGGGGTGCGTCAGAACATTTTCATCACCTTTCACAATCACCAATGGGACAAGGCAGTGATGTCCTCTGTCCCCTCTCTTATACATCCTAGTGACGGAGCACCTGCTCTCATCAATTCGCCATAACCCCAATATTAGGTGGATTGAGGTGGGAGGCACCGAGTACAAGTGCTCTCTATTTGCTGATGATGTCCTAGTATATATCACTCAATCACATATATCCATCCATGCTGTTATGGCTGAAATAGATCACTTTGTTACATGGTAAAATTTTAAAATCAATGCAGCGAAGTCTGAGGCCCTCGATGTCTCCCTCCCCAAATCCATATAGGATTCCATCCAGTCCAACTTTCCCTTTGCCTGGCCCTCACAGGGTATCAAATACTTAGGAATTCCTATTCATAGAGACCTCTCCCATCTATGTTATCTTAATTTTGGGCCCTTTATTGAACAACTCCATACAGACCACGGTTGGCAAGTTAGAACTGTAAGATTCACTACGTGAACCACTGGTGTTTTGTGGAAAATGCACATGTACACTGCGTTCCAAATTATTATACAAAAAGTGTTTAGGAGTGATAAGGGAAGAATTTGTTTGTTTGTCAGTTAAACTCATTGATGGTGATGTGTGTCAGGGCTCTTTATATCACTGTAAGCAATTGCAGACACCTGTGCTAATTAGTTTGGCAGGTGTGTCCAATGAAAGGCAAGACTACTTAAGAAGGCTCTCTCACATTATTAAGCAGCCTACATTTTCTGCCAAAATGGGAAAGAAAAAGGATGTGTCGGCTGCTGAGAAGCAACAAATTGTGGAGTGTTTAGGTCAAGGCATGACTACAATCAACATTGTGCGATGATCAGGATGAAGTGTCTTGGCAATCAAGAAGTATGTAGCTGATTCACAGTACACACGTGTGCGTGCTGATAAGGGCAAATTGAGGACTCTTTCCTACAGGCAATTACGTCAGGTTGAAAGAGCAGCGGCAAAAAAGCCTTGTCATAGCAGCAGACAAGTTTTTGAAGCTGCTTGTGCCTCCAATGTCCCCCGAACAACAAGATGCAGGGTCCTTCAGAGGTTTGCAGCTGTGCATGCGCCATCCTGTCGACCTCCTCTATCCACTTCACACAAGCAGAAACGGCTCCAGTGGGCCAAACATTACATGAAGACTGATTTCAAAACTGTTTTGTTCACGGATGAGTGCCGTGCAGCGCTCGATGGTCCAGATGGATGGAGTGGAGGATGGCTGGTTGATGGACACCCCACGCAAACACGGCTACAGCGCCAACAAGGAGGAGGTGGAGTAATGTTTTGGGCTGGAATCATGGGGAGAGAGATTGTCGGCCCCTTTAGGATCCCTGAAGGCGCTAAAGATGAACTCCATAATGTATGTGGATTTTCTCAAACAGCACTTCCTGCCATGGTTCAAGAAGAAGAACCGTGTATTTCACAGCAAGATCATTTTTCTGCATGATAATGCACCATCTCATGCTGCACATAAAACATCTGCATCTCTGGCTGATATGGGCATAAAAGGGGACAAACTTATGGTGTGACCCCCATGCTCCCCTGACCTCTACCCCATTCAGAACCTTTGGAGCATCATTAAAAGGAGTGTCTATGATGGCGGGAGGCAGTTCACATCTAAGCAACAGCTCTGGGAGGGTATTCTGTCCTCATGCAAAACAATTGAAGCAGAAACCATCCAAAACCTGACAAATTCAATGGACGAGAGAGTTCAGAAGCTCCTTTCGAACAAGGGGTCCTATGTGAAAATGTAACATCACCTAGAATAAAGTTTTGAGTTGAAAACTGTTTGATTTCAGTTTCTAACAACCTGCTAATGCTTATAATTTCAAAAATGACCATTTTTTTGGTCTTTATTAAAATGAAAAGGTTGATCGAAAAGTTTGGGGGATCTAAGAGTGTGGCAACCCAGTAGTCATGATTACTTCGAATTCTGACAATATGAGGGTCATGCTGCAGGTAGTGCAGCAAGAAGGCACTTATGTGCCTTGCGCATCTCGGAGCCCCAAAATTATTTTCCGGGCTAGATGCAGCTAAAAATTATTTTTAATTTTAAATCTGGTGAAGCTTTAGTATACATGGCCTAATAGGATCAGTGCTGCACACTGCTACAAAGCCCAAATTATTTTCCAGTCAAGATACAGATAAACATGATTAGTAATTTGAAAGCTTAAAACGGTTGGTAGGGTGATTTTAACCAATCATCAAGCTTTTACTCTCCCCAGGATGACACAGGGGTAGAAAAGTCGTTTCGGATCCATGATTTGTTCATCTTTATGAACGTGAGTCTGTCTACATTATCAGTGGAGAGCCGCGTGCGCTTATCTGTCAGCACACCACCAGCAGCGCTGAACACACGTTCAGACAGAACGCTGGCTGCGGGGCATGACCAGATCTCCAAGGCGTAAGTGGCTAGCTCCGGCCATTTATCCAGATTGGAAGCCCAAAAAGAGCAAGGGTCCAGTGACACAGTCGTGGCTTCAATGTTTACTTGGAGATACTCCTGTACCATCGTCTCTAGGCGTTGACTATGTGTCAGACTTCTTGTCTCCTGTGGCCTTGCAAAGGATGGGCTAAAAAAGTGGTGAAATGATTCCGCAAAATTGATGTTACCAGCAGATACTGTGGTTCTGTTACGGTTTGAGTGCTGAACACTTGACGGTCCCACGGTTGGCAAGTTGGAACTGTGAGATTCACTACGTGCACCACTGGTATTTTGTGGAAAAGCACATGTAAGATTCTGCAACAGTCTCTGCTGATACTCCTGCATGCGTGCATCCCTTTCTATGGCAGGAATAATTTCTGCAAATTTACTTTTGTACCGGGGATCTAACAGTGTGGCAACCCAGTAGTCAGGATTATTTCTAATTCTCACAATTCGAGGGTCATGTTGCAGGTAGTGCAGCAAGAAGGCACTCATGTGTGTTGCGCATCCAGGAGCACCAAGTCCCTGTTGTGTTGGTGGCGAGGTAACAATCATGCTTCCTTCCTCTGTCCTCTCCCCCCAACCTCGCACAACAGAAATGTGATCAAGGTCTCCCTCATCTGATGAGTCTTCCATCAGTTCGTCCTCCACTTCTTCCTGGGCTCCTGCACCTTCCTCACTAGTTTGGCTGCTACCATGCGCCCTGGTAAAACCATCTCCCCCACCCTCACATGCCTGCCGCTTTGGTGCTGCCGACCGTCTGGACCTTGCAGATGTTAGCCCTTCCGCATACAACTCCTCCTCCTCTACTTCCTCCACCTCCTCTTGTGCCACCACCTGACTCCGAATTCTGTTTAACATGTGCTCCAGCATGTAAATCACCGGAATAGTCATGCTGATAATGGCATCGTCAGCACTAAACATCTTCGTCGCCATTTCAAAACTGTGCAGAAGGGTGCATAGGTCCCTGATCTGAGACCACTCCTCCAGCGTGATTTGCCCCACCTCTGAATCTCGTTGGCCCAGGCTATACGTCAGAACGTATTGCACCAGGGCTTGTCGGTGCTGCCACAGTCGCTGCAACATGTGCAGAGTTGAATTCCACCGGGTAGGCACATCGCATTTTAGCCGGTGAAGTGGCAGGCCCAACGACTTCTGTAGAGATGTAAGTCGCTGAGCTGCGGGATGCGAACGGCGGAAGTGAGCACACAGCGACCGTGCCCTCTGCAGAAGGCCATCTAGTCTGGGATAGTGGGCTAAAAATTGCTGGACAACCAGGTTCAACACGTGAGCCATACAAGGCACGTGTGTGACATTGCCCCGGCGAAGGGCCGCACCCAGGTTTGCAGCATTGTCGCACACGGCCTTCCCTGGTTTCAGGTCCAGTGGAGACAACCATTCATGAAATTGGTTCTCCAGAGCTGACCACAACTCCTCAGCTGTGTGACTCACATTTCCCAGACATTTCAATGTAAAAACCGCCTGATGACGTTGAGCCCTACTGCCAGCATAGTAAGGAGGTGTGCAGGATCCCTTCTGCGCAGTTAGAAAGCTTGTGGCATGACCAGACAGGCTTTGGGTGCAGGTGGAAGACCGAGAGGAGGTTGAGGAGGCAGAAGCAGTGGAGGAACTTTGACATAAAGAGGATTGACGCACAACTCGTGGGGACGGCAAGACTTGGACAGCAGCCCCTTGTCCTGCTGTCACCATAGTTACCCAGTGCCCAGTCAGCGACATGTAACGCCCCTGTCCATGCCTACTCGTCCAAGTGTCTGTGGTGAAATGCACCCTGTCACACACAGAGTTTCTCAAAGAAGCGGTGATGTTGTGTGCGACATGCTGGTGGAGCGCAGGCACACCTTTCTTTGAGAAGTAGTGCCGACTGGGCATCTGGTACTGGGGCACTGCGACGGACATAAGGTCTCGAAAATCCTCTGTGTCCACCAGGCGGAAAGGCAGCATTTCTGTAGCCAAGAGCTTGCAGATGGTGAAATTCAACCTCTTAGCTTTCTCATGGCTAGGAGGAAATGGTCTTTTACTTGTCCACATCTGAGGGACCGAGGGCTGGCTATTGTGCTTAGACGGGGTTGATAAGGGTGTCCCCGGCAAACTGCCGGTCTGTGAGGAAGATGCAGGCGGACATGTTAGGTTGCCTTGATCCAAAGGTGGTGCTATCGATGTCGGACAGCGCTCAACACCAGCTGGTGTTACCACCTCCAAAGAAAATGATGACCTGCCAATCACGCTGGCTGTTGCGGGTAAAGAGGTGGCAGGTCTGCGCCCCAAAACAGGTGTGACTGCTGTCCCCCCAGTCACAGAGGATGAAGAGGCCGCGGATGCACAAGATATGGCAGACGGTGATTGGCCCGGCCGGCTAGGCCGCATTGTAGCACACTGAGCTTCCCACTGCAACTTATGCTTCATGTCCATGTGCCGGTTCATGCATGAAGTACTCAAACTATGTATTTTTTGGCCTCTACTTAGCTTTTGCTGACAAATGTTACAGATAACACGAGTTGGGTCATCTTTATCGATCTGAAAAAATGCCCAGGCTATGCAAGGCTTAGCACCCATGCGACCTGAAGAGCCACCACGACTTGTGGTGAGAGGCAGAGTTGTGTTTGAGGATGCAGTTGTTGACATGCTTCCAGTACTACGTCTCTGTCCAGGAAGGCGCAACCTGACCTCGTCGTCACTAGCATCTTCCTCCACCTCCTCTGCTGACCTCATCTCTTGGCTGACTGTGGGTTGACAGTAAGTGGGATCTCCGACCTCATCATCATCACCCTGTGCGTTATCACACCCGTCGTCCTCAGAGCCAACCTGTTCCTGCCCTGACAAAAAACTAAAGTTGTCGCTCCAATCAGGTATTTGAGTCTTATCATCGTCTTCCTCATTGTCTCCACCAACAGGAGTTACAGTTTGGGAATGAGGGTCTACATTATGGTCAGAACCTTCTGCGTCTGGTCCTGGATCCGACTCATAAAGATTCTGGGCATCAGTGCAGATCATTTCCTCGTCTGGATTCACAGAAGCGCTGGAGTCGACCTCTGATTCCCAGGCTATAGTATGAGTAAACAGCTCTGCAGACTCAACCATCTGTTCTACCTCATACTCAGACGGGCAGCTGGAGATTTGGGAGCTGTGAGGAAGCAAGTGCGATTTGGGTGACACCTTTGAGGACTGGAGTATTTGTGATGTTGAAGTTGATGTGGAGGAGAGCCCACTTAAAGGAGCACTTGATATCCGTTGAAGCACCTGCTGTTTTTGTGCCTCATCTGGAATTTGTAGCGATTGGCGTGGCCGTAAGAAAGGGATCTTATCACATTGTCCGCTAAAAGAAGTAGACATTTTAGTTTGGCTGGAAGATGGTCTTTCTTCTGCAGATGTTACTGTTGCTTTAACACCTACCCCACGGACACAACCTTTTTTCCCCTTCCCAACACGCCTATTCCCCTTTCCACCAGCAGCAGGCCTTTTTCCACTCATTTTGGTGGTTAACTAATTCACAACTCTGGAGTTGTTTGCACAAAAAAACAATGGATGGTAACCGAGCAGAGCTGAATGGCCAAACTGTGGTATTAGGCCAAAACTATTGGCTGGGTTAGATGCAGAAAAAAATTATTTTGAATTTGCAACCTGATGGAGGTCAGTATAGATGGACTAATACAAATAGTCCCACACATTGCTAGAAGCCCAAATATTTTTTCAGAGGTACTGTAGATGCAGATAAAAATTATTTTTAATTTGCAACCTGATGGAGGTCAATATAGATGGACTAATAGACCAAGTCCCACACACTGCTAGAAGCCCAAATATTTTTTCAGCGCTAAATGAAGAAAAAAATTATTTTTAATTTGCAACCTGATGGAGGTCAGTATAGATGGACTAATAGAACAAGACCCACACACTGCTAGAAGCCCAAATATTTTTTCAGAGCTAGATGCAGAAAAAAATTATTTTTAATTTGCAACCTGATGGAGGTCAGTATAGATGGACTAATAGACCAAGTCCCACACACTGCTAGAAGCCCAAATATTTTTTCAGAGCTAGATGCAGAAAAAAATTATTTTTAATTTGCAACCTGATGGAGGTCAGTATAGATGGACTAATAGACCAAGTCCCACACACTGCTAGAAGCCAAATATTTTTTCAGAGCTAGATGCAGAAAAAAATTATTTTTAATTTGCAACCTGATGGAGGTCAGTATAGATGGACTAATAGAATGATGCTATGCCCAAAAGATTTTACTTCACTAGGTGCAGTAAAAAAATTGGTATTCTATACACAGGTGGTATATCTTGCAACACAGATAGGCTACTCCACTGACTAACACACTCTGCATTAGGCCAAAAAGGATTAGCTTTGCTAGATTCAGCCAAATGCTGTGAAAAAAACTTGCACAGCACTGGCACAGACCTGCCTGGCAAAAACTGATAGGAACTCATGTAACCTAGTCCTGAAAAGGACTCCAATTACAATTAGTCTTTACTCCCACAACCTATCTATTTAAGAGCACAGACCTCCCTGATAAAAGTCGTAGGAAATGCTGTAACCTAGTCCTTAAAAGGACTGCAATCACAACTATTCCCTACTCCCAAGCTATCTGTATATTTGTGCGAAAATTGGCTTGAAATTAACAAGGTATAGCGCACACAGCAACAGCGGTGCCGTCTAACACGCAGCTGCAGCAGTGAGAAAATGGTGGCGACAGGGAAAATGGCTTGGTCTTATAGGGCAAGGACATGTGACATACACTGCCAATGACACATGCCCTTGCTTGTGTGAAAAAAAGCACTTCGCTCCGTGTGTGCGCTGCTGATAGGCTGACAGATTGCACCTCCCCACTGCAAATGAGGGAAAGAGAAAAAAAAATGGAGATCTTCATTGTTCCTGCAGAGATCCATCCCCTGCCCCTCCCCCCGCCCCGCTGTACACTCAAACTGCGTATTAACATTAATTTTCATCATTACTGAGAAAAAATCCAGTTATGATTTTGGTGCACGACCAGTTATCGAACATAACCTCGAACAGCCGAATTTTTCTCAAATTGTTCGTGTTCGCCGAACGGCTCGAACACCGCCCAAAACAGCTCGAATTTGAGATTGGCGAACAGTTCGAGTAGAACAACGCTCATCTCTACTCTTTACCCGCAACAGCCAGCGTGATTGGCAGGTCATCATTTTCTTTGGAGGTGGTAACACCAGCTGGTGTTGAGCGCTGTCCGACATCGATAGCACCACCTTTGGATCAAGGCAACCTAACATGTCCGCCTGCATCTTCCTCACAGACCGGCAGTTTGCCGGGGACACCTTTATCAACCCCGTCTAAGCACAATAGCCAGCCCTCGGTCCCTCAGATGTGGACAAGTAAAAGACCATTTCCTCCAAGCCATGAGAAAGCTAAGAGGTTGAATTTCACCATCTGCAAGCTCTTGGCTACAGAAATGCTGCCTTTCCGCCTGGTGGACACAGAGGATTTTCGAGACCTTATGTCCGTCGCAGTGCCCCAGTACCAGATGCCCAGTCGGCACTACTTCTCAAAGAAAGGTGTGCCTGCCCTCCACCAGCATGTCGCACACAACATCACCGCTTCTTTGAGAAACTGTGTGTGTGACAGGGTGCATTTCACCACAGACACTTGGACGAGTAGGCATGGACAGGGGCGTTACATGTCGCTGACTGGGCACTGGGTAACTATGGTGACAGCAGGACAAGGGGCTGCTGTCCAAGTCTTGCCGTCCCCACGAGTTGTGCGTCAATCCTCTTTATCTCAAAGTTCCTCCACTGCTTCTGTCTCCTCAACCTCCTCTCGGTCTTCCACCTGCACCCAAAACCTGTCTGGTCATGCCACAAGCTTTCTAACTGCGCAGAAGGGATCCTGCACACCTCCTTACTATGCTGGCAGTAGGGCTCAACGTCATCAGGCGGTTTTTACATTGAAATGTCTGGGAAATGTGAGTCACACAGCTGAGGAGTTGTGGTCAGCTCTGGAGAACCAATTTCATGAATGGTTGTCTCCACTGGACCTGAAACCAGGGAAGGCCGTGTGCGACAATGCTGCAAACCTGGGTGCGGCCCTTCGCCGGGGCAATGTCACACACGTGCCTTGTATGGCTCACGTGTTGAACCTGGTTGTCCAGCAATTTTTAGCCCACTATCCCAGACTAGATGGCCTTCTGCAGAGGGCACGGTCGCTGTGTGCTCACTTCCGCCATTCGCATCCCGCAGCTCAGCGACTTACATCTCTACAGAAGTCGTTGGGCCTGCCACTTCACCGGCTAAAATGCGATGTGCCTACCCGGTGGAATTCAACTCTGCACATGTTGCAGCGACTGTGGCAGCACCGACAAGCCCTGGTGCAATACGTTCTGACGTATAGCCTGGGCGAAAGAGATTCAGAGGTGGGGCAAATCACGCTGGAGGAGTGGTCTCAGATCAGGGACCTATGCACCCTTCTGCACAGTTTTGAAATGGCGACGAAGATGTTTAGTGCTGACGATGCCATTATCAGCATGACTATTCCGGTGATTTACATGCTGGAGCACATGTTAAACAGAATTCGGAGTCAGGTGGTGGCACAAGAGGAGGTGGAGGAAGTAGAGGAGGAGGAGTTGTATGCGGAAGGGCTAACATCTGCAAGGTCCAGACGGTCGGCAGCACCAAGGCGGCAGGCATGTGAGGGTGGGGGAGATGGTTTTACCTGGGCGCATGGTAGCAGCCAAACTAGTGAGGAAGGTGCAGGAGCCCAGGAAGAAGTGGAGGACGAACTGATGGAAGACTCATCAGATGAGGGAGACCTTGATCACATTTCTGTTGTGCGAGGTTGGGGGGAGAGGACAGAGGAAGGAAGCATGATTGTTACCTCGCCACCAACACAACAGGGACTTGGTGCTCCTGGATGCGCAACACACATGAGTGCCTTCTTGCTGCACTACCTGCAACATGACACTTGAATTGTGAGAATTAGAAATAATCCTGACTACTGGGTTGCCACACTGTTAGATCCCCGGTACAAAAGTAAATTTGCAGAAATTATTCCTGCCATAAAAAGGGATGCACGCATGCAGGAGTATCAGCAGAGACTGTTGCAGAATCTTACATGTGCTTTTCCACAAAATACCAGTGGTGCACGTAGTGAATCTCACAGTTCCAACTTGCCAACCGTGGGACCGTCAAGTGTTCAGCACTCAAACCGTAACAGAACCACAGTATCTGCTGGTAACATCAATTTTGCGGAATCATTTCACCACTTTTTTAGCCCATCCTTTGCAAGGCCACAGGAGACAAGAAGTCTGACACATAGTCAACGCCTAGAGACGATGGTACAGGAGTATCTCCAAGTAAACATTAAAGCCACGACTGTGTCACTGGACCCTTGCTCTTTTTGGGCTTCCAATCTGGATAAATGGCCGGAGCTAGCCACTTACGCCTTGGAGATCTTGTCATGCCCCGCAGCCAGCGTTCTGTCTGAACGTGTGTTCAGCGCTGCTGGTGGTGTGCTGACTAGTGTTGAGCCACCCCCGTAGTGTTCGAGTTCGGTTCGGTTCGGTTCGTCGAACACCCGTGTGTTCGTCAAACTGTTCGTCGAACACCTTCGAACACCGTTAAAACCAATGGCAGGCAAACAAAAACACATAGAAACACATAGAAAACACCTTCAAAGGTGTCCAAAAGCTGACAAACTGCTCAGAAGACACAACTAACACATGGAAAAGTGACAAGTACATATAGTCATGCGAAAAGAAAAGAGGTGGAGGAGTAAAAGGAGGGGGAGACACAGATATAGGCATGTCATGCCCTTCTAAAATCCAAAAAGTGAGAAGCCGAGACGGCCAGTCCGCTCCTGCCCGTGCCACCTCCGTGTCGCCGGGTTTGTGCCAGAGCCGCGGTGAACCCTGACGGCCAGCCCCCCTCTCCCAATACTGGTGCCTGTCCGCTGGTGGGTCGAGAGAGCCCCCCTGTGGTGGAGGCAGCTCTAAGCTTTTTAATTTAAATTGTCCCTCTAATTTGAATGAATACACTTTAAATCCATTTACAAGGATCTATTGGAGGGCAAGTCTCATGCAAGCAGCCGCGTAATTCCAGCTCCAGTAGCGTCCACTAAAGCTGCTGCAGTTAAAAAGCTTTTATAAGGATCGAGCTCGGCTGTCCACCGCAAGGCATCCTAGTGCCAGTCCCAGCCCCTATGCCTTGGGGTGCCTCCTGATGCTCTTCACTAAGTATCCCGTGGTCCCGAAGCATTTCCTTTGAAAAAATTAAGTGTCCAAACTACAGGTGGTGTAGCTTGCTTAACAGCCGGGATAATCCGCTGACTAGCAGACACTGCTACTAGGCACAAAGGATTTCCTGGGCTAGATGCAGTTAAAAATTTGTAAGTAGATACTCTCGTTGGATGCTGAGAAAGCATTCCATAGAGTCTCCTGGCACGCCATATATGATTCTCTTAAAAAGCTTGGGGTAGGGGTCTAGGGGACCCTTTTATAGCCAAAATCACGGCCCTGTATCACAATACGTCACCTAGGCTGAAGATAAATGGAACTGTAGCACCGAGGGCTCGGTTGCTACAGACGTATTGCACCTCACCCAGAGGTGTGATATCTCACTCTCAGATAAGGATGGAGTGTGGATCAGGACCCGACACCTGCATGCATTACACCACATTGCCGTGGGGCAGGGCGACGAATATGCCCCTGAGATGGGCACGACAGTCCCTGTCCCTGGCTGGAGTGGGGGGAGGGAACACTGAGGAAGGGGAACCCTGCAGTGCAGGAGCAGGGAGGAAGCAGTTCCTGGGTGCATTGAGAAGGGAGTATAAAAGGTGGGCACCATCTTAGTTCAGTGCAGAGAAGTCTGAGCAGAAGTGGCAGGGAGCAGGGGCTCTGCATGCGCTCTGCTCCGGAGGCGGGCCTAGTAACAGAGGCCCAGGCCTGCAAGAGGGAGAAGGAAGGAAGAGGAGCGGAGAAGGCTCCAGGAACAAGGAATGAAGGGATCCCAGGGGTGCGGACGGGCGAGTCGCCACCGCACGCCCGAATCCACCTGCGTGGAGGGGTCAGGCCAAAGGGGGAGACCGGTCCCCGAACTAGTGGAGGCAGGAAACGACCCTCAGCTAGAAACCGGAGGCTCTGACATTTTATGTGGCGCAGCCCCTTGCTCCACCCGCTAGGAAGGCACCACATAGGGTCAGGGAAACTGGCGCCAAGTTTACCAAGAGGAGGCCCGAGGCAGCCGGACAGAAGTGTTGGTAAGAAAGGCCAGACAAAGGACACACAAAGGGGGTCCTGTGAAGCGCTCCAAAGTTATCTGGGAGTTGTCTGAGCCCCTCACCTGGTGAGCACAGTACGACGTGGGCAGCCGTTACCTGCAGACGTGGTCTGGATAATAAGAACTGTGAGTAAAGGCCCTGAACTGCATCACTGACTCCGTGTCGTTACTGCTGCTGCCCTGCACCATCACCCCCATCCTCCGCATACACTGCCCTGAGGCTATACTCCTCCCGTGGGGAGTTATGCTACGCTCTGCTGCACCCACAACACCAGCCTCAGCGGTCTGCCCTGTAGCGGCGGTTCACTCTGACCGCAATCCACGGGTGGCGTAGTCGGACATTTAAACATCAAAACCACATAAATAGTTCCGCCACTGGTTTGACCGCCCTGAGCCACGGAACCGGATCGCCGCCACGAAGACTACAACCACCAGCATCCACCAAAAAGGGTCCGGCTCCGGGTGTCCCAAGGCCCAGGGGGTGCGTCAGAACATTTTCATCACCTTTCACAATCACCAATGGGACAAGGCAGGGATGTCCTCTGTCCCCTCTCTTATACATCCTAGTGACGGAGCACCTGCTCTCATCAATTCGCCATAACCCCAATATTAGGTGGATTGAGGTGGGAGGCACCGAGTACAAGTGCTCTCTATTTGCTGATGATGTCCTAGTATATATCACTCAATCACATATATCCATCCCTGCTGTTATGGCTGAAATAGATCACTTTGTTACATGGTCAAATTTTAAAATCAATGCAGCGAAGTCTGAGGCCCTCGATGTCTCCCTCCCTAAATCCATATAGGATTCCATCCAGTCCAACTTTCCCTTTGCCTGGCCCTCACAGGGTATCAAATACTTAGGAATTCCTATTCATAGAGACCTCTCCCATCTATGTTATCTTAATTTTGGGCCCTTTATTGAACAATTCCATACAGACCACGGTTGGCAAGTTAGAACTGTAAGATTCACTACGTGAACCACTGGTGTTTTGTGGAAAAGCACATGTACACTGCGTTCCAAATTATTATGCAAAAAGTGTTTAGGAGTGATAAGGGAAGAATTTGTTTGTTTGTCAGTTAAACTCATTGATGGTGATGTGTGTCAGGGCTCTTTATATCACTGTAAGCAATTGCAGACACCTGTGCTAATTAGTTTGGCAGGTGTGTCCAATGAAAGGCAAGACTACTTAAGAAGGCTCTCTCACATTATTAAGCAGCCTACATTTTCTGCCAAAATGGGAAAGAAAAAGGATGTGTCGGCTGCTGAGAAGCAACAAATTGTGGAGTGTTTAGGTCAAGGCATGACTACAATCAACATTGTGCGATGATCAGGATGAAGTGTCTTGGCAATCAAGAAGTATGTAGCTGATTCACAGTACGCATGTGTGCGTGCTGATAAGGGCAAATTGAGGACTCTTTCCTACAGGCAATTACGTCAGGTTGAAAGAGCAGCGGCAAAAAAGCCTTGTCATAGCAGCAGACAAGTTTTTGAAGCTGCTTGTGCCTCCAACGTCCCCCGAACAACAAGATGCAGGGTCCTTCAGAGGTTTGCAGCTGTGCATACGCCATCCTGTCGACCTCCTCTATCCACTTCACACAAGCAGAAACGGCTCCAGTGGGCCAAACATTACATGAAGACTGATTTCAAAACTGTTTTGTTCACGGATGAGTGCCGTGCAGCGCTCGATGGTCCAGATGAATGGAGTGGAGGATGGCTGGTTGATGGACACCCCACGCAAACACGGCTACAGCGCCAACAAGGAGGAGGTGGAGTAATGTTTTGGGCTGGAATCATGGGGAGAGAGATTGTCGGCCCCTTTAGGATCCCTGAAGGCGCTAAAGATGAACTCCATAATGTATGTGGATTTTCTCAAACAGCACTTCCTGCCATGGTTCAAGAAGAAGAACAGTGTATTTCACAGCAAGATAATTTTTCTGCATGATAATGCACCATCTCATGCTGCACATAAAACATCTGCATCTCTGGCTGATATGGGCATAAAAGGGGACAAACTTATGGTGTGACCCCCATGCTCCCCTGACCTCTACCCCATTCAGAACCTTTGGAGCATCATTAAAAGGAGTGTCTATGATGGCGGGAGGCAGTTCACATCTAAGCAACAGCTCTGGGAGGGTATTCTGTCCTCATGCAAAACAATTGAAGCAGAAACCATCCAAAACCTGACAAATTCAATGGACGAGAAAGTTCAGAAGCTCCTTTCGAACAAGGGGTCCTATGTGAAAATGTAACATCACCTAGAATAAAGTTTTGAGTTGAAAACTGTTTGATTTCAGTTTCTAACAACCTGCTAATGCTTATAATTTCAAAAATGACCATTTTTTTGGTCTTTATTAAAATGAAAAGGTTGATCGAAAAGTTTGGGGGATCTAAGAGTGTGGCAACCCAGTAGTCATGATTACTTCGAATTCTGACAATATGAGGGTCATGCTGCAGGTAGTGCAGCAAGAAGGCACTTATGTGTCTTGCGCATCTCGGAGCCCCAAAATTATTTTCCGGGCTAGATGCAGCTAAAAATTATTTTTAATTTTAAATCTGGTGAAGCTTATTATAGATGGCCTAATAGGATCAGTGCTGCACACTGCTACAAAGCCCAAATTATTTTCCAGTCAAGATACAGATAAACATGATTAGTAATTTGAAAGCTTAAAACGGTTGGTAGGGTGATTTTAACCAATCATCAAGCTTTTACTCTCCCCAGGATGACACAGGGGTAGAAAAGTGGTTTCGGATCCATGATTTGCTCATCTTTATGAACGTGAGTCTGTCTACATTATCAGTGGAGAGCCGCGTGCGCTTATCTGTCAGCACACCACCAGCAGCGCTGAACACACGTTCAGACAGAACGCTGGCTGCGGGGCATGACAAGATCTCCAAGGCGTAAGTGGCTAGCTCCGGCCATTTATCCAGATTGGAAGCCCAAAAAGAGCAAGGGTCCAGTGACACAGTCGTGGCTTCAATGTTTACTTGGAGATACTCCTGTACCATCGTCTCTAGGCGTTGACTATGTGTCAGACTTCTTGTCTCCTGTGGCCTTGCAAAGGATGGGCTAAAAAAGTGGTGAAATGATTCCGCAAAATTGATGTTACCAGCAGATACTGTGGTTCTGTTACGGTTTGAGTGCTGAACACTTGACGGTCCCACGGTTGGCAAGTTGGAACTGTGAGATTCACTACGTGCACCACTGGTATTTTGTGGAAAAGCACATGTAAGATTCTGCAACAGTCTCTGCTGATACTCCTGCATGCGTGCATCCCTTTCTATGGCAGGAATAATTTCTGCAAATTTACTTTTGTACCGGGGATCTAACAGTGTGGCAACCCAGTAGTCAGGATTATTTCTAATTCTCACAATTCGAGGGTCATGTTGCAGGTAGTGCAGCAAGAAGGCACTCATGTGTGTTGCGCATCCAGGAGCACCAAGTCCCTGTTGTGTTGGTGGCGAGGTAACAATCATGCTTCCTTCCTCTGTCCTCTCCCCCCAACCTCGCACAACAGAAATGTGATCAAGGTCTCCCTCATCTGATGAGTCTTCCATCAGTTCATCCTCCACTTCTTCCTGGGCTCCTGCACCTTCCTCACTAGTTTGGCTGCTACCATGCGCCCTGGTAAAATCATCTCCCCCACCCTCACATGCCTGCCGCCCTGGTGCTGCCGACCGTCTGGACCTTGCAGATGTTAGCCCTTCCGCATACAACTCCTCCTCCTCTACTTCCTCCACCTCCTCTTGTGCCACCACCTGACTCCGAATTCTGTTTAACATGTGCTCCAGCATGTAAATCACCGGAATAGTCATGCTGATAATGGCATCGTCAGCACTAAACATCTTCGTCGCCATTTCAAAACTGTGCAGAAGGGTGCATAGGTCCCTGATCTGAGACCACTCCTCCAGCGTGATTTGCCCCACCTCTGAATCTCGTTGGCCCAGGCTATACGTCAGAACGTATTGCACCAGGGCTTGTCGGTGCTGCCACAGTCGCTGCAACATGTGCAGAGTTGAATTCCACCGGGTAGGCACATCGCATTTTAGCCGGTGAAGTGGCAGGCCCAACGACTTCTGTAGAGATGTAAGTCGCTGAGCTGCGGGATGCGAACGGCGGAAGTGAGCACACAGCGACCGTGCTCTCTGCAGAAGGCCATCTAGTCTGGGATAGTGGGCTAAAAATTGCTGGACAACCAGGTTCAACACGTGAGCCATACAAGGCACGTGTGTGACATTGCCCCGGCGAAGGGCCGCACCCAGGTTTGCAGCATTGTCGCACACGGCCTTCCCTGGTTTCAGGTCCAGTGGAGACAACCATTCATGAAATTGGTTCTCCAGAGCTGACCACAACTCCTCAGCTGTGTGACTCACATTTCCCAGACATTTCAATGTAAAAACCGCCTGATGACGTTGAGCCCTACTGCCAGCATAGTAAGGAGGTGTGCAGGATCCCTTCTGTGCAGTTAGAAAGCTTGTGGCATGACCAGACAGGCTTTGGGTGCAGGTGGAAGACCGAGAGGAGGTTGAGGAGGCAGAAGCAGTGGAGGAAAAATGACATAAAGAGGATTGACGCACAACTCGTGGGGACGGCAAGACTTGGACAGCAGCCCCTTGTCCTGCTGTCACCATAGTTACCCAGTGCCCAGTCAGCGACATGTAACGCCCCTGTCCATGCCTACTCGTCCAAGTGTCTGTGGTGAAATGCACCCTGTCACACACAGAGTTTCTCAAAGAAGCGGTGATGTTGTGTGCGACATGCTGGTGGAGCGCAGGCACACCTTTCTTTGAAAAGTAGTGCCGACTGGGCATCTGGTACTGGGGCACTGCGACGGACATAAGGTCTCGAAAATCCTCTGTGTACACCAGGCGGAAAGGCAGCATTTCTGTAGCCAAGAGCTTGCAGATGGTGAAATTCAACCTCTTAGCTTTCTCATGGCTAGGAGGAAATGGTCTTTTACTTGTCCACATCTGAGGGACCGAGGGCTGGCTGTTGTGCTTAGACGGGGTTGAGTAGGGTGTCCCCAGCAAACTGCCGGTCTGTGAGGAAGATGCAGGCGGACATGTTAGGTTGCTTTGATCCAAAGGTGGTGCTATCGATGTCGGACAGCGCTCAACACCAGCTGGTGTTACCACCTCAAAAGAAAATGATGACCTGCCAATCACGCTGGCTGTTGCGGGTAAAGAGGTGGCAAGTCTGCGTCCCAAAACAGGTGCGACTGCTGTCCCCCCAGTCACAGAGGATGAAGAGGCCGCGGATGCACAAGATGTGGCAGACGGTGGTTGGGCCGGCCAGCTAGGCCGCATTATAGCACAGTGACCATCCCACTGCAACTTATGCTTCATGTCCATGTGCCGGTTCATGCATGAAGTACTCAGACTATGTATTTTTTGGCCTCTACTTAGCTTTTGCTGACAAATGTTACAGATAACATGAGTTGGGTCATCTTTATCGATCTGAAAAAATGCCCAGGCTATGCAAGGCTTAGCACCCATGCGACCTGAAGAGCCACCACGACTTGTGGTCAGAGGCAGAGTTGTGTTTGAGGATGCAGTTGTTGACGTGCTTCCAGTACTACGTCTCTGTCCAGGAAGGCGCAACCTGACCTCGTCGTCACTAGCATCCTCCTCCACCTCCTCTGCTGACCTCATCTCTTGGCTGACTGTGGGTTGACAGTAAGTGGGATCTCCAACCTCATCATCATCACCCTGTGTGTTATCACACCCGTCGTCCTCAGAGCCAACCTGTTCCTGCCCTGACAAAAAACTAAAGTTGTCGCTCCAATCAGGTATTTGAGTCTCATAATCGTCTTCCTCATTGTGTCCACCAACAGGAGTTACAGTTTGGGAAAGAGGGTCTACATTATGGTCAGAACCTTCTGCGTCTGGTCCTGGATCCGACTCAAAGATTCTGGGCATCAGTGCAGATCATTTCCTCGTCTGGATTCACAGAAGCGCTGGAGTCGACCTCTGATTCCCAGGCTATAGTATGAGTAAACAGCTCTGCAGACTCAACCATCTGTTCTACCCCATACTCAGACGGGCAGCTGGAGACTTGGGAGCTGTGAGGAAGCAAGTGCGATTGGGGTGACACCTCTGAGGACTGGAGTATTTGTGATGTTGAAGTTGAGGTGGAGGAGAGCCCACTTAAAGGAGCACTTGATATCCGTTGAAGCACCTGCTGTTTTTGTGCCTCATCTGGAATTTGTAGCGATTGGCGTGTCGGTAAGAAAGGGATCGTATCACATTGTCCGCTAAAAGAAGTAGACATTTTAGTTTGGCTGGAAGATGGTCTTTCTTCTGCAGATGTTACTGTTGCTTTAACACCTACCACACGGACACAACCGTTTTTCCCCTTCCCAACATGCCTATTCCCCTTTCCACCAGCAGCAGGCCTTTTTCCACTCATTTTGGTGGTTAACTAATTCACATCTCTGGAGTTGTTTGTACAAAAAAACAATGGATGGGAACCGAGCAGAGCTGAGTGGCCAAACTGTGGTATTAGGCCAAAAGTATTGGCTGGGTTAGATGCAGAAAAAAATGATATTGAATTTGCAACCTGATGGAGGTCAGTATAGATGGACTAATAGAATGATGCTATGGCCAAAAGGTTTTACTTCACTAGGTGCAGTAAAATAAATTGTATTCTATACACAGGTGGTATATCTTGCAACACAGATAGGCTACTCCACTGACTAACACACTCTGCAATAGGCCAAAAAGGATTTGCTTTGCTAGATTTAGCCAAATGCTGTGAAAAAAACTTGCACAGCACTGGCACAGACCTGCCTGGCAAAAACTGATAGGAACTGATGTAACTTAGTCCTGAAAAGGACTGCAATTACAATTAGTCTTTACTCCCAACCTATCTATTTAAGAACACAGACCTGCCTGATAAAAGTCGTAGGAAATGCTGTAACCTAGTCCTTAAAAGGACTGCAATCACAACTCTTCCCTACTCCCAAGCTATCTGTAGATTTGTGCGAAAATTGGCTTGAAATTAACAAGGTATAGCGAACACAGCAACAGCGGTGCCGTCTAACACGCAGCTGCAGCAGTGAGAAAATGGTGGCGACGGGGAAAATGGCTTGGTCTTATAGGGCAAGGACATGTGACATACACTGCCAATGATACATGCCCTTGCTTGTGTGAAAAAAAGCACTTTGCTCCGTGTGTGCGCTGCTGATAGGCTGACAGACTGCACCTCCCCACTGCAAATGCGGGGAAGAGAAAAAAAAATGGAGATCTTCATTGTTCCTGCAGAGATCCATCCCCTGCCCCTCCCCCCACCCCGCTGTACACTCAAACTGCGTATTAACATTAATTTTCAGCATTACTGAGAAAAAATCCAGTTATGATTTTGGTGCACGAACAGTTATAAAACATTACCTCGAACAGCCGAATTTTTTTCAAATAGTTTGTGTTCGCCGATCGACTCGAACACCGCCCAAAACAGCTCGAATTTGAGATTGGCGAACAGTTCGAGTCGAACACCGCTCATCTTTACTCCACAGGCAAAAGGATCCCAGGGGATACGGACGGAGCGGCATACACCACCTGTATTTCTTACTCTGGCCTAGTCAGAGGGATTCCTGCTGCAAGAGGGGTACCGGCCCCCGATATCTGACTCTGTTACTTCACGTCTCAGTCGGAAAAGCCCGGAGGCCTTCTGGATCCCTAAGGGGGATATGGACGGAGCGGAGTACGCCACCCGTATCCCTTAAACTGCGCTGATGCAGCGGGAACCGGCCTTTCACCAAGTTCATGCCACACACACAGTCAGGAGGAGACTTAATGATAGAACTCACCAAGGAGAGGAACATTCTGGTCCAGGGGTCCCGTTAAGTGCACCTAAACTACCCGGAGTTTGCTGAACCCCTTCCTGGTGGTCGCAGCGCGCCGTGAGGAGCAAGGAGAAGCTTTGTGCTTACTACTGAAACAACGCGAGTAAAGCTTGGAAGACTTCACCCCTTGCCTCCGTTATCCTGTCCTGCGCGGCACCGCACACACACCACCAACCTCCAGACTTTCCTCTCTCTCTGCCCTGAGGCCCTGCTCCGCCTGTGGGGAGTAGTACCAGCTGAGCTGCCACGACACCCGCCTCAGAGGACTGACGCAGCGCTGGTGGTAATCACCGGGAACCACAGGTGGCGTAGTCGACAAATAACCACTCATCTGCTAGCCCATATTTTTAATGTGTGCGCCCTGGGCACGGACCGGGTCAAGGCCGCGACTGCATCCCCCCTCTTCCACCGGCCCATCGTCCAAGTACACCTTTCCCAGGGAGGGCTAACGCTACCTGAGTAGTAGTGGGTCACACAGAACCATTTGCTTTGGATCGTTATTAAGCAATAGTAAAAAAAAAAAGGTATTCACTTTTAAGAAAAAAAAATATATAAAAAGTCAGGCAGATCTGTCACACGCTTTACAAATGATTTCATGAAGCAAATATAATCCAGCGAGCCTACCCGTGTAATAAGACCCAATGCCAGCGCGCCTACCCGTGTAATAAGACCCAATGCCAGCGCGCCTACCCGTGTAATAAGACCCAATGCCAGCGAGCCTACCCGTGTAATAAGACCCAATGCCAGCGCGCCTACCCGTGTAATAAGACCCCGATGCCAGAGGGCCTACCCATGTAATAAGACCCCGATGCCAGCGCGCCTACCCGTGTAATAAGACCCCGATGCCAGCGCGCCTACCCATGTAATAAGACCCCGATGCCAGCGCGCCTACCCGTGTAATAAGACCCAAATGCCAGCACGCCTACCCTTGTAAGAAGATCCAAATGCCAGTGCACTTACCAGTGTAATAAGACCCCGATGCCAGCGCGCCTACCAGTGTAATAAGACCCCGATGCCAGCGCGCCTACCTGTGTAATAAGACCCAAATGCTAGCGCGCCTACCCGTGTAATAAGACCCAAATGCCAGCGCGCCTACCTGTGTAATAAGACCCCGATGCCAGTGCGGGTATCCCGACTGGCCATTACAGGTTGCAGATGGAAGTGCCATTGGGGGGGGATATGCCAACCGAAGACAGCGAAAATCATGCAAAACGTTAAAAAATAACTTATCAGCATGCTGCCTACTGTAACAGTCCACCTAAAGTGGCCGACCGCTGTATTCCCTTTGTTACTAAAAATCTGGCACAAAATCCTTATCTACTAGCCAGTCTAATCACTGGCCAGTCTAATCACTGGCCAGTCTAATCACTAGCCAGCCGTTAGCGGCTCACCCTCAGACGCTCAGACGCACTCACGCTCAGACGCACTCACGCTCTCATGCTCGGACGCTCACCCTCACACATTCTCACGCTCACCCTCACCCGCTCCCCCTCACACCCGCTCCCACTTTCACCCTCACATTCTCACCCTCCCACGCTCACTCGCTCCCACGCTCACCCTCACACGCTCACACTGTGCTAGCCGGTCATCTCCCTCACACGCTCACCCTGTGCTAGCCGGTAATCTCCCGGCTGCTCGCAGCAGAAGTACCCCGACCGGCGGCCTCACTCCCCGGTCCTCCAAAATTCATTTGGGTCCCCGGGGGGATACATTGGGGGGTTAATTTAAAGTAGTGCACAACCCAATTAAACACTGCTTCGCTGATTAGTCGCGCCCGGTCGGACGCATACATATTCTAGAATACCCGATGTGTTAGAATCGGGCCACCATCTAGTACAATATAAAGAGGTGAAACTGTTACCAAAGCCTTGTTATTCCGCTCACAGTAACGTCTGAGCCAGCGTCGCTGACACCTCTGCGGGCCGATTTATGCTTTTAGAAAAGTCACATGAGTATCACTACACATGAGACTTCTGCAGCCGGACAGGAGTCCTGCCCCGGCTTCTGCCCTCCGCCACGCGTCATCTACAAATATGACAGGCTGGTGGGAGACGCCACATCTCTACTTAGATAAATGTCCTGCTTTATCTCCTGTGCATTGGCACAAGGACGGGTATGTGCCTGCGGGCCGTCAGCATCTTCCCTGAGGAGAGCGGGCACCTTCCCGGCCGCCGCACACCGGAGATGCAGGTCCGGTGCAGGAATAACTGTGTTCCTTTGGCAGGATTGCCAGAACTTGTTCCCTCTACTTGTCGGCACCACCTGGACTAACTACACAGCAATAAATCTCCCCTCCTGGCAGTGATGTGGAGCAGGTTGCACTGTAGCTGCACGCTCCGGCCCCCAGAGCCTGAGTAGTACAGACATACACTACATGGCTGCACAGACCACCGGAGGGAATAACGGACATAATAAAGGTGGACAGGATAGGGGGAAAATAACCACATGGATGCAATTAAAGGGTTATTGCCAAAATAGAAAATCATCTCTTATCCAAAGGTTAGGGGATAACTTACTGATCACTGAGGGTCTGACTGCTGGAACCCCTAGCAAACCCAAGAACAGGCAGCATGCCCAGCCTCCCCCCCATTCACGGTCTATAGGACTGCCCAAAATAGCCAAGAGCAGCGCTCCACTAGTTCTGCCAGTCCCACAGACGATGAGTATGACGCGCCCAGGGGATGGGGACGACTCGGTACCCGGGCCTTTGCCTGGTTTTGGGGATGTCGCGGTGGTCGGCTCCCGGGCCCGTACCCTGGGGTCACTCTTGAAAAAGGGGATTGCAACTTGGATAAAATAAACAGTTTGTGACGCCACCTGTGGTACTTGGTAATGATTACCAGCGCTGCTTCAGACCTCCGGGGGGGTGAAGGGATGGCAGCTGAGGTGTTTCTGCTCCCCACAGGTGGAGTGGGCCCCCAGGGCAGTGTGGAGTTTGGTGGGTGGTGATACTGGGACTTGTAGTGCAGGCGGGATGATGCAGCAGGAGTAACTGACAGAGACAGTGGATTCGCTTCAATACCTTTACTGGTGCGGATGTCAGGTACGCTCCAGGGTACTCAGTAGGATGGGTGCACTTCAGGACTTCTCCCCAGTGAGCGGGTATAAGGCCTCCTGGTCCGTGTCTGCCTCTCTGGATGCTCCTGGCCAGCCTGCAACTGGGCCTAGTTTATGTGTCGTGCTGTTCCTTCACCTGTCGCTCGGTAGTAGGACCTTCTGCTGGCAACCACTATCCCTGGTCGTCGGGGCCTTCATGGTTCCTGGTCCTGTACTGGGTCTAAGCTTCAGGTCTGCCAGGGACTTGTAGTCCTCCTGGAATGCCGGTGGTCCCTACTGGGTATAAAGGACCCTGTAGGCGCGGACCCGGTGTCAGGTTTGTATCTTCGGGGTGAGCCTTGTGATGCTCCTCTGCCACCTCAACTCCTCTCTCCTCTCCTCCTTGCCGTCAGCCACACTGGGGGCCCTCAGAAACCAGCAGCAGACGCGTTGCGTCTTCGCTGCTCTCAGCGTCAGCACGCTCTCAGACTCTCTCTGTCTGACTACTAACTCTGACTGAACTGCCTGGCTCCACCCTCCATATATATATATATCCCTAACGGGCTCCCTCTGGTGGTATGAGGTGGAAGGGTGGAGGTGTTTGTATGTACTGAGGGCCTCTTGTGGAGAAGTCCATCCATGCACCCTGGGTCCTGTGGTACCTGTTGTAGCAAGGTGCCACAAATGGAGTGGTGGTTGAGTATACGCACTGCTCCGTTCATTCTTAATGGGAGTGCTGGAGACCAGCCGAGCACAGAGCTTCAGTCGTCCCATAGAGAATGTATGGTGCAGCAATGATCGACCATCACATCAGTCACAAAGGACTCTTCAAATCCCCAGTTTTCAGGATTGGTGAGGCTCCCAGCAGTCAGACCCCATCCATCGGGAAGTTATCCTATGGATAGGAGATATCTTTTAAACTTTGTACACCCCCTTTGAAGGATTATTCAATCTAATTCTAAAGTCGGGGGATACTGACAGCCGCCCACCACTAATCACACCATGTTGGCATATTGTAGTGATATCCCACCGCATTGTGATGGAAAGAAGAATATAACTGTATACAGAATAACATGGAGATGTTTGATAGAATACAGCAGCCCGGAGGTTATGGGAGCGCCGCCAGCTTCTGTACCTCTGTACTAGATGGTATACAGCAGTGACCGTCCCTACACGGGACCCTGATCATCAGGAATATTGCCTCTTACACCCGAGCCCGGGGAATTCTAATTACTAGTGTACACTGTTATATCAGTTTATTATCACCTCCGGCCATGAAAGAATTGTCAAATTATTTATTTTATAGAATTTTGTCTAGCATGGAAGTTATGAAACCTTACAAATCCATGCTCAGTACTCTCTATATACATGTATAAATTAGATACATTGTAAATGAAAACATCATATATTTAGGAGTTTGTGAGCTACATATCCTTATATACTCCCTGCAACCACTTTGATGTTGCACTTTACTGCAATGCTGTGGCAGCCAAAAAAAACGTCATTCTGGCATTTTGATTTTTTCCCCCATTACAATGTTTACTGATCAGATTAATTAGGAGACTTGAAGCGGCGATCGTCTGATCGCTTGTGCTGTACATACACTGCAATCTATAGCAGAAATCACCATCTTCTATGAACGCCGGCCCATAGGAGGGTCATAATGACATGTATGGGAGGTCATCAGCAGACCCCCAGCTCTCATGACAACCCATCGGTGCCCCACAATCACGTGGCAGGATGTATGACGCGCTTCCAGCCGACGTGCGTTAAATCCCGCTGTCAGTGATTGACAGCTGGATTTAACGGGTTAATAGCAGCAGGCAGAGCAACAGTACATCAGCAGCTATTCAAGGCAGATGATGGTTGATTAAACATACGTCAAAGATGGTGAAGCGGTAGAGCAAAGCACAGGTTGCAGCCTCTTCTCTAATATTCAAAGACTGGCTAAAAATACTCCTGAAAAATACTATGAGGAGGATTTTTACTCTTCTGTAAAAAATGTAGAGCGACCTCTGCAATGCGGTATACATTTCTTTACAATGGGTCCCAATAGTGGACGGATGCCTCATCATCCATCCTGACAGTGGCCACTAGGGGCCACACACCTTCTATGTGTATGCGCCCAACAATGGCCACAAACGTAATGTGCACCGAGCCCAACAGAGTCATCAGAGAATCCAAGAGTCCCACCCTCAGCCGGCATGCCCCATCGTCACTTCAGCAGAAATACTGCAGCAAGAAATATCTGTATTAGTAAAATGAACAGTTGCTCCATGATTCCTCAATGTTTTTGCGTCTCTCATCATGTCGGAAGTGTGAGACATAATTCCCAGGTAAGTGTGCACTGTACGGATATAGGATGTAGGATGTGTGCAGCAAGCCATACCTGTAGAGCTTGTAGGAAGCCCAGCTCTTCATCCTTTATGCATCCCATAAACAGGACGGTGAATGTTTCAGGGCCAACGACACGGAATTTTTGTGCAATTTCCTATAAACCCAAGAAGACCATATTAGCTTGTTATTATCCAGCTCGCGACATCACTGCTTGAGTATTGCAAGAGAAATCTAACCAAAATCAAAATCTCAGGAAAAGCGTCACTTTGCCGTTCCCAGAACAGCCGGGTGGCCAGTGAAAAACACAGTGAAGGGGGCGCAGTGCTGCACCAGTGCCCAGGATCAGTGGGGTCCAGCGCCGGACTGGAGTACCTGGGGCCCACCAGGAAAAAAATCAATCTTGGGGCCCACCAGCACCATGCAGTTACCGTATATAGGAATAACATAAGTCCACAAACTCTTTCAAAATGAATCAACTTTATTAACCAATAAATAACCAATATAACGAATAAATGACAAACTAAAGAAACACTCCTGGCGAAAGAGGAACACTGTTATCTTATTCACACCAGTGTGTGATAAAGTGCCATAACAGAACAATAACAATAAATACTACAGATAATGGAGAGATTATCAGTGACATTATGCACAGGAGCTCTGTATATAGTGTCAGTTTGTGTGTATAGGTAATGCAGTGATCACCATTGACATTACACACAGGAGCTCTGTATATAGTGTCAGTGTGTGTGTATAGGTAATACAGTAATCACCAGTGACATTACATACAGGACCTCTGTATAAAGTGTCAGTGTGTGTGTATAGGTAATACAATGATCACCAGTGACATTATGCACAGGAGCTCTGTATATAGTGTCAGTGTACAGGTAATACAGTGATCACCAGTGACATTACACACAGGACCTCTGTATATAGTGTCAGTGTGTGTGTATAGGTAATACAGTGATCACCAGTGACATTACACACAGGAGCTATGTATATAGTGTCAGTGTGTGTGTATAGGTAATACAGTGATCACCAGTGACATTACACACAGGAGCTCAGTATATAGTGTCAGTGTGTGTGTGTGTCTGTCTGTGTATAGGTAATACAGTGATCACCAGTGACATTATGCACAGGAGCTCTGTATATAGTGTCAGTGTGTGTGTATAGGTAATACAGTGATCACCAGTGACATTATGCACAGGAGCTCTGTATATAGTGTCAGTGTACAGGTAATACAGTGATCACCAGTGACATTACACACAGGACCTCTGTATATAGTGTCAGTGTGTGTGTATAGGTAATACAGTGATCACCAGTGACATTACACACAGGAGCTATGTATATAGTGTCAGTGTGTGTGTATAGGTAATACAGTGATCACCAGTGACATTATGCACAGGAGCTCTGTATATAGTGTCAGTGTTTGTGTATAGGTAATACAGTGATCACCAGTGACATTATGCACAGGAGCTCTGTATATAGTGTCAGTGTGTGTGTATAGGTAACACACACACACTCACCAGTGACATTATGCACAGGAGCTCTGTATATAGTGTGTGTTACCTATACACACACACTGACACTATATACAGAGCTTCTGTGCATAATGTCACTGGGGATCACTGTATTACCTATACACACACACTGACACTATATACAGAGCTCCTGTGCATAATGTCACTGGTGATCACTGTATTACCTATACACACACACACACACACACTGACACTATATACTGAGCTCCTGTGTGTAATGTCACTGGTGATCACTGTATTACCTATACACACACACTGACACTATATACAGAGCTCCTGTGCATAATGTCACTGGTGAGTGTGTGTCAGTGTGTTTGTATAGGTAATACAGTGATCACCAGTGACATTACACACAGGAGCTATGTATATAGTGTCAGTGTGTGTGTATAGGTAATACAGTGATCACCAGTGACATTATGCACAGGAGCTCAGTATATAGTGTCAGTGTGTGTGTATAGGTAATACAGTGATCACCAGTGACATTATGCACAGGAGCTCTGTATATAGTGTCAGTGTGTGTGTATAGGTAACACACACTATATACAGAGCTCCTGTGCATAATGTCACTGGTGAGTGTGTGTGTGTTACCTATACACACACACTGACACTATATACAGAGCTCCTGTGCATAATGTCACTGGTGATCACTGTATTACCTATACACAAACACTGACACTATATACAGAGCTCCTGTGCATAATGTCACTGGTGATCACTGTATTACCTATACACACACACTGACACTATATACATACCTCCTGTGTGTAATGTCACTGGTGATCACTGTATTACCTATACACACACACTGACACTATATACAGATGTCCTGTGTGTAATGTCACTGGTGAGTGTGTGTCAGTGTGTGTGTATAGGAAATACAGTGATCACCAGTGACATTATGCACAGGAGCTCTGTATATAGTGTCAGTGTGTGTGTATAGGTAACACACACACACTCACCAGTGACATTACACACAGGACATCTGTATACAGTGTCAGTGTGTGCGTATAGGTAGTACAGAGATCACCAGTGACATTACACACAGGAGCTCTGTATATAGTGTCAGTGTGTGTGTATAGGTAATACAGAGATCACCAGTGACATTACACACAGGAGCTCTGTATATAGTGTCAGTGTGTGTTTATAGGTAATACAGTGATCATCAGTGACATTATGCACAGGAGCTCTGTATATAGTGTCAGTGTACAGGTAATACAGTGATCACCAGTGACATTACACACAGGACCTCTGTATATAATGTCAGTGTGTGTGTATAGGTAATACAGTGATCACCAGTGAAATTACACACAGGAGCTCTGTATATAGTGTCAGTGTACAGGTAATACAGTGATCACCAGTGACATTACACACAGGACCTCTGTATATAGTGTCAGTGTGTGTGTATAGGTAATACAGTGATCACCAGTGACATTATGCACAGGACATCTGTATATAGTGTCAGTGTGTGTGTATAGGTAATACAGTGATCACCAGTGACATTACACACAGGAGCTCTGTATATAGTGTCAGTGTGTGTGTATAGGTAGTACAGAGAGATCACCAGAGACATTACACACAGGAGCTCTGTATATAGTGTCAGTGTGTGTGTATAGGTAATACAGTGATCACAAGTGACATTACACACAGGACCTCTGTATATAGTGTCAGTGTATGTGTAAAGTTAATACAGTGATCATCAGTGACATTATGCACAGGAGCTCTGTATATAGTGTCAGTGTGTGTGTATAGGTAATACAGTGATCACCAGTGACATTACACACAGGAGCTCTGTATATAGTGTCAGTGTGTGTGTATAGGTAATACAGTGATCACAAGTGACATTACACACAGGACCTCTGTATATAGTGTCAGTGTGTGTTTATAGGTAATACAGTGATCACCAGTGACATTACACACAGGAGCTCTGTATATAGTGTCAGTGTATGTGTAAAGTTAATACAGTGATCATCAGTGACATTATGCACAGGAGCTCTGTATATAGTGTCAGTGTGTGTGTATAGGTAATACAGTGATCACCAGTGACATTACACACAGGAGCTCTGTATTTAGTGTCAGTGTGTGTGTATAGGTAATACAGTGATCACCAGTGACATTACACACAGGAGCTCTGTATATAGTGTCAGTGTGTGTTTATAGGTAATACAGTGATCACCAGTGACATTACACACAGGAGCTATGTATATAGTGGCAGTGTGTGTGTATAGGTAGTATAGAGATCACCAGTGACATTACACACAGGAGCTCTGTATATAGTGTCAGTGTGTGTGTATAGGTAATACAGTGATCACCAGTGACATTACACACAGGAGCTCTGTATAATGTGTCAGTGTGTGTGTATAGGTAATACAGTAATCACCAGTGACATTACACACAGGACCTCTGTATATAGTGTCAGTGTGTGTGTATAGGTAATACAGTGATCACCAGTGACATTACACACAGGAGCTCTGTATATAGTGTCAGTGTGTGTGTATAGGTAATACAGTGATCACAAGTGACATTACACACAGGACCTCTGTATATAGTGTCAGTGTATGTGTAAAGTTAATACAGTGATCATCAGTGACATTATGCACAGGAGCTCTGTATATAGTGTCAGTGTGTGTGTATAGGTAATACAGTGATCACCAGTGACATTACACACAGGAGCTCTGTATATAGTGTCAGTGTGTGTGTATAGGTAATACAGTGATCACAAGTGACATTACACACAGGACCTCTGTATATAGTGTCAGTGTGTGTGTATAGTTAATACGGTGATCATCAGTGACATTATGCACAGGAGCTCTGTATATAGTGTCAGTGTACATGTATAGGTAATACAGTAATCACCAGTGACATTACACACAGGAGCTCTGTATATAGTGTCAGTGTGTGTGTATAGGTAATACAGTGATCACCAGTGACATTACACACAGGAGCTCTGTATATAGTGTCAGTGTGTGTGTACAGGTAATACAGTAATCACCAGTGACATTACACACAGGAGCTCTGTATATAGTGTCAGTGTGTGTGTATCGGTAACACACATACTCACCAGTGACATTACACACAGGAGCTCTGTATATAGTGTCAGTGTGTGTGTACAGGTAATACAGTGATCACCAGTGACATTACACACAGGAGCTCTGTATATAGTGTCAGTGTGTGTGTACAGGTAATACAGTAATCACCAGTGACATTACACACAGGAGCTCTGTATATAGTGTCAGTGTGTGTGTATAGGTAATACAGTGATCACCAGTGACATTACACACAGGAGCTCTGTATATAGTTTCAGTGTGTGTGTATAGGTAATACAGTGATCACCAGTGACATTACACACAGGAGCTCTGTATATAGTGTCATTGTGTGTGTATAGGTAACACACATACTCACCAGTGATGTCTCTAGGTGAAGTTCTTTATCTGCCGCAGACCGATATATCTCATCTTCTATGCAGGACTTATCTCTGCAGAAAATAACATAGTTCGCTATAACTGATCACTTCCAGAGCACAATCTACACTTTTCCCAAGATTTCTACACTGCATGAAATGACAAAAAAAGAAATCTAGTGCCGCACTACACAGTAACATTGCCCCAGTGTCATTCTGTGCCGGCTCATCTCTGTCAGTAGACATATTGTCTGATGACAAAGATGTAGCAGAGCTGAAGACAGAAGACCTATGGATTACGTTGGAGTGAGGATTTTTCTTTATTAAAGATGGAGTCCCTAAATGGGTTTTATTTTTAATAAAAAAAAAAAAAATTCTGTCTTTTTTTTTTCTGTTTACTAAAAATTCATGGTGGCTATGTCTAATTTGGCGTGACACCATGAATTTCGGGCTTAGCACCAGCCGATAATACAAAGCTGGCCTGGTACTAACCCTATTATTACCCAGGGTGCCACTCACCACCAGGGCCGCTGGAAGAGCCGGGTAAAGCACCTGGAAATGGTGCTATGAGGAATGCGCCATTTTCAGGGGTGGCTGCGGGCTGAGATTTTCAGCGTGGGGGGCCAAGAACGCTTGGGCCTTACCATGCTGCCAATCCCAGCCCCCAGCTGCCTTGTTTTATCTGGCTGGCGATCAACATATGGCGGGAGCTGGGCAATGGGCATGATTATCAAAAAATATATACCTGACAGGAGCCCATAGATTCTGCTGGCTCCAATAATATATACCTGACAGGAGCCCATACATTCTGCTGCCTCCAATAATATATACCTGACAGGAGCCCATAGATTCTGCGGCCTCCAATAATATATACCTGACAGGAGCCCATACACTCTCCTGCCTCCAATAATATATACCTGACAGGAGCCCATACACTCTCCTGCCTCCAATAATATATACCTGACAGGAGCCCATACATTCTCCTGCCTCCAATAATATATACAGTGCCTACAAGTAGTATTCAACCCCCTGCAGATTTAGCTGGTTTGATAAGATGCAAATAAGTTAGAGCCTTCAAACTGCAAACGAGAGTAGGTTTTATGAACAGAAGCATAAATCTTACAAACCAAAAAGTTATGTTGCTCAGTTGAATTTTATTACATTTTAAACATAAAAGTGTGGATCAATTATTATACAACCCCTATGTTTAATATTTTGTGGAATAACCCTTGTTTGCAATTACAGCTAATAATTGTCTTTTATAAGACCTGATCAGGCTGGCACAGGTCTGTGGCGTTATCTTGGCCCACTCCTCCATGCAGATCTTCTCCAAGTTATCTAGGTTCTTTGGGTGTCTCATGTGGACTTTGTTCTTGAGCTCCTTCCACAAGTTTTCAATTGGGTTAAGGTCAGGAGACTAACTAGGCCACTCCAACACCTTGACTTTTTCCCTCTTGAACCAGGCCTTGGTTTTCTTGGCTGTGTGCTTTGGGTCGTTGTCTTGTTGGAAGATGAAATTACGACCCATCTTAAGATCCTTGATGGAGGAGCGGAGGTTCTTGGCCAAAATCTCCAGGTAGGCCGTGCTATCCATCTTCCCATGGATGCGGACCAGATGGCCAGGCCCCTTGGCAGAGAAACAGCCCCACAGCATGATGCTGCCACCACCATGCTTGACTGTAGGGATGGTATTCTTGGGGTCGTATGCAGTGCCATCCAGTCTCCAAACGTCACGTGTGTGGTTGGCACCAAAGATCTCGATCTTGGTCTCATCAGACCATAGAACCTTGAACCAGTCTGTCTCAGAGTCCTCCAAGTGATCATGAGCAAACTGTAGACGAGCCTTGACATGACGCTTTGAAAGTAAAGGTACCTTACGGGCTCGTCTGGAACGGAGACCATTGCGGTGGAGTACGTTACTTATGGTATTGACTGAAACCAATGTCCCCACTGCCATGAGATCTTCCCGGAGCTCCTTCCTTGTTGTCCTTGGGTTAGCCTTGACTCTTCGGACAAGCCTGGCCTCGGCACGGGAGGACACTTTCAAAGGCTGTCCTGGCCGTGGAAGGCTAACAGTAGTTCCATAAGCCTTCCACTTACGGATGATGCTCCCAACAGTGTAGACAGGTAGACCCAACTCCTTGGAAAGGGTTTTGTACCCCTTGCCAGCCTTGTGACCCTCCACGATCTTGTCTCTGATGGCCTTGGAATGCTCCTTTGTCTTTCCCATGTTGAACATGTATGAGTGCTGTTCACAAGTTTGGGGAGGGTCTTAAATAGTCAGAAAAGGCTGGCAAAAGAGATCTTTAATCCACACATGTGAAGCTCATTATTCTTGGTGCCTGAACTACTTCTTAATACTTTTGGAGGACCAAACAGAATTCTTGTGGTTTGAGGAGTTGAATAATAAATGACACTGAATTAACTTTTAACGTTTTTCAAAAAAAACAAAAAACAAAACAAAAACAAAATTTGCTGCAGTGCATTTCCCACTTCCAGGCTGATCTACAGTACAAATGTCACAATGCCAAGTTAATTCCGCATGTGTCAACCAGCTAAATCTGCAGGGGGTTGAATACTACTTGTAGGCACTGTACCTGACAGGAGCCCATACATTCTCCTGCCTCCAATAATATATAACTGACAGGAGCCCATACATTCTGCTGCCTCCAATAATATATACCTGACAGGAGCCCATACATTCTCCTGCCTCCAATAATATATACCTGACAGGAGCCCATACATTCTGCTGGCTCCAATAATATATACCTGACAGGAGCCCATACATTCTCCTGCCTCCAATAATATATAAATGACAGGAGCCCATACATTCTGCTGCCTCCAATAATATATACCTGACAGGAGCCCATACATTCTCCTGCCTCCAATAATATATACCTGACAGGAGCCCATACATTCTCCTGCCTCCAATAATATATACCTGACAGGAGCCCATACATTCTCCTGCTTCCAATAATATATACCTGACAGAAGCCCATACATTCTCCTGCCTCCAATAATATATACCTGACAGGAGCCCATACATTCTCCTGCCTCCAATAATATATACCTGACAGAAGCCCATAGATTCTACTGCCTCCAATAATATATACCTGACAGGAGCCCATAGATTCTGCTGCCTCCTATAATATATACCTGACAGGAGCTCATACATTCTGCTGCTTCCAATAATATATACCTGACAGAAGCCCATACATTCTGCGGCCTCCAATAATATATACCTGACAGGAGCCCATAGATTCTGCTGCCTCCAATAATATATACCTGACAGGAGCCCATACATTCTGCGGCCTCCAATAATATATACCTGACAGAAGCCCATAGATTCTGCTGCCTCCAATAATATATACCTGATAGGAGCCCATACATTCTCCTGCCTCCAATAATATATACCTGACAGGAGCCCATAGATTCTGCTGCCTCCAATAATATATACCTGACAGAAGCCCATAGATTCTACTGCCTCCAATAATATATACCTGACAGGAGCCCATACATTCTGCTGCCTCCAATATATATACCTGACAGGAGCCCATACATTCTCCTGCCTCCAATAATATATACCTGACAGGAGCCCATACATTCTCCTGCCTCCAATAATATATACCTGACAGGAGCCCATACATTCTGCTGCCTCCAATAATATATACCTGACAGGAGCCCATACATTCTGCTGCCCCCAATAATATATACCTGACAGGAGCCCATACATTCTGCTGCCCCCAATAATATATATGACACGCCCCCTGGGCCGTGTGGGGAAACCGGAACCGGGCCTTTTTGTGGATGCTGGGGGTTGTAGTCACCGTGGCGATGACCCGGTCCCGTGGCTCAAGGTGGTCAAACCAGTGGCAGTCTATTGATGTGGTTTTCATTATTTTCAAATGTCCGACTACGCCACCCGTGGATTGCGGTCAGAGTGAACCGCCGCTGCAGGGCAGACCGCTGAGGCTGGTGTTGTGGGTGCAGCAGAGTGTAGTATAACTCCCCACGGGAGGAGTGTAGCCTCAGGGCAGTGAGCGCAGATGATGGGGGTGATGGTGCGCGGGAATAATGGCTCAGAGTCCCTGTAATACAGTCCAGGATCTTTACTCACAGTTCGTTATTCCACGTTACTCCGGCTGGCTGTAACTTCCCGCGTCTCACCATGTTCACCAGGTGAGGGAGCTCGGCCAACTCCCAGATAATTTTGGAGCGCTTCGCAGGACCCCCTTTGCGTGTCCTTCCTCTGGCCTGTCATACCCCACCAGTGACCACGCTTCTGTCCGGCTGCCTAGGGCCTTCTCTGGGTAAACCTCGGCGCCAGTTTCCCTGACCCTATGTGGTGCCTTCCTAGCGGGTATAGTGAGGGGCTGCACCACGTAAAATGCCACAGCCTCCGGTTTCTAGCTGAGGGTAGTTCCCCGCCTCCACTAGTTTCGGGGACCGGTCTCCCCCTTGGCCTGACCGCTCTACACAGGTAGATACGGGCGTATGGTGGCTACCAGCCGGTCCACACCCCTGGGGCCCCTTCTTTTCTCTGTGTTCCTGGAGCCTCCTCCGCTCCTCTTCATTCCTTCTCCCCAACTCTCACTCTCTCTTTTCAGTGCTGACTGGGCCTCACAGGCTAGACCCGCGTCCGGAGCAGCGCTACACAGAGTCCTGCTCGGTCACATCTTCTCTCAGACTGCGCACTCATCTAAGATGGTGCCCACCTTTTATACCTCCCTCTAGGTGCAACCAGGAACTGCTTCCTCCCTGCTCCTGCACTACAGGGTTCCCCCTTTCTCGGTGTTCCCTTCCCCCACTCCAGCCAGGGACAGGGACTGTCGTGCTTCACTTGGAGCATATCGGTCGCCCTGACCCCCGGAAATGTGGTGTAATGCATGCAGGTGTCAGGGTCCTGATCCACACTCCATCCTTACCTGAGAGTGAGATATCGCACATCTGGATGAGATGCAATCCCTCTGTAGCAACCGAGCCCCCAGGGTGCTACATATACTTGAGAGGAGCCCATAGATTCTGCTGCTTCCAATAATATATACCTGACAGGAGCCCATACATTCTGCTGCCTCCAATAATATATACCTGACAGGAGCCCATACATTCTGCTGCCTCCAATAATATATACCTGACAGGAGCCCATAGATTCTCCTGCCTCCAATAATATATACCTGACAGGAGCCCATAGATTCTGCTGGCTCCAATAATATATACCTGACAGGGGCCCATAGATTCTGCTGCTTCCAATAATATATACCTGACAGGAGACCATAGATTCTCCTGCCTCCAATAATATATACCTGACAGGAGCCCATACATTCTGCTGCCTCCAATAATATATACCTGACAGGAGCCCATACATTCTGCTGCCTCCAATAATACATACCTGACAGGAGCCCATACATTCTGCTGCCCCCAATAATATATACCTGACAGGAGCCCATACATTCTCCTGCCTCCAATAATATATACCTGACAGGAGCCCATACATTCTGCTGCCCCCAATAATACATACCTGACAGGAGCCCATAGATTCTGCTGCCTCCAATAATATATACCTGACAGGAGCCCATAGATTCTGCTGCCTCCAATAATATATACCTGACAGGAGCCCATACATTCTCCTGCCTCCAATAATATATACCTGACAGGAGCCCATACATTCTCCTACCTCCAATAATACATACCTGACAGGAGCCCATACATTCTCCTGCCTCCAATAATATATACCTGACAGGAGCCCATAGATTCTCCTGCCTCCAATAATATATACCTGACAGGAGCCCATAGATTCTCCTGCCTCCAATAATATATACCTGACAGGAGCTCATACATTCTCCAGCCGCCAATAATATATACCTGACAGGAGCCCATACATTCTGCTGCCTCCAATAATATATACCTGACAGGAGGCCATAGATTTTGCTGCCTCCAATAATATATACCTGACAGGAGCCCATACATTCTCCTGCCTCCAGTAATATATACCTGACAGGAGCCCATAGATTCTCCTGCCTCCAATAATATATACCTGACAGGAGCCCATACATTCTCCTGCCTCCAATAATATATACCTGACAGGAGGCCATAGATTCTGCTGCCTCCAATAATATATACCTGACAGGAGCCCATACATTCTCCTGCCTCCAGTAATATATACCTGACAGGAGCCCATAGATTCTCCTGCCTCCAATAATATATAACTGACAGGAGCCCATACATTCTCCTGCCTCCAATAATAAATACCTGACAGGAGCCCATACATTCTGCTGCCTCCAATAATATATACCTGACAGGAGCCCATAGATTCTGCTGCCTCCAATAATATATACCTGACAGGAGCCCATACATTCTCCTACCTCCAATAATATATACCTGACAGGAGCCCATACATTCTCCTGCCTCCAATAATATATACCTGACAGGAGCCCATAGATTCTCCTGCCTCCAATAATATATACCTGACAGGGGCCCATACATTCTCCGGCCTCCAATAATATATACCTGACAGGAGCCCATAGATTCTCCTGCCTCCAATAATATATACCTGACAGGAGCCCATAGATTCTGCTGCCTCCAATAATATATACCTGACAGGAGCCGATAGATTCTCCTGCCTCCAATAATATATACCTGACAGGGGCCCATACATTCTCCGGCCTCCAATAATATATACCTGACAGGAGCCCATAGATTCTCCTGCCTCCAATAATATATACCTGACAGGAGCCCATAGATTCTGCTGCCTCCAATAATATATACCTGACAGGAGCCCATACATTCTCCTGCCTCCAATAATATATACCTGACAGGAGCCCATACATTCTCCTGCCTCCAATAATATATACCTGACAGGGGCCCATACATTCTCCGGCCTCCAATAATATATACCTGACAGGAGCCCATACATTCTCCTGCCTCCAATAATATATACCTGACAGGAGCCCATAGATTCTGCTGCCCCCAATAATATATATGACGCGCCCCCTGGGCCGTGTGGGGAAACCGGAACCGGGCCTTTTTGTGGATGCTGGGGGTTGTAGTCACCGTGGCGATGACCCGGTCCCGTGGCTCACGGAGGTCAAACCAGTGGCAATCTATTGATGTGGTTTTCATTATTTTCAAATGTCCGACTACGCCACCCGTGGATTGCGGTCAGAGTGAACCGCCGCTGCAGGGCAGACCGCTGAGGCTGGTGTTTTGGGTGCAGCAGAGTGTAGTATAACTCCCCACGGGAGGAGTGTAGCCTCAGGGCAGTGAGCGCAGATGATGGGGGTGATGGTGCGCGGGAATAATAACTCAGAGTCCCTGTAATGCAGTCCAGGATCTTTACTCACAGTTCGTTATTCCACGTTACTCCGGCTGGCTGTAACTTCCCGCGTCTCACCATGTTCACCAGGTGAGGGAGCTCGGCCAACTCCCAGATAATTTTGGAGCGCTTCGCAGGACCCCCTTTGCGTGTCCTTCCTCTGGCCTGTCATACCCCACCAGTGACCACGCTTCTGTCCGGCTGCCTAGGGCCTTCTCTGGGTAAACCTCGGCGCCAGTTTCCCTGACCCTATGTGGTGCCTTCCTAGCGGGTATAGTGAGGGGCTGCACCACGTAAAATGCCACAGCCTCCGGTTTCTAGCTGAGGGTAATTCCCCGCCTCCACTAGTTTTGGGGACCGGTCTCCCCCTTGGCCTGACCGCTCTATGCAGGTAGATACGGGCGTATGGTGGCTACCAGCCGGTCCACACCCCTGGGGCCCCTTCTTTTCCCTGTGTTCCGGGAGCCTCCTCCGCTCCTCTTCATTCCTTCTCCCCAACTCTCTCTCTCTCTCTTTTCAGTGCTGACTGGGCCTCACAGGCTAGACCCGCGTCCGGAGCAGCGCTACACAGAGTCCTGCTCTGTCACATCTTCTCTCAGACTGCGCACTCATCTAAAATGGTGCCCACCTTTTATACCTCCCTCTAGGTGCACCCAGGAACTGCTTCCTCCCTGCTCCTGCACTACAGGGTTCCCCCTTTCTCGGTGTTCCCTTCCCCCACTCCAGCCAGGGACAGGGACTGTCGTGCTTCACTTGGAGCATATCGGTCGCCCTGACCCCCGGAAATGTGGTGTAATGCAAGCAGGTGTCAGGGTCCTGATCCACACTCCATCCTTACCTGAGAGTGAGATATCGCACATCTGGATGAGATGCAATCCCTCTGTAGCAACCGAGCCCCCAGGGTGCTACACATACCTGACAGGAGCCCATAGATTCTGCTGCTTCCAATAATATATACCTGACAGGAGCCCATAGATTCTGCTGCTTCCAATAATATATACCTGACAGGATCCCATACATTCTCCTGCCTCCAATAATATATACCTGACAGGAGCCCATAGATTCTCCTGCCTCCAATAATATATACCTGACAGGAGCCCATAGATTCTCCTGCCTCCAATAATATATACCTGACAAGAGCCCATACATTCTCCTGCCACCAATAATATATACCTGACAGGAGCCCATACATTCTGCTGCCTCCAATAATATATACCTGACAGGAGCCCATAGATTCTCCTGCCTCCAATAATATATACCTGACAGGAGCCCATAGATTCTCCTGCCTCCAATAATATATACCTGACAGGAGCCCATACATTCTGCTGCCTCCAATAATATATACCTGACAGGAGCCCATACATTCTCCGGCCTCCAATAATATATACCTGACAGGAGCCCATAGATTCTGCTGCCCCCAATAATATATACCTGACAGGAGCCCATAGATTCTCCTGCCTCCAATAATATATACCTGACAGGAGCCCATACATTCTGCTGGCTCCAATAATATATACCTAACAGGAGCCCATACATTCTCCGGCCTCCAATAATATATACCTGACAGGAGCCCATAGATTCTGCTGCCCCCAATAATATATACCTGACAGGAGCCCATACATTCTGCTGCCTCCAATAATATATACCTGACAGGAGCCCATACATTCTTCTGCCTCCAATAATATATACCTGACAGGAGCCCATACACTCTCCTGCCTCCAATAATATATACCTGACAGAAGCCCATACATTCTCCTGCCTCCAATAATATATACCTGACAGGAGCCCATACATTCTGCTGCCTCCAATAATATATACCTGACAGGAGCCCATACATTCTGCTGCCTCCAATAATATATACCGGACAGGAGCCCATACATTCTGCTGCCTCCAATAATATATACCTGACAGGAGCCCATACATTCTGCTGCCTCCAATAATATATACCTGACAGGAACCCATATATTCTGGTGCCTTCAATAATATATACCTGACAGGAGCCCATACATTCTGCTGCCTCCAATAATATATACCTGACAGGAGCCCATACATTCTGCTGCCTCCAATAATATATACCTGACAGGAGCCCATACATTCTCCTGCCTAAAATAATATATACCTGACAGGAGCCCATACATTCTGCTGCCTCCAATAATATATACCTGACAGGAACCCATATATTCTGGTGCCTCCAATAATATATACCTGACAGGAGCCCATACATTTTGCTGGCTCCAATAATATATACCTGACAGGAGCCCATGCATTCTGCTGGCTCCAATAATATATACCTGACAGGAGCCCATAGATTCTGCTGCCTCCAATAATATATACCTGACAGGAGCCCATACATTCTGCTGGCTCCAATAATATATACCTGACAGGAGCCCATACATTCTCCTGCCTCCAATAATATATACCTGACAGGAGCCCATACATTCTCCTGCCTCCAATAATATATACCTGACAGGAGCCCATACATTCTCCTGCCTCCAATAATATATACCTGACAGGAGCCCATACATTCTCCTGCCTCCAATAATATATACCTGACAGGAGCCCATACATTCTCCTGCCTCCAATAATATATACCTGACAGGAGCCCATACATTCTCCTGCCTCCAATAATATATACCTGACAGGAGCCCACACATTCTCCTGCCTCCAATAATATATACCTGACAGGAGCCCATACATTCTCCTGCCTCCAATAATATATACCTGACAGGAGCCCATACATTCTCCTGCCTCCAATAATATATACCTGGCAGGAGCCCATACATTCTCCTGCCTCCAATAATATATACCTGGCAGGAGCCCATACATTCTGCTGTCTTCAATAATATATACCTGACAGGAGCCCATACATTCTGCTGGCTCCAATAATATATACCTGACAGGAGCCATACATTCTCCTGCCTCCAATAATATATACCTGACAGGAGCCCATACATTCTGCTGCCCCCAATAATATATACCTGACAGGAGCCCATACATTCTGCTGCCTCCAATAATATATACCTGACAGGAGCCCATACATTCTCCTGCCTCCAATAATACATACCTGACTGGAGCCCATAGATTATGCTGCCTCCAATAATACATACCTGGCAGGAGCCCATACATTCTGCTGGCTCCAATAATATATACCTAACAGGAGCCCATACATTCTGCTGCCTCCAATAATATATACCTAACAGGAGCCCATACATTCTGCTGCCTCCAATAATATATACCTGACAGGAGCCCATACATTCTGCTGCCTCCAATAATATATACCTGACAGGAGCCCATACATTCTGCTGCCTCCAATAATATATACCTGACAGGAGCCCATACATTCTGCTGCCTCCAATAATATATACCTGACAGGAGCCCATACATTCTGCTGCCTCTAATAATATATACCTGACAGGAGCCCATACATTCTGCTGCCTCCAATAATATATACCTGACAGGAGCCCATACATTCTGCAGCCTCCAATAATATATACCTGACAGGAGCCCATACATTCTGCAGCCTCCAATAATATATACCTGACAGGAGCCCATACATTCTGCTGCCTCCAATAATATATACCTGACAGGAGCCCATACATTCTCCTGCCTCCAATAATATATACCTGACAGGAGCCCATACATTCTGCTGCCTCTAATAATATATACCTGACAGGAGACCATACATTCTGCTGCCTCCAATAATATATACCTGACAGGAGCCCATACATTCTCCTGCCTCCAATAATATATACCTGACAGGAGCCCATACATTCTGCAGCCTCCAATAATATATACCTGACAGGAGCCCATACATTCTGCTGCCTCCAATAATATATACCTGACAGGAGCCCATACATTCTGCTGCCTCCAATAATATATACCTGGCAGGAGCCCATACATTCTGCTGTCTTCAATAATATATACCTGACAGGAGCCCATACATTCTGCTGGCTCCAATAATATATACCTGACAGGAGCCCATACATTCTCCTGCCTCCAATAATATATACCTGACAGGAGCCCATACATTCTGCTGCCCCCAATAATATATACCTGACAGGAGCCCATACATTCTGCTGCCTCCAATAATATATACCTGACAGGAGCCCATACATTCTCCTGCCTCCAATAATACATACCTGACTGGAGCCCATAGATTATGCTGCCTCCAATAATACATACCTGGCAGGAGCCCATACATTCTGCTGGCTCCAATAATATATACCTAACAGGAGCCCATACATTCTGCTGCCTCCAATAATATATACCTAACAGGAGCCCATACATTCTGCTGCCTCCAATAATATATACCTGACAGGAGCCCATACATTCTCCTGCCTCCAATAATATATACCTAACAGGAGCCCATACATTCTGCTGCCTCTAATAATATATACCTGACAGGAGCCCATACATTCTGCTGCCTCCAATAATATATACCTGACAGGAGCCATACATTCTCCTGCCTCCAATAATATATACCTGACAGGAGCCCATACATTCTGCAGCCTCCAATAATATATACCTGACAGGAGCCCATACATTCTGCTGCCTCCAATAATATATACCTGACAGGAGCCCATACATTCTCCTGCCTCCAATAATATATACCTAACAGGAGCCCATACATTCTGCTGCCTCTAATAATATATACCTGACAGGAGCCCATACATTCTGCTGCCTCCAATAATATATACCTGACAGGAGCCCATACATTCTCCTGCCTCCAATAATATATACCTGACAGGAGCCCATACATTCTGCAGCCTCCAATAATATATACCTGACAGGAGCCCATACATTCTGCTGCCTCCAATAATATATACCTGACAGGAGCCCATACATTCTGCTGCCTCCAATAATATATACCTGACAGGAGCCCATACATTCTGCTGCCTCCAATAATATATACCTGACAGGAGCCCATACATTCTGCTGCCTCTAATAATATATACCTGACAGGAGCCCATACATTCTGCTGCCTCCAATAATATATACCTGACAGGAGCCCATACATTCTCCTGACTCCAATAATATATACCTGACAGGAGCCCATACATTCTGCAGCCTCCAATAATATATACCTGACAGGAGCCCATACATTCTGCTGCCTCCAATAATATATACCTGACAGGAGCCCATACATTCTCCTGCCTCCAATAATATATACCTGACAGGAGCCCATACATTCTGCTGCCTCTAATAATATATACCTGACAGGAGACCATACATTCTGCTGCCTCCAATAATATATACCTGACAGGAGCCCATACATTCTCCTGCCTCCAATAATATATACCTGACAGGAGCCCATACATTCTGCAGCCTCCAATAATATATACCTGACAGGAGCCCATACATTCTGCTGCCTCCAATAATATATACCTGACAGGAGCCCATACATTCTGCTGCCTCCAATAATATATACCTGACAGGAGCCCATACATTCTGCTGCCTCCAATAATATATACCTGACAGGAGCCCATACATTCTGCTGGCTCCAATAATATATACATGACAGTAGCCCATACATTCTCCTGCCTCCAATAATATATACCTGACAGGAGCCCATACATTCTGCAGCCTCCAATAATATATACCTGACAGGAGCCCATACATTCTGCAGCCTCCAATAATATATACCTGACAGGAGCCCATACATTCTGCTGCCTCCAATAATATATACCTGACAGGAGCCCATACATTCTGCAGCCTCCAATAATATATACCTGACAGGAGCCCATACATTCTGCTGCCTCCAATAATATATACCTGACAGGAGCCCATACATTCTGCAGCCTCCAATAATATATACCTGACAGGAGCCCATACATTCTGCTGCCTCCAATAATATATACCTAACAGGAGCCCATACATTCTGCTGGCTCCAATAATATATACCTAACAGGAGCCCATACATTCTGCTGGCTCCAATAATATATACCTGACAGGAGCTCATACATTCTCCTGCCTCCAATAATATATACCTGACAGGAGCCAATACATTCTCCTGCCTCCAATAATATATACCTGACAGGAGCCCATAGATTCTGCTTCCTCGAATAATATATACCTGACAGGAGCCCATACATTCTCCTGCCTCCAATAATATATACCTGACAGGAGCCCATACATTCTCCTGCCTTCAATAATATATACCTGACAGGAGCCCATACATTCTCCTGCCTTCAATAATATATACCTGACAGGAGCCCATACATTCTACTGCATCCAATAATATATACCTGACAGGAGCCCATACATTCTGCTGGCTCCAATAATATATACCTGACAGGAGCCCATACATTCTGCTGGCTCCAATAATATATACCTGACAGGAGCCCATACATTCTCCTGCCTCCAATAATATATACCTGACAGGAGCCCATACATTCTCCTGCCTCCAATAATATATACCTGACAGGAGCCCATACATTCTCCTGCCTCCAATAATATATACCTGACAGGAGCCCATACATTCTCCTGTCTCCAATAATATATACCTGACAGGAGCCCATACATTCTCCTGCCTCCAATAATACATACCTGACAGGAGCCCATACATTCTCCTGCCTCCAATAATATATACCTGACAGGAGCCCATACATTCTCCTGCCTCCAATAATATATACCTGACAGGAGCCCATACATTCTGCTGCCTCCAATAATATATACCTGACAGGAGCCCATACATTCTGCTGCCTCCAATAATATATACCTGACAGGAGCCCATACATTCTGGTGCCTCCAATAATATATACCTGACAGGAGCCCATACATTCTCCTGGCTCCAATAATATATACCTGACAGGAGACCATACATTCTCCTGCCTCCAATAATATATACCTGACAGGAGCCCATACATTCTGCTGGCTCCAATAATATATACCTGACAGGAGCCCATACATTCTCCTGTCTCCAATAATATATACCTGACAGGAGCCCATACATTCTCCTGCCTCCAATAATACATACCTGACAGGAGCCCATACATTCTCCTGCCTCCAATAATATATACCTGACAGGAGCCCATACATTCTCCTGCCTCCAATAATATATACCTGACAGGAGCCCATACATTCTGCTGCCTCCAATAATATATACCTGACAGGAGCCCATACATTCTGCTGCCTCCAATAATATATACCTGACAGGAGCCCATACATTCTGGTGCCTCCAATAATATATACCTGACAGGAGCCCATACATTCTCCTGGCTCCAATAATATATACCTGACAGGAGCCCATACATTCTCCTGCCTCCAATAATATATACCTGACAGGAGCCCATACATTCTGCTGCCTCCAATAATATATACCTGACAGGAGCCCATACATTCTGCTGCCTCCAATAATATATACCTGACAGGAGACCATACATTCTGCTGCCTCCAATAATATATACCTGACAGGAGCCCATACATTCTCCTGCCTCCAATAATATATACCTGACAGGAGCCCATACATTCTCCTGCCTCCAATAATATATACCTGACAGGAGCCCATACATTCTCCTGCCTCCAATAATATATACCTGACAGGAGCCCATACATTCTCCTGCCTCCAATAATATATACCTGACAGGAGCCCATACATTCTCCTGCCTCCAATAATATATACCTGACAGGAGCCCATACATTCTGCTGCCTCCAATAATATATACCTGACAGGAGCCCATAGATTCTGCTGCCTCCAATAATATATACCTGGCAGGAGCCCATACATTCTGCTGCCTCCAATAATATATACCTGACAGGAGCCCATACATTCTGCTGCCTCCAATAATATATACCTGACAGGAGCCCATACATTCTCCTGCCTCCAATAATATATACCTGACAGGAGCCCATACATTCTGCTGCCTATAATAATATATACTTGACAGGGGCCCATACACTCTCCTGCCTCCAATAATATATACCTGACAGGAGTCCATACATTCTGCTGCCTCCAATAATATGCACCTGACAGGAGCCCATACATTCTCCTGCCTCCAATAATATATACTTGACAGGAGCCCATACATTCTGCTGCCTCCAATAATATATACCTGACAGGAGCCCATACATTCTCCTGCCTCCAATAATATATACCTGACAGGAGCCCATACATTCTCCTGCCTCCAATAATATATACCTGACAGGAGCCCATACATTCTCCTGCCTCCAATAATATATACCTGACAGGAGCCCATACATTCTCCTGCCTCCAATAATATATACCTGACAGGAGCCCATACATTCTCCTGCCTCCAATAATATATACCTGACAGGAGCCCATACATTCTGCTGCCTCCAATAATATATACCTGACAGGAGCCCATAGATTCTGCTGCCTCCAATAATATATACCTGGCAGGAGCCCATACATTCTCCTGCCTCCAATAATATATACCTGACAGGAGCCCATACATTCTGCTGCCTATAATAATATATACTTGACAGGGGCCCATACACTCTCCTGCCTCCAATAATATATACCTGACAGGAGCCCATACATTCTCCTGCCTCCAATAATATATACCTGACAGGAGCCCATAGATTCTGCTGCCTCCAATAATATATACCTGACAGGAGCCCATACATTCTGCTGCCTCCAATAATATATACCTGACAGGAGCCCATAGATTCTGCTGGCTCCAATAATATATACCTGACAGGAGCCCATAGATTCTGCTGTCTTCAATAATATATACCTGACAGGAGCCCATACATTCTCCTGCCTCCAATAATATATACCTGACAGGAGCCCATACATTCTGCTGGCTCCAATAATATATACCTGACAGGAGCCCATACATTCTGCTGCCTCCAATAATATATACCTGACAGGAGCCCATACATTCTGCTGCCTCCAATAATATATACCTGACAGGAGCCCATACATTCTCCTGCCTCCAATAATATATACCTGACAGGAGCCCATGGATTCTGTTGCCGCTGCCTGGGGCGACGCCGGGTCCATCCTCCACAGCGCGCACAGGAAGCAGTCCCGGGGCGATGACGTCATTGCCCTGAGACTGACTTCCTGCGCACGCGCCTGCAGTGTCGCGCTCCGCAGAGGAGGGAGAGGGGCACTGCGGGAGCAGGCAGAGCGCTCTCTCTGATTTGCCGCTGCAGAAGGCCCATCACTAATCATATCGGCAGTGCTGCCGATATGATTAGCGAACCGGGGGGAGGCCTCTATTCTCCGTACAGGGCCCAGGGGAGGTGGGGGGTGGGGCTTGGGGGCGTGGTCAACGGGATCCGGGGCCCACCGGGGGTTTTCCCGATCCTCCGGTGGGCCAGTGCGCCCCTGGTGGGGTCCCTGTGCCCCCCTAAGAGGAGACATACTAACTAGCTGAAAATTTACACCCCAGCACCATCTTCCTATCTCTTAAGCTGACAGTGGATGTGTTGGTAGTAGATAGTACGAGCTGTCCACCTTTCTCAGATTTAGTAAGTGACCCCCTGGTCCCCACAGAAGAACTGAACTCTGGTGGTGTCTTCTGATGGCTGCTAAGTCGCCGGCCTGACATGGTGCACTGGTGATTCCCCGTGGAATGATTACAATGATGCTGTTCCCTCCCGGTTAATCTACGATAGGGGCATCTTATAAGGACTCCATTGTGGGTGACCAGGACTGTGACCTTGACTTACCTTAAATAGCTCACAGCTCCCCTGCAGTCCTGAGCTCAGCGTGCAGACCTTCAGCGAGCTCCGGTAAGTGATGGGATTAAGCGCAATGTTCTTGTCCATCAATTCTTTCCGCAGCTTCAGTGCATGCTGCAGACCCGAGTCTTTCCATGGCGACTCCGCGCAGGCGTTGAACAGGGCAGTATATGTGGCATCTGTGGGAACCAGACCTCGCTTTTTCATCTAAATGATGTAACAAGAAATGAGTCTGTACTGTAAAAACTGTATGTAATAATAGCAATAATAATGTAAGTACATAATATACAGGGCATTATCAGATAATGTACAGGTACTTTACTGCATTACGTTATTGGTCCTCCCAATTAACAGAACAAATGGTCCATGGTGCTCACTGGGGCGCTGATGCCCCTTCACAGCAAGATCCATATAAGTGTGTGTGCCTGGTACTGCCGGCCTCGGCCAGATCCCCACAGCTTGTACACTGATGGACAGCGTACACAATGAATGCTATATTGAGGGCATAACAGTCATGTCAGATGGCTACTGCTATGTGTATATTCTATTCTGGCCCCTGTGTGTCCTGCAATTGTCACCAGTTCTCCCCTCTGCAGCCTCTAGCGCTAAGCTTCAGTTATCTCTCAGCTAGTGGGTAGAGAATGCTGCACTGACTGCTCACGTACACATCGCACACAGGCGGGAGGGATTCCCGCTTTCCATTCAGCACATGTTCAGAAGCAGTGGCAGTGATATGGTTGTGTAGAAGTGCTCAGCACTTAAGTGAGATAAACTCCTTACTAGAATAAGCTGCAGCACGATCTGCCCGTGTCTCCCTCTGATTGTCCTATCACTGTGCTCCTGCTCCAGCCTAACCTGATTTCATTAATCAATAGTGCAAGTAAAGATAAGACACTTTGTAATATACATTATCAGATAAACCTTCTTCTTTTGTCACTTAAAAGACATTTTTTGGTCTCCTGTACTAATCATTCACTCTCAATATCTGCTAAATCTGTGGGAGAAGGGAAGGGAACCTGTCATGTGAAAAAACGCTATCAACCTGTAGATATGGGGTTACACTGCAGGTTAATAGCATTCTGAACCTGCCCGGTGCCGGCATTTAGACGCCCTCTGCCAGGAGGAAATGAACTTTATTGTATCTGGTAGCGTTTGGGTATCAGTCATGGGGGCGGCACTGGTTCAGTCACCGCTCTGTGTATAGAGAGTGACGGCTGTCACCGTGCCCCCAGACCTGATAGACAGCCGGCCCTAATGCTGAGCTGCCATCAGTCACTACAGGGGTCGCAGTTACAGGCGCCACTTTCTATACACAGAGCAGTGCCGCCCCGGTGACTGGAAGTCGAACGCTACCGGGAGGAACGCGACAGGTTCATTTCAACAAAAATGTCTGCGATGCCCCTATAAACCTATGGAAGGGGGAGCTGGGGGGAGAAAAAGCAGAGCACAGAAAAGGTAAATGCTGAGGCTTATAATGTAGAGAAAAAATGCAGGAGACCCATCATATAATGTACACTCCCCATACATTCATGTACACTCAGGAGTGTATGATGAGTGGCAATTATTCCTTATATAGTTCTCCTTATTCTAAAAAGTCATCTGAAAGTGCTGTTAAATCGTAAGGGAATCTGCCACCCGGTTTTAGATGCCCCATCTGAGAGCAGCATGATATAAGGGGTGAGACCCTGATTACAGTGATATCTCACGCTTTTTGCTGCTTACTGCTATTTTGATAAAATCAGTGTTTTATCTGCTGCAGCTCTAGTAGTTCTCTGAATGCTGAGCTTTGTATAACCTCATCCACACCACTGATCGTCAGCTTTCCTCCAGTCAGTGGTGGGGATGGGGTTATACAGAGCACATGAATACCGAGGACTACCTAGCAGAATTTCATACAATTTGCCCAACAGAAGAAAATTCATATGTAAAAGAATACAACGACTATAATACTGCCCCCTATGTACAAGAATATAACCAATATAATACTGCCCTCTATGTACAAGAATACAACTACTATAATACAGCTCCTATGTACAAGAATACAACTATAATACTGCCCCCTACGTACAAGAATATAACCACTATAATACTGCCCTCTATGTACAAGAATACAACTACTATAATACTGCTCCTATGTACAAGAATACAACTACTATAATACTGCCCTCTATGTACAGGAATACAACTACTATAACACTGTTCCTATGTACAAGAATATAACTACTATAATACTGCTCCTATGTACAAGAATATAACCACTATAATACTGCCCCCTATGTACAAGAATATAACTACTATAATACTGTTCCTATGTACAAGAATATAACTACTATAATACTGTTCCTATGTACATGAATATAACTACTATAATACTGCTCCTATGTACAAGAATATAACTACTATAATACTGCTCCTATGTACAAGAATATAACTACTATAATACTGCCCCTGTATAAGAATATAACTACTATAATACTGCTCTTATGTACAAGAATATAACTGCTATAATACTGCTCCCTATGTACAAGAATACAACTACTATAATACTGCCCCTATATACAAGAATACAACTACTATAATACTGCCCCCTAATGTACAAGAATATAACTACTATAATACTGCTCCTATGTACAAGAAAATAACTGCTATGATACTGCTCTTATGTACAAGAATATATCTACTATAATACGGCTTCTATGTACAAGAATATAACTGCTATAATACTGCCCCTGTATAAGAATATAACTGCTATAATACTGCCCCTGTATAAGAATATAACTGCTATGATACTGCCCCTGTATAAGAATATAACTACTATGATACTGCCCCTGTATAAGAATATAACTGCTATAATGCTGCCCCTGTTTAAGACTATAACTAATATAATACTGCTCCTATGTACAAGAATATAACTGCTATAAAACTGCTCTTATGTACAAGAATATAACTGCTATAATACTGCCCCTGTATAAGAATATAACTACTATAAAACTGCTCTTATGTACAAGAATATAACTGCTATAATACTGCCCCTGTATAAGAATATAACTGCTATGATACTGCCCCTGTATAAGAATATAACTACTATGATACTGCCCCTGTATAAGTATATAACTGCTATGATACTGCCCCTGTATAAGAATATAACTGCTATAATGCTGCCCCTGTATAAGAATATAACTACTATAATACTGCTCCTATGTACAAGAATATAACTGCTATGATACTGCCCTGTATAAGAATATAACTACTATAATACTGCTCTTATGTACAAGAATATAACTACTATAATACTGCTACTATGTACAAGAATATAACTGGTATAATACTGCCCCTGTATAAGAATATAACTGCTATGATACTGCCCTTGTATAAGAATATAACTGCTATAATACTGCCCCTGTATGAGAATATAACTGCTATAATACTGCCCCTGCATAAGAATATAACTGCTATAATACTGCCCTTGTATAAGAATATAACTGCTATAATACTGCCCCTGTATAAGAATATAACTGCTATGATACTGCCCCTGTATAAGAATATAACTGCTATATACTGCCCCTGTATAAGAATATAACTGCTATGATACTGCCCCTGTATAAGAATATAACTGCTATGATACTGCCCCTGTATAAGAATATAACTGCTATGATACTGCCCCCCTGTATAAGAATATAACTGCTATGATACTGCCCCTGTATAAGAATATAACTGCTATATACTGCCCCTGTATAAGAATATAACTGGTATGAGTGGCGGTATTGCCATCATTATTTGCGCTGTTTTTGTCCTGCATTAACCCCTCCTCGTCTTAAACCTGTTTTGGGCTTAGATGAGGGCTCAGCTCTGGGCGCTTGTATGCGGTGACTTCTCTGGATGCCACATTTCCGGGCACTTGCTCTACAATGGCCTCCCTTCTGTTCCTGTATGGCCTCCGCTGGGTGCGGCCTCACTCGCTGGGAGGAGGTCAGTTACCGGCCTCTGGGCTTGGACCTGGTGCCCTGTAGGTAGCAGCTGTGACTTGGAGGACCCCTGCTATGACTGACTCCTGACAGTGTTCAGGGCCCATTCTGCCGCTATAGTGACTGGCAGACCCGGCCGTACAGGGTTACTGGGCGTTCGCCTCTGAGTAATGGAATCAGCGCGCAGACGATTATTGTCTCAGCCCGGAGCGGTGAGAGCCGGGGCCCTATAATCCGGCACATTCCAGGCGTTCATCCTAATCCGCCTACAGCGGCCGCTAATGAGGCCTTCCAGGAAGGAGAGGAGGCGAGTCCCCACACCGGCCTCACATGGAGGCTCACACCATGGGGATCGAAGCTTCAGCATCCCACCCGCCCGGAATAAACTCCACTCGCTTTCTTATATACCTTGCGTTTTTATTCTTCACCATTTACTTCGTCAGGGAATAAAAACATTTAAATAATTGTTACGGAAAACAGCGCCACCCTGACCCATGGGTTGTATTTGGTATTACAGCTCAGGGTCCTGCAATACCGGCTGTGAGCAGATGTGGCGCTGTTTCTGTACCAGAGCAGCCATGTTTTTCCACTCTGAGCAGGGCTGTGTCCAGGAAATCTCTAACCATAGGGATCTGGTTTGAGCGGGCATTTCCCCTTTAAATGTTATGGTCACCTTTGGGGACTTTCTTTTGTATTTAAATGCATTTATTTTTGAGCCAAATATTTTTTGCAAATTAGTTCCAGTAAAATTTTTTCACAGTTTGGCTTTTACAGGCCTTTTAAGTGGCTGTGGAATGAGTCAACTGAGGACCTGTCAGTGAGCTCCTCTCACTGACACAAAGTTCTGCTCAGCTTTCATGTAGGCTCAGTAAAATGACAGCTTTAAAAAAAAAAGCTGCAAGCTTACTGATGAATTCTCAGTTAACTCATTCCGCAGATGTCAGATGCAAAAAATTTAATAAATCCCATTTTTAATAAAATCAAAATATATGCATTTAAGAAAATGTAAAAAATGCCAGGTAAGTGTGAACGATGTCTTGTAGGTGGCCAGGTGGATTGTCTGTACTTACTGTACAGGCAGGGGCGTACATAGGAATCATGGGGCCCCATAGCAGAAGCTCTAATTAGGACCCCCCCCACAAAAATGTAAATAATTGTCGGGGTCACCAAAGATCAGATCTCACAACTTTCTATCCTTTACATAGTAATTTTCCTCCTGCTGACGTCCTAGATCTCTCTTTCATTGCCCCATAAAGTGTGATGCCAAAAAAAGGGCCCCCCAAACACAGTATGAAACCCCCATGGTGAATTCCTCCACATGCGCAGTATAATGACCCTACTGTACCCCACCTCAACTCCCAGGGTAAAGTATGCTGACCCCAACACAGTATGATCCCCCAACTGTGAGCCGCTAGAGAGAATGGTACATAATAAGGGACGGCTCTATACATAATGAGTACACTATATACTAAGGGACTGTGCTGTACATAATAAGGCTACATTCCTGCATCTGTGCGCAGTGTCGGTGTGCTGGCCTGTTTTACTGACGCATTGAGCATGTCCTATTCTAATCCTCAAAATCGGATCAGAACAGGACATTCTCTGCCCTCTTAGATCTCATTCTCAGATCCGTGATTTTCATGGATGTGTGAATGGATCTATAAAACTGTACGAGTCCGTGGACCATCCGATAAAAAGATCTGGCAGCACACGGACATTTCACACAAATGTGAGAATGCAGCCTAAGGGATTTTACAGATAACATCATCACTGCAAGTCACACAGCGCAGATACAGAATAATATTTACATCCAGGCACTTACCGCAGACGTCTCATCTGATCAGAGCCGGTTTCTGCTGCTTCTTCTCCATCTGGTCAGACCTTCATGTCGACATCTCCCAGCCACGATGATCAGTACAGCCCTAAAAATAACAAGGTCAGATATTGTCGGCATACATGTGTCTCCCCCGCTCTGCGTCCTCGAATACAGATATGTAACACCCCCCCATTAATATACTATTAGCCACTTAGTAATCAAAATATAAAGTGATAAGCAGCACTGTGCCCCCCATTAACTATAATCTGCACCGGCCAATAAAATAAATTATTCAGTCTCTGTGACTCTCCCCAATTAACTGTAAGGCTATGTGCACACAGAAAATATACAAGGCTTTACAGTACAAGCAAAGTGAAACCCCCATCATTGCTCTCTACCATCACCCCCATCATTGCTCTCTCCCAGCACCCCCGTCATTGCTCTCTCTCAGCACCCCCTTCATTGCTCTGTCCCAGCACCCCCGTCATGGCTCTGTCCCAGCACCCCCATCGTTCCTCTCTTCCAGCACCCCCATCATTGCTCTCTCCCAGCCCCCATCATTGCTCTGTCCCAGCACCCGCATCATTGCTCTCTCTCAGCACCCGCATCATTGCTCTCTCTCAGCACCCGCATCATTGCTCTGTCCCACCACCCCCATCATTGCTCTCTCCCAGCCCCCATCATTGCTCTGTCCCAGCACCCCCATCATTGCTCTCTCTCAGCACCCGCATCATTGCTCTGTCCCACCACCCCCATCATTGCTCTGTCCCACCACCCCCATCATTGCTCTCTCCCAGCCCCCATCATTGCTCTGTCCCACCACCCCCATCATTGCTCTGTCCCACCACCCCCATCATTGCTCTGTCCCACCACCCCCATCATTGCTCTCTCCCACCACCCCCATCATTGCTCTCTCCCACCACCCCCATCATTGCTCTGTCCCAGCACCCCCATCATTGCTCTGTCCCAGCACCCCCATCATTGCTCTGTCCCAGCCCCCATCATTGCTCTGTCCCACCACCCCCATCATTGCTCTGTCCCACCACCCCCATCATTGCTCTGTCCCACCACCCCCATCATTGCTCTGTCCCACCACCCCCATCAACTCTCCCACCACCCCCATCATTGCTCTGTCCCAGCACCCCCATCATTGCTCTGTCCCAGCACCCCCATCATTGCTCTGTCCCAGCACCCCCATCATTGCTCTGTCCCAGCACCCCCATCATTGCTCTGTCCCAGCCCCACATAATTGCTCTCTCCCAGCACCCCCATCATTGCTCTCTCCCAGCAACACGTCATTGCTCTCCCCTTCCCTACCATCCCCATCATTGCTCTCCCCAGCCCTATCAGCCCCATTATTGCTCTTCCCAGCCACATCATTCCTCTCCCCAGCCCCATCATTCCTCTCCCTAGCCCAATCAGCCCCATCATCCCTCTCCCCAGCCCCATCAACTCCATTATTCCTCTCCCCAGCCCCATCAACTCCATTATTCCTCTCCCCAGCCCCATCAACTCCATTATTCCTCTCCCCAGCCCCATCAACTCCATTATTCCTCTCCCCAGCCCCATCAACTCCATTATTCCTCTCCCCAGCCCCATCAACTCCATTATTCCTCTCCCCAGCCCCATCAACTCCATTATTCCTCTCCCCAGCCCCATCAACTCCATTATTCCTCTCCCCAGCCCCATCAACTCCATTATTCCTCTCCCCAGCCCCATCATTGCTCACCCCAGCCCCACCATCCCCATCATTGCTCTCCAAAGCCCCATCATTCATCTCCCCAGCCCCATCATTGCTCTCCGTAGCCCCACCATCCCATTATTCCTCTCCCCAGCCCCATCAACCCTCTCCCCAGCCCCAATATTTCTCTCCCCAGTCCCATCAGCCCCATTATTGCTCTTCCCAGCCCCATCATTCCTCCCCCCACCTCCCCTCCCCAGCATTTCAGTAAAAAAAAAACAACTTACCTCAGCTCGCTCCCCTGCAGCATCCTCCTGGTTGCCGGCAGCTTTCTTCCTGACCCAGGCGCGCGCTGCATGATGACGTCATCAAGCTGCGCGCGCCTGGGTCAGGGAGGAAGCAGAGGACGAACCCTCCAGCTCCGCGGCTATTCTCCTCCTGACAGCAGCGGAGCTGCAGGGATCGCTCCCTGACCGCCGCGTGCAGGGAGCAGCTGCATGGTGGAGACCCGGCGCTGCTGCACCGGCGGCGGTATGTCCACCCCTGGACTGCTATGGGGTCCCCCGGCTCACGGGCCCCATAGCAGTCGCGTGGTCTGCCGCCATTGGCGGTACGCCACTGCGTACAGGAGCTGGGAGCACTGGCTGTAGCCTCCTCCATCTCCTCGCACTTGTCTGCCGCCCTCTGTCGGTCGCTGTAGGTCATGGCGCACACGGCGGCTCCGGACTCCACCAGGAACTTACACACCTGGACGTTGTTGCAGGAGGCGGCGCAGTGCAGCGGGGTCCTGACAGCGACACCAAGCGGAGAAAACGACAGAAACCGCCACAGAAAACCCCCTCAAAAACTAGACCGTATGTCCTAAATCACCCAGACCCTCGGGGGCTCAACTTTTCTATTTCTTGGGCCAAGATTTTTTTTTCTTTTTCTCCCATTGATGCAATCTGGCCGGGGGGGCGGGGTAGTGCTTAATAAGTGCTCTCAGGCCTCTAACAAGGGATGGGGGGTTTTCTGCCGACCCCTTTAATGCGAGCCGATATTCGGGGCAGCAGCCGGCGCTGTCTGCTGCGTTTACCTTCACTCCGAACTGTATGAGGAACTGGACGATCTCGGTGTGGCCGGCGCACACGGCGGTGTGGGGGGCTGTGAGACCCTCGTCGTTGGGCTGGCTGGGGTCTTCCACCTGCAGATGAGAAGGATGGAGGAGATACAACATTAGTGCTGGCAGAAATCCAGAGCACGGGAGTCATCAGCACAATAAGCGAAGGAGCGGGACGGGACGAGCGCGGTAATGAGGGGGACAAGGGCCGCATTCAGCAGAGGAAAGGAATGAGGGGGGCTTCTAATTCTACCAATCAGAGGCGGATAATATCTGGCTGCAGGACAGGAAGGACATCACCGCCCATCAGCTCTCATCACATTGCCCTCTGTTCACACCTGAGCTGTGTCCACAGTTTATAACTGAAGCAATAACTGTCATAAAGCCTCTGTAAATAGGACAGAAAATCTGCACCAAAATCTGTGCAAAACTTAACTGCAGATTTGGCCACAGATTTCACTCTTTGCAAACCATTAAGTGAAATTAGCTGTGACAATCCTCACTGAGAACTTGTGTGGGCGCTATATGATGCGTGTTGTAGGCACTGTATAGCGGTAATGTGTGGGCACTATATGATGTGTGTTGTAGGCACTGTATAGCGGTAATGTGTGGGCACTATATGATGCGTGTTGTAGGTACTGTATAGCGGTAATGTGTCGGCGCTATATGATGCATGTTGTAGGTACTGTATAGCGGTAATGTGTGGGCGCTATATGATGCGTGTTGTAGGTACTGTATAGCGGTAATGTGTGGGGACTATATGATGCGTGTTGTAGGTACTGTATAGCGGTAATGTGTGGGCGCTATATGATGCGTATTGTAGGTACTGTATAGCGGTAATGTGTCGGCACTATATTATATATTGTACTGTATAGCGGTAATGTGTGGGCACTATATGACGGCATTTTGTATACTTATATAATTAAATATTGGCATCCTGCTTTGCTTTTGCTCACGGCCCCGTCGCCTTCTCTCCTCTGCCGGCGCCCCGTCGCCTTCTCTCCTCTGCCGGCGCCCCGTCGCCTTCTCTCCTCTGCCGGCGCCCCGTCGCCTTCTCTCCTCTGCCGGCGCCCCGTCGCCTTCTCTCCTCTGCCGGCGCCCCGTCGCCTTCTCTCCTCTGCCGGCGCCCCGTCGCCTTCTCTCCTCTGCCGGCGCCCCGTCGCCTTCTCTCCTCTGCCGGCGCCCCGCCGCCTTCTCTCCTCTGCCGGCGCCCCGTCGCCTTCTCTCCTCTGCCCGCGCCCCGCCGCCTTCTCTCCTCTGCTGGCGCCCCGCCGCCTTCTCTCCTCTGCCGGCGCCCCGCCGCCTTCTCTCCTCTGCCTGCGCCGTGCCCCTTCCTCACTAATATTATTTGCTTTCCTTAGATTTGCTTTCTGACAACATTGTGCTTTCGCTGACCCACGCTGCAGCCGCAGAGGTCGTCCTGCAGATCATCTCGGAGTGTTACCCCCAGGTAATAATAAATACTATTAATTACAGCCCCATCTGTGACCTGAGCAGATCCACACTAGGCTATGCCACTGGAGATCCTTGGGGACTCCGCTGGGACCCCCACAATCTTTTTTGTCACTCTTGGGCTAATGATACATGGGGTAAGAACCAGAGCCCCCCTGTCCATAGGCTGCTTGTGAAATTCTCTATATATATTTTTGTAGCTTCAGTCTTTGGACCTGAGTTGTCGTCGTCTCTCCAAGCTGACTGGTTTTGCTCATCTCTTCTACCTGACCCGGCACCTGCAGAGTCTGAACCTCTCCTATAACGAGGTACGTCGCCTCCTTGCGCAGGGATCGGGTCTGATGCTGTCGTGACGTCTTTTCCGATTACCCCGTATATGCCATCGATCGTGGGGTACCGATGGGTACAGTGGCAGTCAGTGGCCTCCTGAAGACCCCCGTCCTGCCATCTCTGTACATCTGTGTTCCCAGTATAGTACAAGCGATCAAACAGTCGCAGAGTCCAGGGCAAAAATAAGTAAAAATGTATTTAAAAATGAATAAATAAACTAAAACCCATAATTTTCATTTGTCTCGCTTTTCCCAATTAAAAACTAAAGAAATTTAAAAAAATAAATAAAAAGAAAAATTGGTAAATCGAATCCGTAAAACTCCATCCTATGAAAATATAAAGAACCCAAATTGTAAACCGTTTAAAAAAATCAAAATAATTGAATTTTCGATCGCTGCACTTCTCAAAAATGGAATAAAAAGCAATCGATCAAAATGGTATGAATAAAAATACAAAAAGACCCTCACCCAGCCCCCGCAACAGAAAAAGTTACAAGTCCCAAAAATGGAGGAATAGAAAGCCCATACTCATCCTGGGAAAAAAAAAACCCCAGGCCATATAGACGGAACAATAAAATGGTTTGTGGCTCTTGGAAGAAGGCGAGAAACAAACAAATCTCTGTGTTTTCTGGTGGTAGCTGGTGACGGGAACATGTTCTTTTTTAGCTTTGCAGAGTTGAAGAGCTGGATCTGATCCACAACCTGGAGCTGAGAGAGCTGTGGCTGGAGGGAAACCCTCTGCACGGGGCGGTGGAAAGCTTCTCCGCCTGCTACAGGTGCCCGCACCTCTCTGCTATTACATTATTAAACAAATGCAAATCACCGATTCAATGCTTTTTTTTTTCTTTTTTTTGTGTTGCACAGATTGGTAACTTATTTTCCCACCATTGAAAAACTAGTAAGTATACACCTAGGAAGACTGTAAAGCATCAACTGTATCCTAAAAAAAGGGGTATTCCCATCTCCAAGATCCTATCCCACTATGTAGTAGGTGTAATAATAATATTAGCAAATACCTCCAATTAAAATTGTAGTATTGTTCTTCTGATTAGCTATGTCGCTTACCCCATGTGCACTGCATTGTAGTAGTTTAGGTATCCATGATTACGACCACTAACAACTGTCGCTATGAGTGGTCATGACCATAGATACCTAAGCTACTACAATGCCCTGCACATAGGGTAAGTGACATAGTGAATCAGAAGAACTATACTGTATTCTAATTGGAGGTATTTTCGAATATTACTATTAGATCTACTACATATTGCGGTAGGATCTTGGAAATAGGCTGTATCTTTGCCTTTAAAAGGATAGTTCAATCTGCTGCATGGTGCGCTACCCCGTGTACCCCAGCTTTATAACTTTCCCCCTGTGAGCCTTCCATCATACCAGTCACCTTTCCTGTCCTGTATTATATCCGCTGTCTCCATTCTTGCAGGACGGACAGTTTTTTAAAGAGAATCTATTTTTTGAGCCAGAAGAACCCCAACCTCTCCCACAGGCAAAGGTAAGTTGTATTCTTCTTTCACTTAAAGGGCTTGTCCAGAGCCGTTCACTTCCACATCGGATATTAGCGGTGCTGATGACGTTGCGATCCGCAGACCTACCGAGACGCTAGCATGATGGGCAGGTATCGTGCACCCGTCCGGTTCATTAGAATAGGACATGTGCCCAATATCTGAACACACGGGTCATAACGTCAGCAGCACCGCTCACTTCCAGGGCGTTGGTAAGCAATGCTGAAGTTCTTTTAATAAGCCCTTTAAAAGGTGTTCTCCCAATGGGATATTCTATGGATGTACCTTAAAGGGGTTTCCCAGTTTTGGAAACTCCCTTTTCTTTTGGCTGCAGTTTGTTTAAAAAAAAAAAGCGCTTTACTGGCCAGCCCCAGGTCCAGCACTGAGTCTCCGCTGCTGCTCCAAGTGTCTGTTATGGCCTGCAGCTCTGACGTCACGTCAATAGTGCTTGTCCCTGAGCGTATTGTGCCGCTACTGGCTGTGATGGCAGCACTACTGATAATGACACCCTAAAAGGCGCAGCGGAGACTCCGTACCGGACCCAGTGAGGATGAGTACAGCACAGTTTCTTTAACAAAAAAAAATTGCAGAGGGGGAACAGGAGTTTTCCAAAGCTAGAAATCTCTTTAAATATCTGAGATGGACCAACCCTTTTATTGTCCCTTATATTATAGGTTAGATCTAAAGTAGTAAGGTGGTGGGGTGCCATCTTTAGTTACCTCAATATGTATGTTTGTGAATATAAATAAAGATATTTTTATCTACGGCACAGTGCAAAAGTTTTAGTTGGAATAAATGCTGTAGAGTAAAGAATGCTTTCAGAAAGAGAAGTGCTAACGCCTTCACCCTCCAAACCTGTTTTCACCTTCATGACCCGGCCAAATTTTACCCTTCTGCCCAGTGTCCCTCTGAGGTAATAACTCTGGAACGCTTCCACGGATCCCCCTGATTCTGAGACTGTTTTTTCCTGACATATTGTACTTCATGATAGTGATAAAAGTTGTTCAATATGACTTGCATTTATTTGTGAAAAAAACGGAAATTTGGTGAAAATTTAGCAATTTTCAAAGTTTTAATTCTTATGACTTTAAATCAGAGAGATGTCACACAAAATAGTTAATAACATTTCCCACATGTCTACTTTACATCTGCATCATTTTGGAAACATAATTTTATTTTTGTTAGGAAGTTATAAGGATTAAAAGTTGACCAGTAATTTCTCATTTTTCCAACAAAATTTACAAAACCATTTTTTTTTTTTAGGGAACATATCACATTTTAAGTGACTTTGGGGGGCCTATATGACAGAAAATGCCCAAAAGTGACATTGTTCTAAAAACTGCACCCCTCAAGGTGCTTAAAACCACATTCAAGAAGTTTATTAACCCTTCAGGTGCTTCACAGGAATTAATGGAACGTGGAAGGAAAAAATGAACATTTTACTACTTTTTTTTTCACAAAAAATTTACTTTAGCCCCCAATTTTTTTATTTTCACTAGGGTTACAGGAGAGAATGGACCCCAAATTGTGTTGCGCCATTTCTCCTCAGTACACCGCTACCCCATTTGTGGAAGAAAACCACTGTTTGGGCGCACGGCAGGGCTCGGAAGGGAAGGAGCACAGTTTGACTTTTCAAACACAAAAATGGCTGGAATCGAGAGCTGCCGCCATGTCGCTTTTGGAGATCCCTGATATGCGTAAACAGTGGAAACCTTCCACAAGTTACGCCGTTTTGGAAACTAGATCCCCCAAGGAGTGTTAGCTGTGCGGGGTGCACCTTGTACTCCCAGGTGCTTCACAGAAGTTTATAACGTAGAGCCGTGAAAACAAAAAGTTACATTTTTCCCACAAAAAATGTTCTTTTAGCCACAAATTTTGCATTTTCACAATGGTAACAGGAGAAAATGCACTGTAAAATGTATTGTGCAATTTCTCCTGAGTACGCCAATACCCCATATGTGGATGAAAACTACTGTTTGGGCGCACGGCAAGGCTCGGTAGAGAAGGAGTGCCATTTGACTTTTTAAATGCAAAATTAGCTGGATCATTAGCCGACGCCATGTTGGGTTTGGAGAGCCCCTGATGTGCCTAAACAGTGGAAACCCCCCTCCCCCCCCCCAGAAGTGACACCATTTTAGAAATTATACCCCTTTGGGAATTTATCTGCAAGTGTAGTGAGTTTTCCAGAAACAAGCAGCAGTGGATGTTGCTGAGTGAAAATTGCAAATCTGCATTGTAGTGACCAGTACGTTGTAGTCCTCAGTACGTTGTAGCCCCCAATACATTGTAGTGACCAGTACATTGTGTCCAGCCCATGCTTCTGGAGACACACACCTGTAATTTAGGCAGGCTGTCATCGCTACAGAAATGCCAAACGTGTGGATGCTAAATGTGGTTTAGGCGCAGATGACTGCCTTCTGGACATCTGTCAAGCCAGCAGTCTTCCCCATGATTGTGGAGCTTAATGAAACAGAATAAGGTTCCTTTTTAAATGCTTCGGAAGCCTTTGCAGGTGTTTTTTGTTAATTATTCTAATTTACTGAGATAATGACTTTTGTGTTTTCATTGGATGTAAGCCATAATCATCAATATTAACAGGAATAAACACTTGAAATAGATCACTCTGTAATGACTCTATATGAGTTTCACTTTTTGTATTTAAGAACTGAAATAAATTAACTTTTTGATGATATTCTAATTTTGTGAGAAGCACCTGTAAATGAGAGTATTATAACACTATTACAATACTGCACCCCTGTATATTCCCCCTGGAGTTCACCAAATTCTGTACTATACATAGTAGACGAAACATAATAAATTCAGATACACGGCTGCTAGATATTAATTGAATTCTTTATTGGCTTCATACAAGATATCAAATGTAGAATTTCCCACCAGTCGTGTGGGGCAATAGTCATGTGGCCCTGATGATGATGGGCTCACGGAGAGTCGTCCGTCAGAACTCAGGAGAGGAAAAACCCCCGGTGGAGGAAACCTCTAGGGAACCATGTCTGACGGACTGCCCTTCCCTTGGGCAGTGCTGGATGATGGCAGCTTGTGCTGTAGATCGGGGTTGATGCAGCAGAAGATTCACTTATTCAGTGATTACATCTGACTGCAGAAAGTAATGAGAACAGAGACCGAGCCCGGAATCTGCCTCGTCCTGAAGTGCGGCTCCTCTGCTCCTGACATGGCGGCCGCCACATCATTGACTTCTTATAGCCGTCACCTCCAGCCGTACCCCGTCTTCTTAGTGGGACCCCAGGTCGCTTATAGTGATCTGTAGAAAGAGGGAACAGAACTGATCATGGAGCAGCCGAATATTTAATATCAGAGACGTTCACACGATTTACTCCCAGTCACTGCTGCTTAGTGCACTCCTCTTACCTGGATTATATTTGGTCCATGGTGATGACAGAAACACTGACACTTGTTATAGCTGCGGGGGTCATTCTTGTTCTGGTTCACACCTCTGTGTACAAAATAACAGAAAACCCCTTAGAATCCTGCTATAATTAATCTCTTAATGCATCTTTATAGGGGCTGGAGCTAAGCTTTACTGATAAACAGCTCCAATAATGGCAGCGCCCCCCCATCATATTTATACATTCACTACATTGAGGGTATTATGGAAAGTCCATGGTTACTTACTGGTGCAGGCTGGTCTGTGGTCCAGGGTCGTGTCCGGTTGAAGGTCAGGGCGATCTCGTGGACCGTCATTGACTCTACATGCCGTTTATAGGCATGGAGTCACTTCCTGACCTTTTTGGGAAATGCGCTCATCCTGCCGGTCTGCAGGCAGGATATCAGATGAGTCCTCATCAACCGATGCCGGAACTCTGCTCTGGGTTCACCGCCATCTGCTATAAGCTCGTAGGCAAACGCTATGGCGAATAAGCCACAGTCATAACTGTTCCTCTGCTGATCCACATCGATAAATGTCAGATGTTTCAGGGGCTCTTCGACCACTTCACTGTACAGGTTGATAATCTGCTCACAGATGGACGGAGTCAGATTTCCGGAGTTGATGCTGTCGGCCACAAAGATTTGGCCATTTTTGTAGCAGGTGGTCAGCCAGTGCACCCTCTCCTCATCATAGTGGATTTGTACAGCATTCTTCAGTACACTGTACCCTGGCACTAGAAGAGCGCAGGGGGGCTGCAGGCCATCAAAACCCTCAAACTGACTCTGCAGCAAGTCCTGGGCCATCATGATGATCTCATCATCCAGGAAGCCTTCCTCCCCTTTGCTCAGCAGGATAGTTAACTGCTCTGGAGACAGGATGTCCTCCTGTTTCCCGATATCAGGCATCTCCACTTGTGGGGTCTCCATCTCCGGGGTTACCTCTCCCAGTAGATCAGAAAGGTTTTCTGTAGCAGCTCTCTTGGCCGGTGGCAGCATCTCGGGCTGACTGTCCTCGGAGGTTGGTGCTTTTCTTTTTAGATTGTCCCGGGATCTTGTTTGTAGCAGCCCCTCGTGTGCACCTTGTGCACATTCTGGATCGGCAAGATCCTCTCCACTTTCTGCAATGGTGGACGTGGATTCAGTATCACCTACTATGTAGGTTCGGCTCTTCTCACCGCTGTCTTGGCTGATGACGTGGTCTTTACGTCTGGTTATAGCAACTGACCTGAAGCGCCTGACTGCTGTAATGGTGGCAGATTTCGTGGCCAGGAAGGAATCCTTCAGCAGTGTTCTCCAATTGCGATGGGATTTCCTGAATCTGGTCAGAAGGCTAAAGCCAATTGACTTGCAGGAAGAGAGAGCCTTGACCAGCAGCCGCTGGCCATAACGGGGACGTCCATGAATCCTCATGATGGCGTCGCTTTCTTTCTCCTTCTTTCTCCTTTTATTCCTTTAGCTTTGTGTATCCAATAAAGAGTGACACAAAAGACAGCCCTGGCTCTGCGTTCAGGCATTCTATACACTTTACTCCCATTGTGATGTCATAGAGCCGATGATGACACCAGAGTTCCATGTAGATCGTGACATCACCGCCATGTAGATGATGACATCACAGCTCCAGGCCCAGCTGCTAAGGGCTCCCCAGTAAGATTGATGGTGACTCTACAGCTACATGCAGTTATTTTCTAACCCTTGTTCACACATTTTCAGCCGCATTCTCCATATATTGGAATGAGGAGGCGCGTCTGTGTGTAGCCAAATCTCCACCGACGTATATAGAGAATGCAATAGGGGGGTATTGGTGGTTTATGGCACTTGCTGTAAAGAGTAAGTGCACAATATGACCCATGTTACATGTAGTTTTACCAGAAAGGTTTGCAGTTGAACTTGTTAAAGGCGTCATGTTTTTACAGTATGTTCACACGTTGCGTTTTTGCTGCTGTTTTTTTCTGCAGCCAAAACTTGATGTCTTGGCAGTAAAAAAGCTGCAGACAAAACACAGTTTTTTATTGCGTCTTTTTGCTGCGTTCTTCAGGATCCCAAAGTTCAGCTTTGCTTCCACCATACAAGCATGAGCAATGCAAGGTGTTAGGCCACCAACAACAGACGGATGTGACACCAGAAAACATTTTGGGGAAAAGGGGCAATTTGATACAATTATTTAGTGGAAAAAGATTTTTATGTCTGAAAAACTAGTGACTATTCATGAAAAAATACACAATTGGAAGTGTAAAAACAGCTAGGGGAATTGAATTGGTCAGTCATAGTTTACCCAAGACTTGGCATTGAGATATCGGGTATTGTTTCCTTTTACACATATCACTAATTTAATTAAAATGTACTAATCCTATCTGCCATCTCGGGTGAGGAAACCAAGACATTTAGGTTTAAATGTGGGAAAATCACAAAAATAAATGGGTTTCACGTCCAGCCATGCCTGTTTTTTGTTTTTTTTCACTAAAAGCGCTGCAAGAACTGTTGGCAACGTTTTCTGCTGCTTTTTTGCACTTACTTGTTACTTTCTATGAGTGAAAAAACGCTGAAAGAATTAACATGCATCAGTTTTCCAATTCTGTCAGGAAGAGTAAAACAAAAAATAAGCGTGAACCTGAGATTTCTGAAATCTCCTAGCTTTTGCCGACATTGTAAAAAGCAGCTTTTAATTTGTATAAAACGCAATGTGTGAACATAGCCTTAGGCTGCATTCACATGCTGCTTTCTCTAATCCCCTCCAGGACAGCACCAACAGGAGGTTGCCTCTCCATCCTAATTAGGGACAGGAAACAAGAGGTTAAATAGCCCTTCCCTTCCCTCTAACCTCAGTGTTTTTCTTGTCCCTAAGGGATGAAGAGGTTTCCTTCTGGTGGGGCTGTGGCCGGCAATCTGCTTCCCCAAAAATCAGTACCTTTCAGCCGGGTAGCCGTGGATCGATCGCCCTGTGCCTTCCTTCCATGTCCGCTCTTTCCTCCCGGCGGGACCGCACCTTCCTCCAGAGCTCATTCAATGCTGGATGGTGAGAAGATATTGGCTGGGGGCCTCCTGTAGCTCCCCAGCCAGTTGCGATGTCTCCCCCTCTCCCTGAGCGCAACGCTCTCCTCCGGTGTATAGCTGGCCGCATGGAGAGCTCATAGGAAGTGACGCGCACCGGTCCATTCAATGGCCGCGTCGTCACTTCTGGTTGCGTTCCAGGGTGGAACGCACTGCCATTTTGGAAATTTGAAATTTCTATAAAAAAAAGTGCAATAATCAGGATTGGTGGACCTGATATCAGGAGAGGGGGCGCCTCATCCTATTGGATGAGGACAGCGCTGGATCTCAGTTCCTGTATAAAAGGACCCTGATGGAAGACACCATAAGGAAGGACTGAGGTTCTAAAGATGGATGCGTCTGCCCCTAAAGCTGCATCTGCAGAGCCCAGCACAAACTCTGGCCCAGAGAGTATGTCTGGTATGGGTAGGTCCGTCTCGGTGCCGGATCCATTCTTATGTTTTCCCCACCGCCAGGAGGAGCTGAACGATCACGAGGGCACCCTGCTGCTCCTTTCTGAATCTATGGCTCGGCGATCTTCGTCCGTGCCGTGGACTTGGTATGTAGTGTTGGAGTGCATGTGTGACCAGTCTGCTCCTCCTGACGGTGGTCTTGCAGCCATTGAAGGGCAAAGGGCATGTGCGACTGGCCCCTCTGTTAACTCCTCCTGGCAGAGGCAGGGTGCATATGTGACTGGCCCCTCTGTTTACTCCTCCTGGCAGAGGCAGGGTGCATGTATGACCGGCCGCTCTGTTAACTCCTCCTGGCGGTGGTCTTCTGGCTACAGGAATACTGAGGCCGCCAGTGGTGGTATCCGCTGCATAGGTTATGATTGATCTCGTCTCTTCCAATCATCATGTAATTCACCAGATTTTTAATATACCGTATATACTCGAGTATAAGCCGAGTTTTTCAGCACATTTTTTGTTCTGCTAAAGCCCCTCTCGGCTTATACTCTGGTATATACTCGAGTATATAGAAATTCTGGTGGTGGATAGTGCTGGGGGAGGTTGCGACGGTGGAGGAGCGGGGCACACGCAGTAGCCGCTGCTGCAGCTACCACGTGTGCCCGCTGCTAAAGAGAAATTAATATTCCCTCTTCTCCACTCCCATGGGCGTGGAGAAGAATGAATATTCATTCTCTTTAGTAGCGGGCACAGAGAAGCGTTGAGCCGCAGTTCCTGCTGACAGTGTCCGCTACTAAAGAGAGTGCATATTCACTCTTCTCCACGCCCATAGTCCCGGCGTGGAGAGGAGTGAATGTGCCAGCAGCTCAGCGTCTGAGAGCGCATGGCAGTGACGTCATGCGCTGCTCAGATGCTGACATGAGCTGCTGCAGCTGAAAAGGACGCAGAGCAGAGGTGAGGAAGGAAGGTGAGTATAAGGGTATGTGCACATGGGCGTTATTGGCAGCGCTTTGAACGCAGCATACCAGAATTGGGGGATGAGGGGGCATGCATACCAGAATTGGGGGATGAGGGGGCATGCATACCAGAATTGGGGGATGAGGGGGCATGCATACAAGAATTGGGGGATGAGGGGTGCCATACATACCAGGATTGGGGATGAGGGGTGCCATACATACCAGGATTGGTGATGAGGGGTGCCATGCATACCAGAATTGGGGGGTGAGGGGTGCCATACATACCAGAATTGGGGGATGAGGGGGCCATGCGTACCAGGATTGGGGATAAGGGGGACTTGCACAACAGAATTGGGGATGAGGGGGCCATGCGTGCCAGGATTGGGGATGAGGGGTCCATGCATACCAGGATTGGGGATGAGGGGGCCATGCGTACCGTTGATGAGGGGTCCATGCATACCAGGATTGGGGATGAGGGGTCCATGCATACCAGGATTGGGGATGAGGGGGCCATGTATACCAGGATTGGGGATGAGGGGGCCATGCGTACCAGGATGGGGAAATTTACCAGTAGCTGCTGCATTTCCCAACCTAGGATTATACTCAAGTCAATAAGTTTTCCCAGTTTTTTGTGGTAAAATTAGGTGCCTCGGCTTATACTCGAGCATATACGGTAATTTATATTTCTATTTTTTCAGCGTTTTCAGATCTCTGCTTGCCATCAGTGAATGAGAATATTCTTAATTACATCGCGAGGCATAAAATCTGTACAGCATATTGCGTAGACCCCAGTTAGTAAATGATTAGCAGTGAGAGGAATCCGGTCTGTGTAACAAACATGGTCCCATTCACTGAAAGCAAGCCGAGATATTGAAATCACTAATAATTCAGTTACTTTTTTGTTTTCCTCTTTTTCCAGCGCTCAGATTTTGAATGATCAGATGGTTATACTGAATGCATACGGGGGTCCGCAAGAAACGCCATCACTTGAGCCCCCCAAACCTGTCCCAGCGATCTGCGAGAAAGCCCCTTCCGCCGCCGCCAGGGACACCGTCCACTCATTCTCCGCGTACACGAGGATGAAGCCGGACTGGGCTCTGAAGTGAGTGAGACCGCGGTGCGCGGCACTGAGCGCGGGGGGTTCTGTAACCTCATCATACACTTTGTATCCAAGATCTCTGCTTTCTGTCACTGAATAGGAACATTTCACTTTCCATTAAGGTACTGAAAACCTGTGCAGCCCCGACACTTCTCACAGCTGAGGTTTTGCCTCTATATCATGTAACTTTAGGTGACACCAGCCACGGGCGATGGGCTTCCTGCCGCCGTGGTCGGTGTCTTTTGATAAAATCTCTTTTCTCCATACAGATGTCTTGACGACAACAACTGGGATGTGCATCAAGCAAAGAAAGTGTTTCATCACCTGAAGGTAAATGGTTTTATTAAGCAACCTACTTGCTGACTGTCTCCAGTGACCTGAAGCCGGCACCTGCACTGTATCTGAAGGTCTTTGCATGTGTCCTGTGGAGGTGTTTAGAGGTTCAGTGCTGCCCTCTATTGGCCAGAGCTGATTACAGCTGCAAAGATCAGTTCTTGTTCTATGGAATCACTGTACATACAATATCTGGAGAAAAGTATGTGCCCCCTCCACATTCACCTCCAGGGAGCTCTCACCTCCCATCTTACACCCATAGACATTAATATGGAGTCGCTCCTCCACAGATAGAACGGCTTCTGCTCTTCTGGGAAGGATTTCTATAAGATTTTGGAGGCATTGGTGGGAATTGTTGCCCCTTCATCCAGAAGACGTTACACCGGGGGACGATGGGGCCGGAAGTTATGCATGGGGGGCGATGGCACTGAATGTTATGCACAGCGGGGGGAAGGGCCAGACGTTATGCATCGGGGGTCGATGGGACTGGACGTTATGCACAGGAGGAGCAATGGGGCTGGATGTTATACACCAGGAAGGGGGGGGATGGGACCGGACATGATACATCCGGGGAGGGGACGAGATGGGGCAGGACATTATACACCGGGGGGGCAAGATGGTGCCGGACGTTATGCACCGTGGGGGATGGTGGGGCCAGGTATTATTGTAGCTCACAGCTGGGGGTTCGGGGTGGGAGACCCCTCTATAATATCTATAAGCACTAATACGGTATATAGAGCAGTCGTCTTGATAAGAGAATCCATTTAATGTTTATCTCCATATAAATGGAGAACCCCTTTAAGAGCGCTCACCCCCTGACTGTATAAAGGGGTAAATGATGCTTCTGTCTGGTCTCCAGGTTTACACGTATGATTTGGTTTTCCTTTATTATCGGTTTCCCTTTACAGAGTCGGGGTGCCATTCCTCCGGAGGCCTTTGAAGTGAAGGCGCTGGCGGCCGCCATGTCTGGATAAGGTGTGCGAGGACGAGTCTCCGCTGATCCGACTTCTGGTTACACGGAGGAGATTCCTGATTTCTTTTGTCCTTCTGTTCATGTCCTCGTGTTTCTTGTCTGTTGTTCGGGGTCTTGTGGTACAAATGGTAAAATGTGGCCTCGTTCCTGTCGTGTAGACGGCACCAAAGGTTTCTGCAGAGAATCTGCAGCGTTCTGTTACTGCTGCTCTGTGAGAAGGAAACTGTGCGATGTGGACGGAGGAAATATTGTTTCTTGTATTATAGGGTTTTATGGCTTCACTTTTGTATAAAACATCCATTAAAGATTCTGTTACTAGATGTTATATTGTGTGACTCCACCGCACCCACGACTCACGCTCTACACCCGTCCTCACTATTGTGTGACTCCACCGCGCCCACGACTCACGATCTACACCCGTCCTCACTATTGTGTGACTCCACCGCGCCCACGACTCACGCTCTACACCTGTCCTCACTATTGTGTGTTACCACCGCATCCACGACTCACGATCTACACTCGTCCTCACTATTGTGTGACTCCACCGCACCCACGACTCACGATCTACACCCGTCCTCACTATTGTGACACTACCGTGTCCAGGACTCACGATCTACACCCGTCCTCACTATTGTGTGTTACCACCGCGTCCACGACTCACGATCTACACCCGTCCTCACTATGGTGTGTTACCACCGTGTCCACGACTCACGATCTACACCCGTCCTCACTATTGTGTGTTACCACCGTGTCCACGACTCACGATCTACACCCGTCCTCACTATTGTGACACTACCGTGTCCAGGACTCACGATCTACACCCGTCCTCACTATTGTGTGTTACCACCACGACTCACGATCTACACCCGTCCTCACTATTGTGTGTTACCACCGTGTCCACGACTCACGATCTACACCCGTCCTCACTATTGTGTGTTACCACCGTGTCCACGACTCACGATCTACACCCGTCCTCACTATTGTGACACTACCGTGTCCAGGACTCACGATCTACACCCGTCCTCACTATTGTGTGTTACCACCGCGTCCACGACTCATGATCTACACCCGTCCTCACTATTGTGTGTTACCACCGTGTCCACGACTCACGATCTACACCCGTCCTCACTATTGTGACACTACCGTGTCCAGGACTCACGATCTACACCCGTCCTCACTATTGTGTGTTACCACCGTGTCCACGACTCACGATCTACACCCGTCCTCACTATTGTGTGTTACCACCGTGTCCACGACTCATGATCTACACCCGTCCTCACTATTGTATGATACCACAGCGTCCACGACTCACGCTCTACACCCGTCCTCACTATTGTGTGTTACCACCGTGTCCACGACTCACGATCTACACCCGTCCTCACTATTGTGTGTTACCACCGTGTCCACAACTCACGCTCTACACCCGTCCTCACTATTGTATGTTACCACAGCGTCCACGACTCACGATCTACACCCGTCCTCACTATTGTGACACTACCGTGTCCACGACTCACGATCTACACGAACGTTTCGTATGGAGGAAATAGTTTCTTGTATTATAGGGTTTTAAGGCTTCAGAGCGAACGTTCACTTTTGTATAAACCATCCATTAAAGGTTCTGTTACTTGATGTGATTATATTGTGTGCCAACACAGAGTCCACGCCTCACGATCTACACTCGTCCTCACTATTGTGCTACCACCATGTCCACGCCTCACGATCTACACCCGTCCTCACTATTGTGATACCACCATGTCCACGCCTCACGCTCTACACCCGTCCTAACTATTGTGCTACCACCATGTCCAAGCCTCACGCTCTACACCCGTCCTCACTATTGTGATACCACCATGTCCACGCCTCACGCTCTACACCCGTCCTCACTATTGTGATACGACCATGTCCACGCCTCACGCTCTACACCCGTCCTCACTATTTTGATACCACCATGTCCACGCCTCACGCTCTACACCCGTCCTCACTATTGTGATACCACCATGTCCACGCCTCACGCTCTACACCCGTCCTCACTATTGTGATACCACCATGTCCACGCCTCACGCTCTACACCCGTCCTCACTATTGTGGTACCACCGCGTCCACGCCTCACGCTCTACACCCGTCCTCACTATTGGGTGTTACCACCGCATCCACGCCTCACGCTCTACACCCGTCCTCACTATTGTGATTCCACGCCTCACGCGCTACACCCGTCCTCACTATTGGGTGTTACCACCGCATCCACGCCTCACGCTCTACACCCGTCCTCACTATTGTGATACCACCATGTCCACGCCTCACGCTCTACACCCGTCCTCACTATTGTGATACCACCATGTCCACGCCTCACGCTCTACACCAGTCCTCACTATTGTGCTACAACCAAGTCCACGCCTCACGCTCTACACCCGTCCTCACTATTGTGATACCACCATGTCCACGCCTCACGCTCTACACCCGTCCTCACTATTGTGATACCACCATGTCCACGCCTCACGCTCTACACCCATCCTCACTATTGTGCTACCACCAAGTCCACGCCTCACGCTCTACACCCGTCCTCACTATTGTGCTACCACCATGTCCACGCCTCACGCTCTACACCCGTCCTCACTATTGTGATACCACCATGTCCACGCCTCACGATCTACACCCGTCCTCACTATTGTGATACCACCATGTCCACGCCTCACGATCTACACCCGTCCTCACTATTGTGATACCACCATGTCCATGCCTCACGATCTACACCCGTCCTCACTATTCTGTGATACCACCATGTCCACGCCTCACGCTCTACACCCGTCCTCACTATTGTGATACCACCGCGTCCACGCCTCACGCTCTACACCCGTCCTCACTATTGTGATACCACCGCGTCCACGCCTCACGCTCTACACCCGTCCTCACTATTGTGCTACCACCATGTCCACGACTCACGATCTACACCCGTCCTCACTATTCTGTGTTAACACAGGCGCTTAGTGCACCTTTGGCGAGGCCAAACATTTAAAAAGAGTCTGACAGCACAGAACGACTGTTTAAACCAAGCACCGGCCCTCGGTGCACCGTGATTTGGCCAAACATTGCTCTTTGAAGCCAGAGCTATCATCAAAGGTGGGGGGCGAGGTGTGCAAATGGAGAGAAAACAAGCACGTGGGAAGGCGACCTTCAATGTTTGGCTGCACCATGATGCACTAAGCGCCTGTGCTTGGTTTGAACAGTCATTCTGTGCTGACAGACTCCCTTTTAGGTTGACTGCACAAGTCCATCAAGTTCAACCAGTACAATAACACGTTGATCTAGAGCAGTGTTCCCCAAACCCCATCCTCACGGCCCCCACAGGTCACGTTTTCAGGATTTCCATAGTGTTGCACAGGTGAGAGAATTCCTGATGTCTTGATGATACTTCCATCACCTGTGTAACACTAAGGAGATCCTGGAAACATGACCTGTGGGGGCCATGAGGACTGGAGTTTGGGAAACACTGATCTAGAGGAAAGAAAAACAAAAACCCCGGGAGACAGATGCTAATTGCCCCATATCAGGGGAAAATTCCTTCCTGACTCCACAAACGGCAATCAGGCGAGTTCCCTGGATCACCATCATCACACAATCTAGAAACTATCTATATATATAATCGTCTTATCCCATCTGTCTGTCTGTCCAGGAAATCCCGCGTCGCTCATTGGTCCGCCAGCGGCCAATCAGCGCCGCAGGATTTCTGAAAAAAGATGGCGGCCGTTAGCGGCTCATTTGCGGGACGGAGCTCAGCGGCGATGCAGCCGGGAGATGACCGGCGCGAGGCGCTCATCTCCCGGCCGGCAACAGCAGAAGGAACCCGACCGCTGGACCCATCTGTGGGACGGAAATGCAGCCGGGAGATGAGCGGCGCGAGACATTTGTGTTAAAAATCGCTGATTGGTCGCTGGCGCTGCCCGCGACCAATCACCGATTTGGGCGCCAAATTCAAATTTCGTCCGCGACCAATCAGCACAGCGGTGTTTAAATGTGGAGCCAAGATCGGTGATTGGTCGCGGCCGATATTTAAATTTGGCGCCCAAATCAGTGATTGGTCGCGGGCAGCGCCAGCGACCAATCAGCGATTTTTCACACAAATGTCCGGACCTTTGTAACACTATGCGGATACTGTGGAGACATCAGCGGCTAGGGTGTGAAGGGAGGACCGGGGAGCGGCGCTGCGGGTCGGGATACTTCTGCTGCGAGCAGTCGCTCATCTCCCGGCTTCTCGGAGTGGAAGTACCCGCACAGGCAGCGGCGCTCCCTGTTCCTCACTAATACGATTCCGCTCCCCGCTCCTCACCAATACGATTCGCTGATTGGTCGCGCTCTCCGCACGAGACCAATCAGTGATCTTGGCGCTAAAGTTAAACACCGCTCTACTGATTGGTCGCGGCCGCTGCCCGCGACCAATCACCGATTTGGGCGCCACATTTAAATAGCGGCCGCGACCAATCACCGATCTTGCCGCGACATTTAAACACTGCTGTGCTAATTGGTCGCGGACGCCAGACGCGTCCAATCAGCGAGATTGGCGCCAAATTTAAACAACGCTCTGCTGATTGATCGCGGTCGCTGGCCGCGATCAATCAGCAGTATTGGCGCAAAATTTACACCTCACTCTGCTGATTGGTCGCGGCCATCAGCCGCGAACAATCAGCGAGATTGGCGCCAAATTTAAACACGCTCTCCATTCCTCACTAACACGGTTCGCTGATTGCTCGCGCCTGCCGCCCGTGACCAATCAGCGATTTTGGCGCCAAATTTAAACACCGCTCTGCTGATTGGTCGCGGCCGCCATCCGCGACCAATCAGCCAGACTAATCAGCGATTTTGGTGCCAAATTTAAACACGCTCTCCAGTCCTCACTAACACGGTTCGCTGATTGGTCGCGGGCGGCGCCCGCGACCAATCACCAATATTGCCGCCAAATTTAAACACCGCTTTGCTGACTGGTCGCGGTTGCCGAACGCGACCAATCAGCGATTTTGGTGCAAAATTTAAACACCGCTCTGCTAATTGCGCCCCGTCGGCCGCATACATATTCTAGAATACCCGATGCATTAGAATCGGGCCACCATCTAGTCTATATATATAATCGTCTTATCCCATCGGTCGGTCTGTCTGTCCAGGAAATCCCGCGTCGCTGATTGGTCCGGCTGCGGCCAATCAGCGACGCGGGATTTCAGAAAAAGATGGCGGCCGTTAGCGGCTCATCTGCCGGACGGAGGTCAGCGGCGATGCAGCAGGGAGATGACCGGCACTAGCTGCTCATCTCCCCGCTGCTGGCAGCACAAGTACCCCTATTGGTGGCGCCGCTGACCTCCCGACAGCAAGTGTGAACGGAGGACCGGGGAGCGGTGCCGCCGGTCGGGATACTTCTGCTGCGAGCAGCCGCTCATCTCCCGGCTTCTCGCAGCGGAAGTAGCCGCACAGGCAGCGCCGGTCCTAACCAACACAATTCGCTGATTGGTCGTGGCCTCCTGCCGCGACCAATCAGCATTATTGGCGCAAAACTTAAACAACGCTCTGCGGGCGGTTGTGACCAATCAGCGATTTTAGGGCCAAATTTAAACAAGCTCTCCGGTCCTCACTAACACAGTTCGCTGATTGGTCCCAGCCGCCACCTGCGACCAATCACCGATATTGCTGCCAAATTTAAACACCGTTTTGTTGATTGCGTCCGGTCGGCCGCATACATATTCTAGAATACCCGATGCGTTAGAATCGGGCCACCATCTAGTAATAATATATTTTTTAAGAAGGGTGTCCAGGCCCTCCTTGTATACTGGTAGTGAATTCACCTTGACAGCATTATGTGACAGAGAGATCCATAGTCTTAATGCTCTTACAGTAAAGAATCCCCGTCTGTTATTATGGTTAGATGGAGAGGACGCCTCCTTGTCACTGTTGCAGATCAAGGTGTAGAAAGATCATCAGAAAATCTGGGTCCTGTCCCCTCATCCATTTCTCCATTGTAATGAGATTTCCCGTCAGCCGTCTTTTCTCCAAACTGAATAACCCCCAGTCTGATCCCTCGTCCTCTGCAGTCCCTCATTCCCTTCATCACCTTGGTTGTTCTGCACCCGCTCTAGTTCATCTATATCTTCCTTATAGACTGGAGCCCAAAATTGTCCCCAGTCCTGTGTGGCCGCAATAGGGACTTGTATAAAGGCAGAAGGACGTTCTCCTCAGGAGCAGCTCGGCCTCTTTTAATGCATCCCATCATTTTATTTGCCGGCCACTGGTCACTAAAGTGGACTTCAACTTCCACCCATACACGCAAGTCTATAGCGACTATTTTACCCATTGTTTTACCATTTAGTACATAATTGTACGTTTTATTTCCTCAACCCAAGTCATTGATCTCACATTCTAGGTACCTGCAGCCAACACTAGGGGGAGTTCTTTGCATTCTGTTTATATAAGGAACACAAATCTGTATGCATGTGGCACCCTCTAGTGGTGGCTATGAGCAAAGCAGAAAGAAATTTATCATTTACATGGGGAATGTTGATGCTATTAAAAAATAATATAGCACAGAACAACCTAAAAGTTACAAATATTCTGCATGATAGCCATAGGAAGTAATAGGGCATATAGAGAGGCTTTTAAGCAGAACAGACAAGCTGGTGTCGTACTAATAAAGGGAGCGTGACCAACCCCCATTAAATGCTATCACTGCCCCCCATCCCCTTATAGGGGGGTGGGGGGTATATAAAAGTAGACAACCCCTTTAAGCATCAGGTCTCTATAACAGATTGTAAAAGCTCCTCGTGGGGTGATTGTATTACACCGTAATGAATCATCTCAGGCGCAGTTTTTACATCATAAGAAAATCAAAAAGCCGCTAATTCCATCTTTAATGAGGAGAAAGGTAAATGATTATTTTATAAGAAGTAAAACTTCCAGTGTAAGACCCGTCCTTCCAACAAGCCGACATCACAAAGTAGAGGAGATCTCCGGAGAGCAGGATCAGCGCGACCATCGGAGGAATCCAGAGGTTTTATTCCCTGAAAATTGCACTTCTGTTATTAGTGAAGAGCTGGAAGGCAGCGAGGAGACGAGAGGGGCTCACGGGGAAAGAAAGGGTTAACGTCCGGCCCCGGCAGGCAGCGCTGACAAGGGGCGATGGATGCTATATGCTGGGAAACCTTCCATCATGGGGACATTCTGCACCTGGGGGGCTTCAGGGGAACTCGTCAAGATCCTGAGGCCCCAAAGGACGAGAGGCTGAAATACAGATCCGGTGCAGGTATAACACACGGACGCCCTGCAAAGGCTACGGGGATTTAGGGTTACTGCAGGGTAATGGGGGGGTTTTCAGGAATGATTGACTAATAAGGGGTTAAGCACATATGTGCTGCTCAGCGAGAGCTCATTGATGGGAATAGCTGATTTTTCAGGGCAAATTCAATATTGGAGCCCATTAGTGACCTGTCCACCTTTCCAAGTTGTACAAAATTCTAATTTATTTTCTTTTTACATAAGACTTTAAAATGCTGATTACTCACAGCCACCACTAGGGGGAGCTCAGTGCATACAACACACCACAGGCGCCCTCTAGTGGTGACCGCAGGCTGCATGAAGCTCATTACATACAGCAGGTGCCCTCCAGTGGCGGCTGCAGCTAGCGCAGAGTTCAGTGCATACAACATACCGCAGGCGCTCTCTAGTGGTGGCTGCTGGCAACGCAGAGCTCTGTCCATACAACAGCGCAGGCAATGCAGAGCTCAGTGCATACACCACAGGCTCCCTCTAGTGGTGGCTGCAGGCAGTGCAGATCTCAGTGCATACACCACAGGCACCCTCTAGTGGAGGCTGCTGGCAGCGCAGATCTCAGTGCATACACCACAGGCGCCCTCTAGTGGAGGCTGCTGGCAGCGCAGATCTCAGTGCATACACCACAGGCACCCTCTAGTGGAGTCTGCTGACAGTGCAGCTCTCAGTGAATACACCACAAGCGCCCTCTAGTGGAGGCTGCTGGCAGCACAGAGCTCAGTGCATACACCACAGGCGCCCTCTAGTGGTGACTGCTGGTAGCGCAGATCTCTGTGCATACACCACAGGCGCCCTCTAGTGGAGGCTGCTGGCAGCGCAGATCTCAGTGCATACACCACAGGTGCCCTCTAGTGGTGGCTGCTGGCAGCGCAGATCTCAGTGCATACACCACAGGCGCCCTCTGGTGGTGGCTGCTGGCAGCGCAGATCTCAGTGCATTCACCACAGGCATCCTCTAGTGGTTACTGCAGGCAGTGCGGAGCTCAGTGCATACAACAGGCGTCCTCTAGTGGTGACCGCTGGCTGCATGGAGCTCAGTACATACCGAAAGTGCCCTCCAGTGGTGGCAGCAGCCAGCGCAGAGTTCAGTGCATACAACATACCGCAGGCGCCCTCTAGTGGTGGCTGCTGGCAGCGCAGAGCTCTGTCCATACAACAGCGCAGGAAAGGCAGAGCTCAGTGCATACAACAGCACAGGTGCCCTCTAGTGGTGGCTGATGGTGGTATGGAGCTCAGTGCATTCAACATACCACAGGTGCCCTCTAGTGGTGGCTGCTGGCAGTGCAGATCTCAGTGCATACACCACAGGCGCCCTCTAGTGGTGGCTGCTGGCAGCGCAGATCTCAGTGCATACACCACAGGGGCCCTCTAGTGGAGGCTGCTGGCAGTGCAGATCTCAGTGCATACACCACAGGGGCCCTCTAGTGGAGGCTGCTGGCAGTGCAGATCTCAGTGCATACACCACAGGCGCCCTCTAGTGGAGGCTGCTGGCAGCGCAGAGCTCAGTGCATACACCACAGGTGCCCTCTAGTGGAGGCTGCTGGCAGCGCAGAGCTCAGTGCATACACCACAGGCGCCCTCTAGTGGAGGCTGCTGGCAGCGCAGAGCTCAGTGCATACACCACAGGTGCCCTCTAGTGGAGGCTGCTGGCAGCGCAGAGCTCAGTGCATACACCACAGGCGCCCTCTAGTGGAGGCTGCTTGCAGCGCAGATCTCAGTGCATACACCACAGGTGCCCTCTAGTGGAGGCTGCTGGCAGTGCAGAGCTCAGTGCATACACCACAGGTGCCCTCTAGTGGAGACTGCTGGCAGCGCAGAGCTCAGTGCATACACCATACCACAGGCGCCCTCTAGTGGAGACTGCTGGCAGCGCAGATCTCAGTGCATACACCACAGGGGCCCTCTAGTGGAGGCTGCTGGCAGTGCAGATCTCAGTGCATACACCACAGGTGCCCTCTAGTGGAGGCTGCTGGCAGCGCAGAGCTCAGTGCATACACCACAGGCGCCCTCTAGTGGAGACTGCTGGCAGCGCAGAGCTCAGTGCATACACCACAGGCGCCCTCTAGTGGAGGCTGCTGGCAGCGCAGATCTCAGTGCATACACCACAGGTGCCCTCTAGTGGAGGCTGCTGGCAGCGCAGAGCTCAGTGCATACACCACAGGCGCCCTCTAGTGGAGACTGCTGGCAGCGCAGAGCTCAGTGCATACACCACAGGCGCCCTCTAGTGGAGACTGCTGGCAGCGCAGAGCTCAGTGCATACACCACAGGTGCCCTCTAGTGGAGGCTGCTGGCAGCGCAGAGCTCAGTGCATACACCACAGGCGCCCTCTAGTGGAGACTGCTGGCAGCGCAGAGCTCAGTGCATACACCACAGGCGCCCTCTAGTGGAGGCTGCTGGCAGCGCAGAGCTCAGTGCATACACCACAGGTGCCCTCTAGTGGAGGCTGCTGGCAGTGCAGATCTCAGTGCATACACCACAGGTGCCCTCTAGTGGTGGCTGCTGGCAGTGCAGATCTCAGTGCATACACCACAGGTGCCCTCTAGTGGAGACTGCTGGCAGCGCACAGCTCAGTGCATACACCACAGGCGCCCTCTAGTGGAGACTTCTGGCAGAGCAGAGCTCAGTGCATACACCACAGGTGCCCTCTAGTGGAGGCTGCTGGCAGCGCAGAGCTCAGTGCATACACCACTGGTGCCCTCTAGTGGTGGCTGCTGGCAGCACCTTAATTCTTGTATTAGAAGACAGACTTTAGACATAGTAAATAAATTGCTGCAGATTCCTGAACATTCACATCACACTGAACCACATGATCAGAAACTGGCACCTGAGATTTTTCTTGCTTCCAGGCTGAAAGTTGAGTACCAGGGGCCCCTAATGTTACAGCCCACCCGTCCATAGCTCTGATCACTGCTCTGCTGAAGGGGATGGGTGGTCTCATTTCTGCAGGGAGAAGTGCAGCTGCTGGCAGCAAAGTCCAACACCCGACCTGTATAGCGCCTTATAATAGGAGCCGTATACGATACCGGCCACCCCCAATGCAGAGCGGAAACCATCGGCACGGCCCTGTCCTGTGACCAGCCTGATCCCCACCGTCCACCATCTCTACAGTCTGGATCTAAATGTCTGGCCATTAATCCCTACAGCTCATAGTATCATTTGCAGGGGCAAATTCTATCCCTCCGTTCAGTTTCTGGGAAAGCTGAGTGATGAGCAATATGGCCGCCCTGACTGCTCCCACATAGGTGCACTGAGCGATACACAGAGCCGATCAGCCATCTCCCATGGTAAATGTATGGCGGCCGTATTCTGCCCTCATCCAGCTCATTGGACGCGATATAGAAAAGCGACGCCTTCATAGAAAACAACCGAAATTACATAATGTATTAGTGCAAGTCAGACTAAAGTCAAGGAGCTGTCCGGGCATGCTGGGAGTTGTAGTTTCACAACAACCAGAGACCGTTGCCCTGTGACTTACCCTTATACGGCAACAAGGCGTAGTGCAGCATCATACAGGTAAAATCTATAGGAAATGCTGTTATCACCTCCAGAGCAGCAATCGCAAGTCTGCCAGATTCCTCCTAGCTTCTCAGGCTTCGTGAACCCCCCCCTCCGCCCTGCGGCCCACCCCTGGTGGTCTCACATAGCGCATGCTCTGCTGCGGGGCATTGGGGGAGGTGCAGTGTTTCCTCCAGATCACACAGGACAGATTATTCCATATGATTATTATTATTATAAACCATTTCTCATATTTGTTACATATTTTACATGGTACAAGATCAGACAAATCAGACTGATGAGAGAAGAGATAAGAAACTTTCCCCACTACCCTCTCCTGCCCGCTACAGACGGCTGATACCAGAGAGGCAACAGCACATTTCGGATTTGCCCTGACCTATAGTGGAGGAGAAACCGTTGCTGTTTGCGATGGCGCTGAGCTACCTGCGCGTGGTACAGAATAGCGCAGACCGAGGGGAACACATGGGACCTTTACCCTTCCACCAGTCTTGAGGGGGCGCCCACTACCCTGGTACCCAACACAAAGGTGCCCCCTCCTCCATGACGCTTCTCATGCGCGTTCATCTTCTGAACAGATCATGAAATGCCCCCGAGTGGGCGCACATAGAATAGAATTAAAAATCCCAAACAAGTGCGAAAAAAACCACAAAACACAAAAGTGCAGGCACAGCCAAATTATGTTTAACCCCTTTCATGTCCACCAATCGTAGTGGCAAAGAACGGGTTAAATCACAGCACTCTGAATTAGCGTCGGCCGCCACGAGGAGCGATGAGGAGGCGACACTTATCGAAAAGGATCCAGGTCATGTGAGCGACTTACTGCCCTGGCCCCTCCCCCTGATTGCAGGCCCCGCCCCATGGTCACTTGCCCCTCCCCCTGATTGCCGGCTCCTCCCCCTGACCGCAGGCCCCTCCTTTATCTAGTATAATACACTCTGTAGTACACAGATTTTGAACGCCACAGGGAATAAGAGTTGTGAGATTTGAGCAGGTAGAGCCCCCGGCCGGGGTACTGGTGGCTGCCGGCGTCCACCTCTTCGTGACGATCCCGCCTGTAGACCGGCACAATCTCCTCCAGCTGAGGCTTGTTGGCGTTCTTTTCGGCTTTCTCTTCATTGTTGGGATTCTCTGTAAAGAACAGACACAAGTCAGGAGTGAGTCCAGGATATCAGAGTGGGACAAGTCATGGGCGCGGAGCTAAAACAGAAGCATAAAGGGGTCTTCCGGGAATAATCCGGAAACAAGCAGTCTTACAGAAATCCCGCAGAGAGAGTACAGGGCGACTCATGCTGATCTGATCCGTTTTTGGTGCAGTTTTTCCTCCATCTTCGCTGGGTAAAATTGCAAAGTGCTTGTAAACACCAGGAACTTTACATTTCACTCTTTATTAAAAAGTATCTCTGTTGTCAAATATGGAGGTATTCTTAATTCTATAGTTTACAGCTGGTTGCCTAGGGCAGGGTTCCCCAACTCCAGTCCTCAAGGCCCACCAACAGGTCATGTTTTCAGGATTTCCTTAGTATTGCACAGGTGATGCAATTATCACCTGTGTAATACTAAGGAAATCCTGAAAACATGACCTGTTGGTGGGCCTTGAGGACTGGAGTTGGGGAACCCTGGCCTAGGGTACCGGCCACCTCTACAAACTATCAATGGTGACTGGTTTCCTTGGCAAGGAGAGCACGCTCGCAAGCTTTTTACTTTAAAGTGTGAATGAGCCTCTCTGATGCTAGATGCGGCCCGTTTTCCCTCTGCAGAGGCACAGCTCCTCCACTAGTGGCATTGGGGAGAGGAAAAATTAGGCAGCGACTCAACCATCCCGCCAGTCTGATAGGTCAATCTTAACCTACGGAAAGGGAGAGAGACCACAGTAACTCCCCAGAGAGCACATTGTTGGTTTTTGATCTCCTGCAGAGGTGAACATCCATGACCAGTTGGTGCTTCTCCAGAAGCCTCCGACCTCCTCGGAACAAGGGGGTGAGACGCTGCTTCTCAAGAGGCCCCGACCTCGTCCGGATGAGGGGGTGAGACGCTGCTTCTCGAAAGGCCCCCTACCTCGTCCGGATGAGGGGGTGAGACGCTGCTTCAATAGGGCCCCCGGAACTCTTTAGGACGAGGGGGTGAGAGCCCCTAACTCCTCAGGACGAAAGGGTGAGATGCTGCTTCTAGAGAGACCCCCCGACCTCTTCAGGACCAAGGGGTGAGATGCTGCTTCTTGAGAGGCCCCAACCTCCTCAAGACGAGGGGGTGAGACGCTGCTTCTCGAGAGGCCCCGACCTCCTCAAGACGAGGGGGTGAGACGCTGCTTCTCGAGAGGCCCCAAGCTCCTCAAGAAAAGGGGGTGAGAGGCTGCTTCTCGAGAGGTCCCAATCTCCTCAAGAAAAGGGAGTGAGACGCTGCTTCTTGAGAGGCCCCGACCTCCTCAAGACGAGGGGGTGAGACACTGCTTCTCGAGAGGCCCCAACCTCCTTAAAACGAGGGGGTAAGATGCTGCTTCTCGAGAGACCCCCGACCTCTTCAGGAAGAGGGGGTGAGACGCAGTGAAGACCTGCTACAGTATTTATTGTACAGGAATGAAGTATGAAAATTGTACAAAGTACCTTCGTCCTCGTCCTCGCTGGACTCGCTGACGTGCACGCTCACAGCCGTGTTTGGGGAGTCTGTCCATTCAAAGTAAACCCCAAAACCAATGTCAAAGTTATCTGTGGCAAACTCCCAGAAAAGATAGGAGCCCTCCTCGTGTGTGGGGACCCGGACTGTGACCACCTCTCCTCTTCCGACGGTGATGACTGAGTCCGCGTCCTGCCGGATCTTCTCTTTGAAGTCTTTAATTTGGGGTCTTTTCCACATGGATGGGGCAGCAATGACCGGCGTGGACTCTGTAGAGAGAAGGAAGTGGAAAAATAATGAGCAAACATAAACCATTAGCCAATGTCCAGGTATCGTCTGATTGTCCACCCAACAGACCCCAACCCCAATGGGGTCCATAGGACGCACCTTTAAGCCCGTTCTCCAGCAGGTCTTCCAGCGGGGTCTGCCTCCAGTTCTGTCTCAGCATTGTCTATGTGTGGGTGGGTTTGTCCGTTGACCGAGGGGGCTTCTCCGGAGCCGGTGATGCTTCCCATGTTCACCTTGGATGGAGAACTGACAGGGGAGCTGGTTCCTGCCGAAAGTGCCTCCTGCTGTTTCTGTAAGGCCGAGAGGGTAAGGAGAGGGTAACACCACGTCATTTATGAGCATTCTTCATTTCTTGTATGCTGCGAAGCAAAACTGCAGTGTAAAGCATGAGGGGAAGAACAAAGAAGCTTAACTTCTAATGAGGCAGCGTTTCAGACAACCACAGACTCCAATAGACGCTGCACACAAATCCCACTGTCTTCCACTTATAAACGCTGCATCTAATCAACCAGCTACTCAGCGCACCACCACCATCAAGAGCAAAACTCAGCCGCGCAATTTTTTTATTTTTTTCTTACTAAAAACAATTAGTTAATTAGTTCAGGTTCCAGGGAGCGTAAAGTGCAGGGTTTATTTTCTACATCAAAACCCGCAATAGCAATCTACTCTGATTATTGTATTTTTACAGCTGTTTTTACCCCATTTATTGTTGAAGATCTGAAGGTTTTATTAATTCTGTACAAGAAGCGAGGGCATTTTTTCATGCATTTTTTCGGCTCCACAGGAAAAAATAAACAAACCAAAAAAACACAAATTTCAGCAACGTCTTTAGATGCACAGCGGCCAGGAGTTTTCCGGGAAGCACAAGAAGTTTCCTCAAACTTTTAAACCAGTGTTTCCAAAACTCCAGTCCTCACGGCCCCCACAGGTCATGTTTCAGGATCTCCTTCGTATTACACAGGTGAGAGAATTCCTGATGCCTTGATAGTATTACACAGGTGATGGAAATACTAAGGAAATCCTGAAAACATGACCTATGGGGGCCGTGAGGACTGGAGTTTGGGAAACACCGTTTTAAACACAGGGGATTTTCTGCAAAAAAAAACAAACCCTGCAGCATTTATGCTACGTGGGAACATGGTCCGACAGGTAAATGCAGCTCAGAGCAGCGAGGCTCGGGGGTCTGTGCGCTGCGTCTACCTGTTGCTGAGCGAGCTGCACTTGGTACAGCTGCTGCATGTACTGCTGGTAGTGCTGTTCCTGCAGCTGCCGGATCAGGAGCTGCTGTTGCTCGAAGTTCCCCGGGTACTGCTGCGCTGCGTACTGCTGAAACTGCACCGCTGTCTGCGAGTTCAGGGCGGCCATGATCTGCTACCTGCAAAAAAAAAAAATAGAATTAAGATTTGAAACACAAATGCACGGTCCTGCCCTAATGACTGCTGCACCCGCCATTGCCTGTGGCCGGCAGAGCTTTAGTAATTTTCCATTAAAATGAATGTGACAGTGCTCCGTGGACCCCATTGTTGGTGACCCCAGCGCATGTACCCTCCAACCGGTCACCAGCATTGCATACAACAGACTGCTCCTTGCACTATGGCTCATACTACGAGGGTCCTGAATGAGTGACCCACCCAAAAATATCCTTTAAGAAAGATGAGTGACTTCCGATGGGAGTACTTACTTCTGCTGTTCCATTCTAAACCGTTCATCCTCCGCTCGCATCCTCTCTTCCTCCTCTCTCCGCAGCCTCTGCTCCTCTTCTTTCCTCCGCTTCTCCTCCTCTCGCAGCAGCCGCTGCCGCTCCTCCTCTTCCCGCCGTCTCCGCTCCTTCTCTTCTCTCCAGTAAAGTCAGCAGATGACGCTTTACACTGAACTATGTCGGACATGATTTTTGCAGCAGCGTCAACCGTTCTCACTTCCTGGGACTTAAAGCAGAAGTCCGGTCCATGATCCCTCCGGTCTTACATACCGACTACTCCGTAAATCCATAATCACTGACTCCAGCTATACTGCAATTAGTACTGGAGTAGGAGGTAACCTGAAAGATGCCTCATGTCCTGTCAGTCTCATACTGCTGTTTTGTCCCCCATGCTTTACACTGCAGGTTGGATTCTATGTATCAAACTTAGTCAAAGTTTAAGAACTCCTGCGGCTTTAAGTTAGTGATATGATAGGGATTTGATACCACTTAAGGCAGTTGGAAATTTTACAAAATTGACCCATAAAAAACAAATATTTCTCGCCTGATGACTCCTTCGCTTCTCCCGTGCTCACACTCTGGCGGCCATCACTTTTTTTCCTGCAGCGATGATGTTGTATAATCCATGTGACTGCTGCAGTCGATCACTGGTTTCTACGGTCTCATGCTGTACATGCCAGTGATTGGCTGCAGCAATCTGATAGAGTGACGTGACGTTATCCCTGCAGGAAACAGAAAGCTCCTTTAAACTAACAGACAACCCCTTTAAGTGTGGAAAAACGTGACCCAGATGTCGATCATCATCTATCTTGTGAGATAGCGACTGCCGCTAACCTCTGCTATAGACTGGAGCAGAAAGATTTGCAGGACCCAGGTCCGGAATCCATAGAAAACCGCTGCAAACCATCTCCTATCTATCAGCATCACCAGCGCCTCTTCTGGTAGAGTTGGGTGGGTTCACTGCACAATCTGCAGAGCGGTCCCTTTAAGAACGTCTCCAGTAACTATTAGTGCTGGAGTTGTCTTCAGGTACCTGTCTGCAGGTTGTGCGTCACCTTGCCGCTCAGCCCCACTCACTTTAATAGAACTGAGCTGCAATACCAGGCACAGCCTGTGGACACGTGTGGCGCTGTTTCTGGAGGAAACCAGCAGTTACCGTGCCCCACCGATGCCGGATGTACGGATTGTAGGGATTAGTACCTTTTTCTCTCCTGCTCTTCTTTCTCTATTTTATGGGATGTGACGTATGTGGAGAAGAGGTGGCAGCATCTGTTCAGGAGGGTGATAAACTCCGTCATGGCTTCCTGCTTGCTCAGGTTGCCCAGGGCCGCCCATTCTTTCCTGTGAGAAAGACGACAGTGTGTGAACGACACTCAGAGGGAGCAAAGGCTTCTATGAAGAGGTTAGAAACGCGTCGTCGTTCAGTTTTATGCAAGAAACAGTCTGCAGTTTTCTATTAAACTTTGCATTTCAATTCCTATTTTTTTTTTTTTGGACACATCAGATCGATGCATGCCCATGATGGAAAATCTGTTGCCGTTTTGCGTACACAGCTCCCATAAATGCTCATGGTAATGAGGTTCACCCTGCAGTCGCTGACGGCTACTTTAGTGGTGAAAAATATACAATGGCAGGATCAGACTACATATGTAGTGTAGTCTGTAACCATGGAGACACACAGATCTGCATCAGTGCTGTGTATACAAAACGGTAAGAAAACGTTAGGCTATTTACAAAGTGGCTACTTTTTTATAGGAATGTGATACAGTGAAACAAACCACACGACGTTCGTTACCTCCTATCGTTGCCCAGGACATCGAAGAAGCCGACTTCGGGGCACGTGTCGGGGTTGTACGGTCCCAGGAGGACTTGTTTGTACACAGCCACCAGCCTCAGCTTCTCCTCGTAGGTTGGATGGAAAGCCTTCCCGTCCTTCTCTGTAAAAAAATACAGAAGGAAAATGGTTAGGAGACCCATCACATGTACCAAACTGCGTGTGCCGCCATATAATGCTCCACAAAAACTGTAATAAGACAGTGATAGGACCACTAAAGCCACCTGACCCCAGTGTGCAGTAATCAGACCCTGCAATACTGAGTAATATCTGTGCACAACACATAATACAATCCACTTTCCAGTAATTGGACCCAGAACGATAAAATTCAATTCTTACAGGGTGATTCCTTAAATACCTTGTAAAAGTCCCTGAGCTCCCCCGATTCTGTAGCTCTTTTCCGTTTTTCGCTGCGTCGCTCCATTGCAGAGATATTCACATTTGCGTCTTTTGGAGCACTGCATGTGAAATCTCTGCTTGTAGTGCAACGGGCTGTTTCTTCTCTGCTTCCACAGATCAGGAGAAGATCTAGTAGTCGAGCATGTGATCATTGGCAGCGTCTTGGAGGGAGGGCTGAAAGTGCGCACTCCCAAATAAGACTGAAAAAATGCAAAGTTGGACTGCAAAGCAGAGATTTCACATACTGCACTCCGAAAGCAACAAATGTGAGTATCTCTGCAATGGAGCGACGCAGTGCAAAACGGCAAAAAAGCAGCAGGGTTCAGGAGAGCTCAGGGATTTTTACCAGATATGTAACTAAATTTTTTGAGGCCGAGTGACAAAACCAAAAATATTTTTATATGCATCTCCAAAAGTACAGCCTAGTTTCCCTGCAGCCACATTAAATGTTGTGATACTGTACTTTGTGCCAAATGATAAAGGCAGCTCAGCTAAACCTGACTGTATGAATACAGTAGCCACCAAAAGTTTAGCATTTTTTTTTTAAATTGTGATTGCTTCTGTTTGGTTGTTGTGAGGCCATTTTTCTGGTGATTTTAGTTAACTGGAAGCAAATGATTGTCAGCTATCAGGACAAAAATTGTGTTGGACATTGTTTTATCCCTTTATGTGTTAGTTTTCAACATTTGCTGGGCCAAATGTTTTGCCTATTTTGTTATGGGCAGTCGAATTTTGCCTAAATTTTTTTTTTTGCGTTTTAAGGTTAAAAACATGGCAGAGACAAAGCCAAATTTATCACCAGATGTCAGGAAGCTTATTATTCTGGGAGTGAAGTCAGGGAAAAGCCATAAAGAGGCAGCTATGGAATTCACCTGTTCTCAGAGTCAAGTGTCAGATATATTAAAGAAAGAAAAAGAAGGTTCTGGAACAGCCGGCAAACTTAGAAGTGGACGACCAAGGAGAACTTCCTCCAGAGTTGATCACATTATAAAGAAAAAGTCAGTATCTGATGTCCACAAAATGAACAAAGAATATGGGGTCAAAGTGAGTCGCGACGACTAAGCAGTAGGGCTGAATGCACGAGTTCCAGTCAAGAAGCCTTTCATCTCTGCAAAGAAAAGGAAGGTCTGACTTGTGTTTGCCAAAGAACACAGCCAACGGAAAGAGACAGATTGGTCTAAGGTGTTGGGGTCGGATGAATCCAAGTTCAATCTGTTTGGTAGTGATGGCAGCACTGTATATACTGCAGAATTGGAAAACGTAATGATGTAAGGTACCAAACGCATACAGTGAAACATGGTGGCGGCAATCTCATGGTTTTGGGCTGCTTTTCTGCATCTGCCATTGGCCCTTGGCATAGAATTGATGGAAATATGAATGCTACCATGAACAAGGATACAGTTGTGCTCAAAAGTTTACATACCCCGGCAGAATTTTTCCTTTCTTGGTCTTGTTTCAGAGAATATGAATGATATTCAAAAGCATTTTGGTTACAATTAAGGTCTTGTATGATGACAACTTCATGCAACCAGACAGAAGTTATCACATTTTAAAAAAAAAAAAGCAAAACTTTTGGACTCTATTGTATAATCTATATGTGCGCTGTATCGGCCATAGTATCAGAGATAATGCGGTGTCTGACTATCTGTATGATCTGAATCTAAGTGAAGGAGGCAGGAAACATTTCCGTAAGAACGGTCCAGTCACGCTAAAATTCACAACGGAACTTTAATCATTGCAAAATGGAATTTTCTGAACTTTCTAACACTATGTTTGATGTACAATACAAAGTTATATTGTGGAACTGTGTTAGCCAGAAAAATCGATGTAAATACTTGTATGCCAAAAATGACAAAAGTATTCTTGGGGTGATACCTTTATTGGCTAACCAGAAATTATATATATATATATATGCAAGCTTTCAGAGCACAGAGGCTCCTTCTTCAGGCAAGATTACAAATGAATTCATCAGACAAAAGGCACAGCATCTGAGAGATGTTACAATAAGACATTTGTTCATGAGGTGTAAGTTGTGATGCCTCCTACAGATAAGTTAGGGAGAGCAAATTAGTTGTTTTTTTTTTTTTTGCAAAATGAGAGGCCTTGGGAATGTTTAATTATCTGGAGGTGTGAATTGTGTCCATGTAGTGAGTCATAAAGCCAGGTGTTATATTTAGTCCTGTTGTCAGTGAATTGAACATCCTTATCAATTTGAATTCCCAAAGTTTTCTTTCTCTGTTGCCCTTGAAGTGACCTTTTAGTATTAAAACTTTTAGATCTTTCATACAGTGTCCCCGGCCAGAGAAATGTTTTCCCACAGGTGTGTCCTGTTCATTCTTAATTGTGTGTCTGTGTAAATTCATTCTTGTTTGCAGTTTTTGCATCGTTTCTCCAATATAAACTCCTTCCGGACACCTTGTACATTGTATCATGTCACCACACTGGAGGATGTACATGAAAAGACATCCATGATTTTGTAGTCCTGATTTGTGTTAGGTATACAGACTGTATTTGATGGTAATATGTGGGTACAAGTTTTGCATTTTTTGTTTTTACATGGGAATGTGCTCGTCACTGATGGTGATCAGAGGACACTTCTGACAAGGAGATTCCTTAAGTTAGGGGGCTGTTTGTAGGAGAGAAGTGGTAGTTCTGGGAATATTTCTTTCAGTTTGTGGTCTCTGTGGAATATGGGTTGGAGATCAGCACCAATTTTCCTTAGGATGTTCATGTGGGGGTTGTATGTGACCACAAGAGGCGCCTGTTGTTGTCCTCCCTTTGTCTGTAATCCAGGAGGCTACTTCTTGGTATCCTTGTAGCTCTGTGAATTTGTTCATCTATTACCAGTGGATGGGATCCTTGTTGTAGGAATGTATTCCTCAGGGATAGTAGCTGCAGTTTTCTGTCCTTGCTGTCTGAACAGATTCGAATGTACCTCAGAGCTTGACTGTAGATGATGGATTTTTTTGTGCGTCTTGGATGAAAGCTGTTCCATCTAAGATATGCTGGACGTCCTGTGGGCTTATGGTAAATTGATGTCTGTATGGTGTTGTCTTTGATGTATATGGTCATGTCCAGAAAATGTATTTGGGATTTTGAGAAGTTGAGGGTGAGCTTGATGGTTGGGTGGAACCTGTTGAAGTTATCGTGGAAGGTCAGCAGATCATCTTTTGAGCCTGTCCAGATTATTAGCAGATCATCAATATAGCGGAAGTATGCTAGAGGTTTAATAGAGCAAGATGACAAAAACTCCTCCTGTAGTTTAGCCATAAATAGGTTAGCATATTGTGGGGACATTTTGCTTCCCATGGCGCTACCCATACATTGTTGGTATGAATTGTTCCCAAAGGAGAAATAATTGTGATGGAGCACAAACCTGATGAATTGCAGAGTTGGTTCTGTAGCCAGATTGTTTTTTTGTAGGAAATGTTTGCTTGCTACAATCCCATCCTCATGAGGAATGTTGGAGTAGAGACTCTACATCCATGGTGGCTAGTATTGTGTCCTCCGGAAGTGGGCCGAGAGCTGACAGTTTGCAGAGGCTATCCGTGGTGTCCTGGATATAGCTGGGTGTGCGTCTCACCAGGGGTTTCAGAATGTTCTCCACCCAGCCTGAGATATTTTCCGTTAATGTCCCAATGCCAGAAATGATTGGCCTGTCAGGATTACCTCCTTTATGTATTTTAGGAAACATGTAGAAGGTACCTGTTTGGGGATTGTCTGGTATTAGTTCCAGTAGTGAGGATGAAGTAGAATCAAACCCATTGATGATATGTGTTAGTTCCTCTGTGTATTTTTTGGTGGGATCTTCCTGAAGTGGAGTGTAGTTGTCAGTATTCCGGGTTTTCTAGGTAACCTTGTGAATGATTTTGCCCTTTGTTAAGATGGAGTTTGCTGTTTTTGTATGCCCTACTTCCTGTTCGTTTGTTTAAAACCCGGCTCAGGTGCTGGCTTCCTTGCTGGAGTATTCTGCTTCTGCTTCCCTTCAGTCAAGCTGCCTTGTCCTGCTATTATCTCCCAGATCCCGTGTGTATTTACCAGGTTAATCTTCACGCCCTGGCTTTGGCTTTTAATCTTTGGCTCTGGACATTCTCTGCCTATGTAAGCTACACTCACTGTGTTATCATTAACCTGTTGACTTTGGAATTTAACCCTTGCCTCACTCCACCCAGTAAGAACTGTGTTTCTGAACTGTGTTGTTGTTTAACCCTTCGTTCACTCCCTCCGGTGAGGGCTGCTGGAACTATTTACTGGAATATTACTTAAATGTGAACTTGTTTCTGGACTTCCCTGAATCTACGCCTCATCTAGGATTAACTTGTGAACTTGTTCTTGGACTTCCCTGTGGCCACGTCACCAGTCTGTTAGACTTTCCTTTTGATCACATTTGTGTGAGGACTCCGTCGTAAGAACATTGCAGACTTGCTATATAGGTTCCAAAGACTTAATATCGCTGGACTTATTTCATTGTATGTCACTACGGGTTATCTGTATATTGTTTTTGGGTGTTATTGCTGTTGCACAAATACATTATTTGCATTAAAGAAACCCGTCTCTGCTTGTTCATTGCCCCACGCTATCAGAATCCTCGAGTTCCTACAATAGTATTACAGGATACTCCAGCCAAAAAGAGGATTCTGATGGAGCAATGACGGAGACACGGGCAAACAAGGTGTTCACCATAATTAACTCCTTGCAGCAGGAGATAGAGGTTTTACACAATAAGATTAGAGACATGGCATCCCAGGTTGACCACAACGCACAGGTGTTTGGTCAGGCTCTCCAAGATCTACGTACTAAGTTAGAAGTCCGGGAGGCCTTACCTACTGAGCCTACATCATCCACTAGTATGCCCAAAATGCCTCCATTCCGGTTTAATGGTGACCGAAGTCAATTCCGTGGGTTTGTTAACCAATGTATATTATTCTTTGATGTACATGCTTCCTATTACCGGTCTGATAGATCTAAGGTTCTATGTATTACCATGTTGTTGACCTCACGGGCACTGGCTTGGGCAAATCCTATGGTTGAAAGTCATGATACCCGTCTAAATAATTTGGATGATTTTCTGACAGCCATGGCACAAATGTTCGACGATCCCAACCGCCGTGCTACCGCTGAATCTGCCTTGCTTTCCTTACGCCAGGGGAAACGTTCAGTCATAGAATATGTTACTGAATTTAAAAGGTTAGTGGTGGACACCAACTGGGATAACAATGCTTTATTGCCAATCTTTAGAAAGGGTTTGTCCAGTGCAATCAAGGATGAGCTAGCTCGTTCAGAGTCTCTACAGGAGTTTGAGTTGTTTTTACAACACTGTGTACGTATTGATATCCGTCTAACTGAACGCAGACAAGAAAAATGGGCAGCTGTAAATCGCATCACTAATTTCTCTCTTCCGTCTAGGGAAATTACAGGCAAAAACTTGGGGGAGGCCGAGGAGGTGCCTATGCAGGTGGACTCGCTACAAAAACGTGAGAGTAATGAACGCCGCGAATACCGTCTCCGTGAGCGCTTATGTTTTTATTGTGGCCAATCAGACCATTTCCTTATCAATTGTCCTAAATGTCCCAGGCGACCCAACAAGGTGTTGGCGGTAGTAGGGGATTATGATAACACTGACGCTGAGTCTGAAGTTTCGGAGACCAGTCTACATCTAGATGCTGTTTTTCCCCCTATATTGATGCCGACTTCCCCTAAAGACCAAGGGGAGAAATATTCACATTGTTCTCTTCCTATTCAGATTCAGTGGGAGGGACAGTGGATATCAAGTTCTGCCATGATAGACTCTGGAGCAAGTGGGAATTTCATGGATTCTTCTTTTGCCAGGGAACATGGTATAAAGACGCAACTAAGAACTTCACCAGTCACTATGGAAACGGTGGATGGTTCCCCATTAGTTTCTGGACCAGTAGATCGGGAGACAGTGCTTCTGGAGTGTAAGATGGAACCAGACCATCAAGAAACACTTTCATTCATGTTAATATCTTCTCCTCATTTTCCTGTAATTTTAGGAATTCCCTGGTTACGGTCTCAAAATCCAAACATCAATTGGGAAACCAAGGAGATATCCTTCCTCCCGAAGTGTAGTCCTACCATCAGTCCAACGGTAGCGGTTCCAGTCACCCAGAATTTGGAAGAGGCAATACAGGTACCCACTCTCCCTCTGGTTTACCAGGAATTCTCGGACGTTTGTGACAAGAGGAAGGCAGATCAACTTCCCCCACATAGACCGTATGATTGCCCCATAGAATTGCTTCCTGGGGCAGCGATTCCTTTCGGCCATGTTTACCCGCTGGCGGCTCCGGAATTAAAATCATTACGAGAATATATAGATGAGAATTTAGCCAAGGGGTTTATCCGACCATCTTCTTCACCAGCGGGAGCCCCTATATTCTTTGTAAAGAAGAAGGATGGGACTCTAAGACCCTGCATTGACTACCGGGAGTTAAATAAGGTAACCATTCGTAACAGGTACCCATTGCCGCTAATTCCGGAATTGTTGGAAAGAGTTCGCCAGGCCAAAGTATTTACCAAATTAGATCTTCGCGGGGCATATAATCTACTTCGTATACGTCCCGGAGACGAATGGAAGACAGCTTTTAGATGCCGGTATGGACATTATGAATATTTGGTGATGCCATTCGGACTCTGTAACGCTCCTGCTGCTTTTCAATATTTAGCCAACGATATTTTCAGGGATTTATTGGACCAATATGTGGTAATTTACCTGGATGACATTTTGATCTTCTCTGATTCCTTACAGGAACATCGGGAACACGTTAATGTAGCACCCCGAGGACTCGGCTGCTACAGGGGTATTGCACCTCAAACCAGAGGTGTGGTATTCCACTCCCGGGTAAGGATGGAGTGTGGGACAGAGCTCAGATAGCTGCATGCACTACACTCACCCCATTTCCGGGGGACAGAACAACGGTACTCCCACCAGGTAGATGTGCAGGTACGACAGCGTCTGTCCCTGGCTGGAGTGGGGAGGGGGGAGGAACATCCCAGTAGTGTAGGAGCAGATAGGGGAGGGACTCTGGGCATAGGTAGGAGCCCATTGGGTGCTAGTCACCTGGGCTCGGGTGTCAGAGGGAGTATATAAGGTGGGCACCATCTTTAGACAGGGTCTGTTCAGAGAGGAGCTCAGCCAGAGAGGGCTGACAGGGAGCTGTGGCTCCGTCTGGGCCCAGCTCCAGAGCCAGGCCTGAAGCAGAGAGAGAGAAAGAAGAAGAGGAACACTGAGAAAGGCCCAGAGACGCAAGCAGAGGGAACCCTGAGATCCCACGAGTGAACTAAAACGGGTGAAGGGTTGGCAAAGAAGGGTACCGGATCCCAAACTGGTGGAGGTCAATCATCCTTAGCCAGGAACCGGAGGTCGTGGTCAAGCTTTGGCACGACCCCTCGCCACATCCACCAGGAAGGCACGCCACATAGGGTCAGGGAAACCGGAGAGAGGTTTTACCCCCATAAGGCCCGAGGAAGCCGGACATAGGTGGGTCCCTGGTGGGGACGGCCAGTAGGAAGGAAGAGAGGGGAGCTCTGGACCACGCTCTGGAATTGCCTGGGAGTTGGCCGAGTCCTTGACCTGGTGGACGCAGCATGACTCGGGTGGTCCTACTGTGCACAAGGGACCTGATAAAGAACTGTGAGTAAAGCTTTTGAAACTGCACTTCCCGCCTCTGTGTTCCTGTCGTCACACCTGCACCATCGGCACTGGGACGCCCGCACCATCACTCCCATCATCATCTCTAAACATATCTGCCCTGAGGCCATACTCCTCCCGTGGGGAGTCATCTCATTCTCAGCTGCACCAACAACACCGGCCTCAGCGGTCTGCAGTGCAGCGGCGGTTCCGTAACCGCAATCCACGGGTGGCGTAGTCGAACATTCTAACATCTACTGCTAAATACTGCCGCTCAGTTTGACTCCCTGGGCACGGACCGGGTCACCGCCACGAGACTACTACCCCCCATCTGATCCGGCTCCGGGTAAGCCCCCGTGCGCGCGATGCCGCACGACACAGGCCCAGGGGCGCGTCATTAAGACCGTGCTTAGACGTTTGAGAGATAATCATTTGTACATCAAACTCGAAAAGTGTGAATTTCATTGCTCTGAAATCCAATTTTTAGGCTATATTATTTCTCCTCAGGGATTGAATATGGAGTCTAGCAAGATCCAGGCAATCTTAGACTGGCCGGTACCTGGAAACATTAAAGAGGTACAACGATTCATTGGTTTCGCTAACTTTTATAGACGTTTCATCCGAAATTTCTCAGAAGTTGTCCGTCCCATCACTCTCCTCACCAAGAAGGGGAAGAAGTTTGTATGGTCTTCGCAAGCTCAGGGAGCCTTTGATCGCCTCAAGGTTTGTTTTACCACGGCTCCGTTATTGATGCATCCGGATCCTGCACTGCCTTTCATCGTGGAGGTGGACGCTTCTGACTGTGCATTGGGAGCTATCCTCTCACAACGTACCGGAGACAAAGGTTTGCTGCACCCGTGTGCCTTCTTTTCTCGTAGATTATCTTCTGCTGAACTGAACTATGATATTGCAGATAAGGAACTTTTGGCAATTATTTCCGCCTTTAAGGAATGGAGACACCATTTGCAGGGAGCAACTCAACAGGTAGTAGTACTCACGGATCATCGTAATTTGGAATTCCTTAAGTCTGCCAGGTGTCTTTCTCCTCGACAAGCTAGGTGGAGTTTGTTCTTGAACCAGTTTAATTTTATTATTTCGTACCGCCCAGGTTCACGTAATGGGAAAGCTGACGCATTATCCCGAATCCATACGGTGGACTCTGTGCCTGGGACCCCGTCTAAGACCATCTTGTCTGATGCCAATTTCGTAGGAGTGCTCCAGGACCGGGACTTGTGGCAGGAGATCAAGCTGGCCTATGACGGTGACGTATTTCTTGCTGCTCCACCTGACAACGTGAATCTTGTCCTTCGGAATGGTGTGTGGCTTAGAGATCGATGTATTTATGTCCCAGAGGCTGTGAGACTTCGAATTCTCAAATTGGTCCATGACTCTGTATTGGCTGGTCATAGGGGGGTACAGAAGACGCAGGAATTTTTAAGTCGTTTTTTTTGGTGGCCTACCTGTTTGAAAGATGTGAATGACTATGTCCGCTCTTGTGAGATTTGTGCCCGGTACAAAGTTCCTCGCGTGTCACCTACTGGTCTTCTTAAACCGCTACCTGTACCGTCTCGCCCTTGGGGGTCTATTTCGATGGACTTTATTGTGGAGTTACCCACCTCTGGCGGTAAAAATACTATTTTGGTGGTAGTAGATCGTTTAACGAAGGCTGCTCATTTCATTCCGTGTACCGGTCTTCCCTCAGCTACAGAGACAGTGGATCTGGTTATCCAGAACGTTTTCCGGCTGCATGGGGTACCAGATGAGATCATTTCTGACCGGGGAATACAATTTACCTCTAGATTCTGGAAAGGATTTTGTTCTGCGCTCCACATTAATGTTTGCTTGTCTTCTGCATACCATCCTCAGACCAACGGACAGACCGAACGGACAAATCAAACCTTGGAGCAATATCTACGCTGTTACGTCAGTCATTTGCAGGACGATTGGCTGAAGCTACTTCCTTTAGCGGAATTTTCATACAACAACTCTCAGAGCAGTTCTACGAAGGTAACACCTTTTTTTTGCCAATCTGGAATATCATCCAAATATTTTGCCTAGGTCTCCGGTTGCTATTTCGGTACCGGCGGTTGAAGATAGAGTGGCGGTGTTGCAACGTAATCTGGAAGTTTTGAAGGACACCCTGACCGTAGCACAGGAGCGTTACAAGAAGTCGGCCGATAGGTTCCGGAAACCGGCACCTATGTATAAGGTAGGAGACGCGGTTTGGTTGTCTACCAAGAATCTAAGATTGGGTGTTCCTTCGCAGAAACTGGGACAGAAATTCATCGGTCCATTCAAGATCACTGGGATTGTGAGCTCTGTTGCCTGTCGGCTGAAGCTACCACGGACTTTAAAGGTACACCCAGTATTTCATGTTTCTTTATTAAAACCGGTCTCTCCTAACACGTTTCAGGGACGTATCGTATCTCCCCCTCCACCAGTGTTGGTTGATGGTGAAGAGCAATTTATGGTACAGGATATTGTTGATTCGAGACTTCATAGGAACCGGCTTCAGTATCTAGTCAGATGGCAAGGTTACTCTCCCGAAAACGATTCTTGGGAACCAGTAAGTAACATCAATGCTCCCCTGAAGGTCGCTCAGTTTCATCAGAGATACCCGGACAAGCCTGGTCCTGGACCGTCCGGAGGCCGTCTTTAGGGGGGGAGTAATGTCAGTATTCCGGGTTTTCTAGGTAACCTTGTGAATGATTTTGCCCTTTGTTAAGATGGAGTTTGCTGTTTTTGTATGCCCTACTTCCTGTTCGTTTGTTTAAAACCCGGCTCAGGTGCTGGCTTCCTTGCTGGAGTATTCTGCTTCTGCTTCCCTTCAGTCAAGCTGCCTTGTCCTGCTATTATCTCCCAGATCCCGTGTGTATTTACCAGGTTAATCTTCACGCCCTGGCTTTGGCTTTTAATCTTTGGCTCTGGACATTCTCTGCCTATGTAAGCTACACTCACTGTGTTATCATTAACCTGTTGACTTTGGAATTTAACCCTTGCCTCACTCCACCCGGTAAGAACTGTGTTTCTGAACTGTGTTGTTGTTTAACCCTTCGTTCACTCCCTCCGGTGAGGGCTGCTGGAACTATTTACTGGAATATTACTTAAATGTGAACTTGTTTCTGGACTTCCCTGAATCTACGCCTCATCTAGGATTAACTTGTGAACTTGTTCTTGGACTTCCCTGTGGCCACGTCACCAGTCTGTTAGACTTTCCTTTTGATCACATTTGTGTGAGGACTCCGTCGTAAGAACATTGCAGACTTGCTATATAGGTTCCAAAGACCTAATATCGCTGGACTTATTTCATTGTATGTCACTACGGGTTATGTGTATATTGTTTTTGGGTGTTATTGCTGTTGCACAAATACATTATTTGCATTAAAGAAACCCGTCTCTGCTTGTTCATTGCCCCACGCTATCAGAATCCTCGAGTTCCTACAATAGTATTACAGTAGTATTTTATATCCAAGAGTTGTCTGTGTGCTTCTTGGATGTAATCTGACATGTTCATAATGACTACAGCTCCTCCTTTGTCTGCTGGTTTGATGATGATATTGTTATTTGCTTTTAAAGACTGTATGGCTTTTCTTTCCTCCATACTGATATTGTGCGGCACTTTGTGGCATCTGTCCAAAATGTCAGATTTAACTTTTTTACGGAAACAGTCTACGTAGTGATCCAGAGTTTGGTTGTGCCCAGGTTGGGGGGTCCAGTTTGTCCTCTTTTTCTTTTTTGATGTGTTGTTCAGATTATCTTGTGGTGTGATATCTGCATGGTTGTGAAAGAATTCTTTAAGCCGTAATCTGCGGAAGAATTCCTCAATATCACTACAAAATTGAGCCGTATCAAGTTGTTTTGTAGGACAGAATGTTAGTCCCTTTGATAAAACATTCATTTCTCCTGCGTTTGGCTCATACTGTGAGAGGTTCACAACAGAGGACGATGTATTAAAATGATTTTGTAAATTGGGCTTACCTTCAACTACATTGAGACCTGCTTTCTTCCTCAGTCTGTCAAGTTTCTTTTTCTTATTGATAATAAGGTGATGTTGCAATTTTTTGTAAAAATCCTGTAATGTCTCCTTGATTAGACATGAATCTGGTCCTTGTATTCGGCCCTGTAGAGAAGTTATCTCTTTATGGATGGTCCTCTTCTTCTTCTTGTTGTAGAAAAATCCAATGCGGTGATTCCGCAGTCTCTCAGATGATCTGTAGCAAAGTTTCTGTGAAAAATGAGTATTGTAGGTAAACTGAGTCGGATTCCTTATTATGAGGTCTTTGGGGATTAAGTTTTCCTTTTTGCATCTGGATAGAAAGAAAATGTCGCTGTTCATTTGTGCCAGTTTCTTCAGGAGGTTTTTCAGATCCATCTGTGATCGATACATTGGGGTATCTTCCATTATCATGATGTACAATACAAAGTTATATTGTGGCACCGTGTTATCCAGAAAAATAGATGTAAATACTTGTATGCCAAAAATGACAAAAGTATTCTTGGGGTGATACCTTTATTGGCTAACCAGAAAATCTATATATATGCAAGCTTTCAGAGCACAGAGGCTCCTTCTTCAGGCGAGATTACAAATGAATTCATAAGACAAAAGGCACAGCATTTGAGAGATGGTACAATAAGACATTTGTTCATGAGGTGTAAGTTGTGATGCCTCCTACAGATAAGTTACGTAGAGCAAATTAGTTTGTTTTTTTTTTGCAAAATGAGAGGCCGTGGGAATGTTTAATTATCTGGAGGTGTGAATTGTGTCCATGTAGTGAGTCATAAAGCCAGGTAATCCCGCCTGAAGAAGGAGCCTCTGTGCTCTGAAAGCTTGCATATATATATATTTTCTGGTTAGCCAATAAAGGTATCACCCCAAGAATACTTTTGTCATTTTTGGCATACAAGTATTTACATCGATTAACACTATGTTTCAAATGCTTCACATTTCTAGATCTCTGCTTTCCGGCAGTGAATGAAGACTCGTACTGACCAAATACTTTTCACACTGGTACATTCTTACAGATCTTATCCTGGTACAATATATCAATACAGAAGGAAGAGGTTCAGTCTGATGGTTTAGAACAGATACAACTGTAGCAAACTCCCAGCTACAGAAGGACAAAGTCAGCGTAAAAGTCAACCTGCAGAAAATAGAACTAGAGTTATTGCCTCCAATTTTTTGTGTCCTCTTCAAAATAAAAAAAGGCAATAAAAAGGATTTTTGTGTATTAGCTAGTTAGCTCGACTCTATATAAAAAAAAAATGTACAAAATGTTTCACATTGATAAAGAATTTAGAGATCACAAAATGTAAAATACAGATTTTGAATTAAAAAAAAAATAATTGTTAAAACCATTTCTGACTAATTTGCTCTTTATTATGGCCTAAATCCGGAAAACGAGCAGAGGAGCGATTATCTTTCAGTGTAAATACAACTTTAATTGGATCTCGGCAAAAAAACAAAAAGCTACAAACTATTATCACATCCAAATATTCCCACATTAATTCCTTCTGTCTCTGGGATGGACTAAACCTTCCCAACCAACCTCAGGAAATATATACAACCACATACATGGTGAACAAAAATACATCTTCTACTGCCACATTAAAAGGGTTTATCAGAATTTCATACAATTTGCCCAACAGAAGAAAATTCATATGTAAAATAAGACAACTACTATAATACTGCCCCTATGTACAAGAATACAACTACTATAATACAGCCCCCTATGTACAAGAATATAACTACTATAATACGGCTCCTATGTACAAGAATATAACTACTATAATACTGCCCCCTATGTACAAGAATACAAATACTATAATACAGCTCCTATGTACAAGAATATAACTACTATAATACTGCTCCTATGTACAAGAATATAACTACTATAATACAGCTCCTATGTACAAGAATATAACTACTATAATACAGCTCCTATGTACAAGAATACAAATACTATAATACAGCCCCCTATGTACAAGAATATAACTACTATAATACTGCTCCCATGTACATGAATACAGTTAGGTCCATATATATTTGGACAAAGATAACATTTTTCTAATTTTGGTTCTAGACATTACCACAATGAATTTTAAACAAAACAATTCAGATGCAGTTGAAGTTCAGACTTTCAGCTTTCATTTGAGGGTATCCACACTAAAATTGGATGAATGGTTTAGGAGTTTCAGCTCCTTAACATGTGACACCCTGCTTTTAAAGGGACCAAAAGTTATTGGACAATTGACTCCAAGGCTATTTCATGGACCGGTGTGGACAATCCCTTCGTTATGTCATTCTCAATTAAGCAGATAAAAGGCCTGGAGTTGATTTGAGGTGTGGTTCATTTGGAAGGTTTTGCTGTGAAGTAAACATGCGATCAAAGGCGCTCTCCATGCAGGTGAAACAAGCCATCCTTAAGCTGCAAAAACAGAAAAAACCCATCCGAGAAATTGCTACAATATTATGAGTGGCAAAATCTACAGTTTGGTACATCCTGAGAAAGAAAGAAAGCACTGGTGAACTCATCAATGCAAAAAGACCTGGGCGCCCACGGAAGACAACAGTGGTGGATGATCGCAGAATAATCTCCATGGTGAAGAGAAACCCCTTCACAACAGCCAACCTAGTGAACAACACTCTCCAGGAGGTAGGTGTATCAATATCCAAATCTACCATAAAGAGAAGACTGCATGAAAGTAAATACAGAGGGTTCACTGCACAGTGCAAGCCACTCATAAGCATCAAGAATAAAAAGGCTAGACTGGACTTTGCTAAAAAACATCTAAAAAAGCCAGCACAGTTCTGGAAGAACATTCTTTGGACAGATGAAACCAAGATCAACCTCTACCAGAATAATGGAAAGAGAAAAGTATGGCGAAGGCGTGGTACAGCTCATGATCCAAAGCATACCACATCATCTGTAAAACACGGCGGAGGCAGTGTGATGGCTTGGGCATGCATGGCTGCCAGTGGCACTGGCTCACTAGTGTTTATTGATGATGTGACACAGGACAGAAGCAGCCGAATGAATTCTGATGTATTCAGAGCCATACTGTCTGCTCAGATCCAGCTGAATGCAGCCAAACTGATTGGTCGTCGTTTCATACTACAGATGGACAATGACCCAAAACATAAAGCCAAAGCAACCCAGGAGTTTATTAAAGCAAAGAAGTGGAATATTCTTGAATGGCCAAGTCAGTCACCTGATCTCAACCCAATTGAGCATGCATTTCACTTGTTAAAGACTAAACTTCAGACAGAAAGGCCCACAAACAAACAGCAACTGAAAACCACCACAGTGAAGGCCTGGCAAAGCATCAAAAAGGAGGAAACCCAGCTTCTGGTGATGTCCATGAGTTCAAGACTTCAGGCAGTCATTGACAGCAAAGGGTTTTCAACCAAGTACTAGAAATGAACATTTTATTTACAATTATTTAATCTGTCCAATTACTTTTGGTCCCTTTAAAATCAGGGTGGCACATGTTAAGGAGCTGAAACTCCTAATCCCTTCATCCAATTTTAATGTGGATACCCTCAAATGAAAGCTGAAAGTCTGAACTTCAACTGCATCTGAATTGTTTTGTTTAAAATTCATTGTGGTAATGTCTAGAACCAAAATTAGAAAAAATGTTGTCTCTGTCCAAATATATATGGACCTAACTGTATAACTACTATAATACCGCCCCCTATGTACAAGAATATAACTACTCTAACACTGCCCTCTATGTACAAGAATATAACTACTATAATACAGCTCCTATGTACATGAATATAACTACTATAATACTGCCCCTAAATACAATATAACTACTATAATACTGCTCCTATGTACATGAATATAACTACTATAATACTGCTCCTATGTACAAGAATATAACTACAATAATACTGCTCCCATGTACATGAATATAACTACTATAATACTGCCCCCTATGTACAAGAATATAACTACTATAATACTGCTCCTATGTACAAGAATATAACTACTATAATACTGCTCCTATGTACAAGAATATAACTACTATAATACTGCTCCTATGTACAAGAATATAACTACTATAATACTGCTCCTATGTACAAGAATATAACTACTATAATACAGCCTCCTATGTACAAGAATATAATTACTATAATACTGCCCCCTAAATACAATATAAATACTATAATACTGCTCCTATGTACAAGAATATAACTACTATAATACTGCTCCTATGTACAAGAATATAACTACTATAATACTGCTCCTATGTACAAGAATATAACTACTATAATACAGCCTCCTATGTACAAGAATATAACTACTATAATACTGCCCCCTAAATACAATATAACTACTATAATACTGCTCCTATGTACAAGAAAATAACTACTATAATACTGCTCCCATGTACAAGAATATAACTACTATAATACTGCCCCCTATGTACAAGAATATAACTACTATAATACTGCTCCTATGTACAAGAATATTACTACTATAATACTGCTCCTATGTACAAGAATATTACTACTATAATACTGCTCCTATGTACAAGAATATAACTACTATAATACAGCCTCCTATGTACAAGAATATAATTACTATAATACTGCCCCCTAAATACAATATAAATACTATAATACTGCTCCTATGTACAAGAATATAACTACTATAATACTGCTCCTATGTACAAGAATATAACTACTATAATACAGCCTCCTATGTACAAGAATATAATTACTACTAGATGGTGGCCCGATTCTAATGCATCGGGTATTCTAGAATAGGTATGCGGCCGACCGGGAGCAATCAACAGAGCTGTGTTTAAATTTTGCGCCAAAATCGCTGATTGGTCGAGGCCGGCAACCGCGACTAATCAGCGATTTTGGGGCCAAATTTAAACCCCGCTCTGCATCGCTCTGCTGATTGGTCGCGGTCGCCGGCCTCGACCAATCAGAAGAGCGTTGTTTAAATTTGGCGCAATCTCGCTGATTGGTCGCGGCCGCCATCCGCGACCAATCAGCAGAGCGTTGTTTAAATTTGCCGCCAATTTCGCTGATTGGTCGCGGCCGCCAGCCGCGACCAATCAGCAGAAAGATGCAGAGCGGGGTTTAAATTTGGCGCCAAAATCTATGATTGATCGCGGCCGGCGGCCGCGACCAATCAGCAGAGCGGGGTTTAAATTTGGCGCCAATAATGCTGATGGGTCGCGGCCGGCGACCGCGACCAATCAGCAGAGCGTTGTTTAAATTTGGCACAAAAAACGCAGATTGGTCACGGCCGGTGGTTGCGACCAATCAGCAGAGCGTTGTTTACATTTTGCGCCAATACTGCTGATTGATCTCGGCCAGCGTCCGCAATCAATCAGCAGAGCGGTGTTTAAATTTGGGGCCAATCTCACTGATTGGACGCGTCTGGCGTCCGCGACCAATCAGCAGAGCGTTGTTTACATTTTGCGCCAATACTGCTGATTGATCTCGGCCAGCGTCCGCAATCAATCAGCAGAGCGGTGTTTAAATTTGGCGACAAAATCGCTGATTGGTCGCAGCTGGAGTCCGCGACCAATCAGCAGAGCGTTGTTTAAATTTTGCGCCAAGCTCGCTGATTGGTCGCGGCTAGCGTCCGCGACCAATTAGCACAGCAGTGTTTAAATGTGGCGGTAAGATCGGTGATTGGTCGCGGCCGCTATTTAAATGTAGCGCCCAAATCGGTGATTGGTCGCGGGCAGAGGCCGCGACCAATCAGCAGAGTGGTGTTTAACTTTAGCGCCAAGATCACTGATTGGTCGCGCTCTCCGCACGCGACCAATCCGCGAATCGTATTGGTGAGGAGCGGGGAGCGGAATCGTATTAGTGAGGATCGGGGAGCGCCGCTGCCTGTGCGGATACTTCCGCTGCGAGAACCCGGGACATAAGCGGGCGCTCGGAGCAGAAGTATCCCGACCCGCAGCGCCGCTCCCCGGTCCTCCCTTCACACCCTAGCCGCTGATGTCCCCACAGTATCCGCATGGTGTTCCAAAGGTCCGGACATTTGTGTTAAAAATTGGGCGCCAAATTTAAATATCGGCCGCGACCAATCACCGATCTTGGCTCCACATTTAAACACCGCTGTTCTGATTGGTCGCGGCCGATATTTAAATTTGGCGCCCAAATCGGTGATTGGTCGCGGGCAGCGCCCGCGACCAATCACCGATTTTTAACACAAATGTCCGGACCTTTGGAACACCATGCGGATACTGTGGGGACATCAGCGGCTAGGGTGTGAAGGGAGGACCGGGGAGCGGCGCTGCGGGTCGGGATACTTCTGCTCCGAGCGCTCGCTCATGTCCCGGGTTCTCGGAGCAGAAGTATCCGCACAGGCAGCGCCGCTGACATCCATGCGGCTACGGCGTGAAGGGAGGACCGGGGAGCGGCGCTGACATCCAATTGGTCGCGGCCACTATTTAAATCTGCCGCACAAATCGGTGATTGGTCGCTGTCTTGGCCCGCGACCAATCACTGATCTTGGCGCCAAAGTTAAACACTATTGTGCTGATTGGTCGCGGACGCTGACCGCGACCAATCACCGATTTGGGCGCTAAATTTAAATATCGGCCGCGACCAATCAGCACAGCGGTGTTTAAATGTGGAGCCAAGATCGGTGATTGGTCGCAGTCGATATTTAAATTTAGCGCCCAAATCGGTGATTGGTCGCGGGCCAAGACAGCGACCAATCACCGATTTGTGCGGCAGATTTAAATAGCGGCCGCGACCAATTGGATGTCAGCGCCGCTCCCCGGTCCTCCCTTCACACCCTAGCCGCCTGGATGTCAGGGGCGCTGCCTGTGCGGCTATTTCCGCTCCGAGAACCCGGGACATGAGCGGGTGCTCGGAGCAGAAGTATCCCGCCCCCAGCGCCGCTACCCGGTCCTCCCTTCACACCCTAGCCGCTGATGTCCCCACAGTATCCGCATGGTGTTCCAAAGGTCCGGACATTTGTGTTAAAAATCGCTGATTGGTCGCTGGCGCTGCCCGCGACCAATCACCGATTTGGGCGCCAAATTTAAATATCGGCCGCGACCGATCACCGATCTTGGCTCCACATTTAAACACCGCTGTGCTGATTGGTCGCCGACGCTGTGCGCGACCAATCACCGATTTTGGCAGCACATTTAAATAGCGTCCGCGACTAGTGTTGAGCGATACCTTCCGATATCAGGAAATATCGTATCGGATTGGATCGGGCCGATACCCAAAAAGTATCGGATATCGCCGATTCCGATACCGGAAACCAATGCAAGTCAATGGGACACAAATATCGGAATGAAAATAAACCCTTTCTTTCCTTGTAGGTTAATTCTACATGAAGTAAAACAACTAAGAATAATGTAGAATGACATGAAAAGCCGGCAATTCATCAGCGGCATTCACCGGTACCCGACAATTTACAACAGAAAGAATAGAGCTTCACACATAGATTAGGTAGATAGAAACATGTCAGTCACATATATAAGAAGTACAGTGACAGTGTTGCTTACTGTACTTGTCATTTAGTGTAAAGGATTTATTTTAAAAAATATTAGTGTTTTCGTGCACCGTCTCTTTAAAAAAGCCGGCCGGCAATTCAGCAGCGGTACCCGACAATTTATAACAGACAGAATAGAGCTTCACACATAGATTAGATAGATAGAAACATGTCAGTCACATATATATATGAAGTACAGTGATAGTGTTGGTTACTGTACTTGTCATTTACTGCAAAGGATTTATCAAAAAAAATAATAGTGTTTTCATGCACCGTCTCTTTAAAAAAGCCGGCCGGCAATTCAGCAGCGGTACCCGACAATTTATAACAGACAGAATAGAGCTTCACACATAGATTAGATAGATAGAAACATGTCAGTCACATATATACGAAGTACAGTGACAGTGTTGCTTACTGTACTTGTCATTTAGTGTAAAGGATTTATTTAAAAAATTATAGTGTTTTCATGCACCGTCTCTTTAAAAAAGCCGGCCGGCAATTCAGCATCTGTACCCGACAATTTAGAATAGAAAGAATAGAGAATCACACATAGATTAGATAGATAGAAACATGTCAGTCACATATATATGAAGTACAGTGACAGTGTTGATTACTGTACTTGTCATTTACTGTTAAAATAAAGGATTTATTTAAAAAAAATTTGGCGTGGGGTTCCCCTTAATTTTAGGCTCTAGCGGAGGTTAAGCAGACAGCTGGGGCAGATGTTTGAAGCCTGGGAAGGGGGTAATACCCACGGAGCTTCCCAGGCTACTAATATCAGCCCCCAGCTGAATACCTAGCCTTTACTAGCTATTAAAATAGGGGACCCCCCCAAAAAAATAACGTGGGGTCCCCCCTAATTTAATAGCTAGCAAAGGCTAGGCAGACAGCTGGGGGCTGATTTTAATAGCCCAGGAAGGGTGCCATGAATATTGGCCCCCTCCCAGGCTAGAAACACCAGCCGTCAGCCGCCCCAGAAATGGCGCATCCATAGGATGCGCCAATTCTGGCACTTAGCCTCGCTCTTCCCACTGCCCTGTAGCGGTGGCAGTGGGGTAATAGGGCTGGGGTTGATGTCAGCTTATAATGCCAGCTGACATCAAGCCCAGGTTAGTAATGGAGAGGCGTCTATAAGACACCCCCATTACTAACCCCATAGTCAAAGTTAAAAGAAAGCACAAACACCCAGAAAAAAGTCCTTTAATTGAAATAAAGACACAATCCTTTATTGTTCTAAATTAAACCATACTTACTGTCACGCCCATTCCAGCTGAAGCCAACGATCTCCTGCAATAAAAGAAAAATAATAAAGCAACCTCATCCTTACCTTTCCATGGTTCCCACGACAGCTTCAGCTCTGCTACATCGAGATGACAGGCTGGACCGCAGCAGAACGCTGCCATCCAGCCTGTCATCCCGCAGACAATGAGAAGCGCAGGCATGCTTGCGCTCCTCAGTGTCTCTCTGTGACGTCATCCAGATGAGCCGAGTTCATGTCCAATGAACTCAGCTCACCTCATGCACGTCACTGACAGCGTGGGAAAATTCTCACGCTGAAGCGCTGAGTGCAGGAGAATTTTCCCACGCTGTCAGTGACGTGCATGAGGTAAGCTCATGTCCAATGAACTCAGCTCACCTCATGCACGTCACTGACAGCGTGGGAAAATTCTCACGCTGAAGTGCTGAGTGCAGGAGAATTTTCCCACGCTGTCAGTGACGTACAAGAGGTGAGCTCATGTCCAATGAACTCGGCGCACCTCATGCACTTCACTGACAGCGTGGGAAAATTCTCACGCTGAAGTGCTGAGTGCAGGAGAATTTTCCCACGCTGTCAGTGACGTGCATGAGGTGAGCTGAGTTCATTGGACATGACCTCGGCTCATCTGGATGCCGTCACAGCCAGACACTGAGGAGTGGAAGCATGCCTGCGCTTCTCAGTGTCTGCGGGATGACAGGCTGAATGGCAGCGTTCTGCTGCGGTCCAGCCTGTCATCTCGATGTAGCAGAGCTGGAGCTGTCGTGGGAACCATGGAAAGGTAAGGATGAGGTTGCTTTATTATTTTACTTTTATTGCAGGAGATCGTTGGCTTCAGCTGGAATGGGCGTGACGGTAAGTATGGTTTAATTTAGAACAATAAAGAATTGTGTGTTTATTTCAATTAAAGGACTTTATTCTGGGTGTTGTGTTTTTTTAAATACTTTACTAGAAATTCATGGCGGTCATGTCTAATATTGGCGTGACCCCATGAATTTCGGGCTTAGGGCCAGCTGATAATGCCAAGCTGGCCTTAACCCCTTTATTACCCAGTGAGCCACCGCACCAGGGCCCTGAATGAGTTGGGTACAGCGCCAGAAGATGGCGCTTCTATGAACGCGCCATTTTCCGGGGAGGCTGCGGACTGCAATTTGCAGCGGGTGGGGCCCAGAAAGCTTGGGCCTCCCTGCGCTGCGGATTCCAGCCCCCAGCTGCCTTGTTGTACCTGGCTGGACACAAAAATAGGGCGAAGCCCCACGCATTTTTTTTTTTAAATTATTTCATGAAATTCATGGAATAATTAAGAAAAAAAGGGCTTCCCTATATTGTTGTGTCCAGCTAGGTACAAATAGGCAGCTGGTGGTTGGGGGCAGCCCGTTCCTGCCTTCTGTACCTGGCTGGACACAAATATAGAGCGAAGCCCCACGTCAATTTTTTTTTAATTATTTCATGAATTTCCTGAAATAATTAAAAAAAATTGACGTGGGGCTTTGCACTATATTTGTGTCCAGCCAGGTACAGCAGGCAGGAACGGGCTGCCCCCAACCACCAGCTGCCTATTTGTACCTGGCCGGACACAACAATATAGGGAAGCCCTTTTTTTCTTAATTATTCCATGAATTTCATGAAATAATTAAAAAAAAAAAAAAACGTGGAGCTTCTCCCTATTTTTGTGTCCAGCCAGGTACAACTAGGCAGCTGGGGGCTGGAATCCGCAGCGCAGGGAGGCCCAAGCTTTCTGCCCCCCCCCGCTGAAAATTGCAGTCCGCAGCCGCCCCGGAAAATGGCGCGTTCATAGAAGCTGAATGCTGTACCTGGCTGGCATACAAAAATATGGCGAAGCCCACGTCAAAAGTTTTGGGAAAAATTAATTAAAAAATAAATAATAATTTAGGGACTGCATCTTTATTAACTCCTCAAATGTCATTTAGTGTTAAAATAAAGGATTTATTTAAAAAAAAAATGGCGTGGGATCCCCCATAATTTTAGTCTCTAGCGGAGGTTAAGCAGACGGCTGGGGCAGATGTTTGAAGCCTGGGAAGGGGGTAAAACCCACGGAGCTTCCCAGGCTACTAATATCAGCCCCCAGCTGAATACCTAGCCTTTACTAGCTATTAAAATGGGGGACCCCCCCCAAAAAAATGACGTGGGGTCCCCCCTATTTTAATAGCTAGCAAAGGCTAGGCAGACAGCTGGGGGCTGATATTAATAGCCCAGGAAGGGTGCCATGAATAATGGCCCCCTCCCAGGCTAGAAACACCAGCCGTCAGCCGCCCCAGAAATGGCGCATCCATAGGATGCGCCAATTCTGGCACTTAGCCTCGCTCTTCCACGCTGCCCTGGTGCGGTGGCAGGGGGTAATAGTGGTGGGGTTCATGTCAGCGCCAGCTGCCATGAAGCCCAGGTTAGTAATGATGGGCGTCTATAAGACACCCCCATTACTAACCTACAAAGTGTTAAAAAGAAAAAACACACTACACCCAGAAAAAAATAATTTATTTGAAATAAAACACACCATTTTATTTAATTCTTAGTTCACTAAAAATAATAGTTACCTGTCCACGTTCCTGCGCTGATCTCCCATGCACAGCTGTCACATCTGGAGATGGTGACAGCTGTGCATGGCTGCTGTAAGCTCACACTGCCGGGAACACGTCCGCTCCCGGCAGCGGGAGCCACTGACTGAGGTCACCGGAGTGCATTCAGGCAGCGCAGCTCCGGAGACCTCCTTTACGGCAGTGCTGTACCGTGGGAATTTCTCACGATACAGCAGGGCCGTAAAGCAGCTAACCGGAGCAGCGCTGCCTGAACTCCGGTGAACCCTTACGGCCCCGTCATTCTAGCGGCGGCAGCGGTTCAGAGCGGTCACATTCTATGTGGCTGCTCTGAACTGGAGATCTTCGTGGGACACTCGTGGACTACTCCGGAGGGGTAAGGATAAGGTTGTGGTTTATTATTTTATATTTTATTACAGGAGATCGATGGCTTCGGGGAATTAGGTGTCTAGGTGAGTATAGGTGTAGTTTTTTATTTTTTACTTTATTTTAGGTGGCGATCGGCGGGGACAGGTAATGTATGAACTAATTTATTGTAGGTAACCACTGGCCACCAATGACATGTATTTAACATTTATTGGGGCACAGTAGGGCAATTTAAATAGCAGGATCAGACTGATGGGAACTACTGCTCCCATCGAGCTGATCCTGCTGGCACGAGTGGACGGGGGACAGACATAGGCCGATGGGAGTAGTAGTGTCACATCGGCCTATGTCTGCCTGCACGCACAGACACCCGCACAGACACCCGCACAGACACCCCGCACACAGACACCCCGCACACAGACACCCCGCACACAGACACCCCGCACACAGACACCCCGCACACAGACACCCCGCACACAGACACCCCGCACACACACCCCGCACACACACTAATCATGACCGGTCTGATGGTCTGTGAGGTGTGGCTGACCTGTGCGGTCGTGGGAAAGTTCATGTGAGTTCATGCAGTCAAGCATGAACTCACATGAACCCTCTGAGGGCACCGCGGCTACTTCAAATGAACAGCTGATCGGCATCACCTGATACCTCAGCTGTTCATTTGAAATAACCGGCGGGAAAGCGCAGCACAGAACGGGAAAGCCGGCGGTGAAGTCTTTTCACTGCCGGCTTCCCCGCCCGGGTCCTTCGCTCCTTGGTGCTGCGCTCCCCGCCCGGTCCTAACTTACGATCGGGATGGGAGGTGGCGAGGGGAGCGGAGGATCGGGGTGGGAGGCTGTGGGGAAGCAGTATGGGGCTGTGTGATTGTTTAAAAGCCGGCGGCTTTTTACCGCGCGCCGGCTTTTAAACAATCAGGAGAATTCTCCCCCGCTGGGATGGCATTCTGATGACAGGCTGGATCGCGCTGCCATCCAACTTGTCATCCTTCACAGACACTGCAGAGCGCAGGCATTATGGGAACTTCCGATTCCGGTATTCGATATTGTAAAAGTATCGGAATTAAGTATCGGAATTCCGATACTGCGAATATCGGCCGATACCCGATATTACAGTATCGGAATGCTCAACACTATCCGCGACCAATCATTACAGCGGTGTTTAAATGTGGAGCCAAGATCAGTGATTGGTCGCGGCCGATATTTAAATTTGGCGCCCAAATCGGTGATTGGTCGCTGTCTTGGCCCGCGACCAATCACCGATTTGGGCGCTAAATTTAAATATCGGCCGCTACCAATCACCGATCTTGGCTCCACATTTAAACCCCGCTGTGCTGATTGGTCGCGGCCGATATTTAAATTTGGCGCCTAAATCGGTGATTGGTCGCAGGCAGCGTCGGCGACCAATCAGCACAGCGGTGTTTAAGTTTTGCGCTAAGATCAATGATTGGTCGGGTCCGAAGACCGCGACCAATCATCGAATCGTCTTGGTGAGGACCGGGGAACGGCGCTGCCTGTGCGGCTACTTCCGCTGCGAGAACCCGGGACATAGCGGGCGCTCGCAGCAGAAGTATCCCGACCCGCAGCGCCGCTCCCCGGTCCTCCCTTCCACATGGAGGTCAGCGGCGCCGGCGGTCCTTCCGCTGCTACCGGCCGGGAGATGAGCGCCTCACGTCGGTCATCTCCCAGCTGCATCTCCGTCCCGCAGATGGGTCCAGCGGTCGGGTTCCTTCTGCTGGTACCGGCCGGGAGATGAGCGCCTCGCGCCGGTCATCTCCCGGCTGCATCGCCGCTGAGCTCCGTCCCGCAGATGAGCCGCTAACGGCCGCCATCTTTTTTCAGAAATCCCGCGGCGGACCAATGAGCGACGCGGGATTTCCTGGACAGACAGACAGACAGACAGACAGACGGACGGGATAAGACAGTTATATAGTAGATGTTTTACTTGCTACTGGACAAAGGTGGTATTTCAGTTTTCTGTGATGTGGTTTATGAAGACTGAAATAAATAGTAAAGGTTCCTGTTATTCCTCGGATCGCCTCCAAGTGAGTAGCATTGTTACATTTGGTTTAGAATGCGGGCAGCGTTCCTAGGGAACACGTGTGATTACTACAGAAGTACTGCATGTCGTGGGTGACGGTGGCTATAGGCCACGGAGCTGCATCAGGCAGCATGGAGGACCTGATTAAACACCTGGTGCAAGCCCATCAGCTGCAACCGCAACAGCTACAGCCACGACAGCTGGCACAACAGACAAGTAAACTGCTTGTGCAAAAGCTGCAGATTGAATTACAGAGGTGGTTCAAGGCATGGTAGCAGCTCTGACTCCCAAAGTCAGCTGATGATTTTTCTATCCGGAAGGGGGTGAGGAGAGCCCTGCAGGAAATTTTTCTGTGATGCGGTTTATGAGGACTTAAATAAACCAGCCAGACTTTAAATACAAACGGTTCCTGTTTTACCTCCCATCGCTCCCAAGTGAGTATCATTGTTACAGATTTCATCAGCATTCACCTTAAAACTGCACCATGGCAGTCACTCTGTTGCAGATTATCCCAAAGTCATGTGTCATAATGCGTTCCCATTTGTCCAGAGAAGTGGTGGTCTAAGAGTAGCCAGGACCCTGGGCAGTTTAGAAGGTGTGCCCCCCCCCCCCTCGATACTCGATGTATCACATCACATGTCAAAGCGCATCGCACAACAGAATACATAACCTAGCGCTATTCATAATAGAGCGGGGGGGGGATTAATTTTCCCAAGGGGCCATATGAGAGACTGTTGTGGAGGATGCACGAAAAGGCTGAAACTAATTCTGCTCAATATTAATATTAACATATTATTTATAATTGTTTTTCTATATTAATTGTATGACTTAATATTGAGCAGAATTAAGTATGCTGACATCCCCTGTATACAGTATGAGCCCCCACATAGCCCCCTCAATCAACAACCAAAGCAATCAACCCATGGGGCCCTTAAACATGTAAACCATAACAAATAAAAACATTAAAAAATTCTCTGTTTAGTTAGTTTAAAAACTCATATACCTCATAGTAATGTTTCTATGGATATGGACTATCATACATATATTGTACGTGGGGGCTCGTACTGTATATAAGGGATATCAGCATACTTAATTCTGCTCAATATGAAGTCATACAATTAATATAAAAAATTATAATTAATATGTTAATATTAATATTGAGCAGAATTAGTTTCAGCCTTTTGATGTGGCCTCCACAACAGTCTCTCATGAGGCCCGTTGGGAATGTATATGTGTGTGTGTGTGTGTGTGTGTGTGTGTGTGTGTGTGTGTATGTGTGTGTGTGTGTGTGTGTGTGTATATATATATATATATATATATATATATATATATATATACACACAATGGGGAAAAAAGTATTTAGTCAGCCGCCAATTGTGCAAGTTCTAACACTTAAAAAGATGAGCGAGGCCTGTAATTGACATCATAGGTCGACCTCAACTATGAGAGACAAAATGAGAAAACAAATCCTGAAAATCACATTGTCTGATTTGGAAAGAATTTTTTTTCAAATTTTAGTGGAAAATAAGTATTTGGAACAAAAGTTCCATCACTCTCTTTCTTGGTCAAATAGTCCTTACACAGCCTGGAGGTGTGTTTGGGGTCATTGTCCTGTTGAAAAATAAATGATGGTCCAACTAAACGCAAACCGGATGGAATAGCATGCCGCTGCAAGATGCTGAAGTAGCCATGCCGGTTCAGTATGCCTTCAATTTTGAATAAATCCCCAACAGTGTCACCAGCAAAGCACCCCCACACCATCACACCTCCTCCTCCATGCTTCACGGTGGGAACCAGGCATGTAGAGTCCATCCGTTCACCTTTTCTGCGTCGCACAAAGACACATTGGTTGGAACCAAAGATCTCAAATTTGGACTCATCAGACCAAAGCACAGATTTCCACTGGTCTAATGTCCATTCCTTGTGTTCTTTAGCCCAAACAAGTCTCTTCTGCTTGTTGCCTGTCCTTAGCAGAAGAGAAGGTGTGTTCAAACTTTTGGTCTGTACTTTGTGTATATATATATATATATATAATGTATGTACAGACAATATAAACAATACAATGTATGACATTTCAACAGTTACAGGAGGAGTGAGGGTCCTGCTCAGAAGCTTACAATCTATATGGAAATAGGGGGACACAATAGGAAGAACATGGTCATCAGCCAGAATTTGTCTAAGGGCATTTACCCTGTGGTATTTGGGGGCATGGAGGATGTGGAGACAGGTGAATAGGCAGGAGCAGATTAAGATTAACATTTAGGAGGGGACAGGGGAGAGTTAGGTTGGTGAGTTGAGGTGATAGGATTGTCTAAACAGATGTGTTTTTACATACATATACATATATACCCTATATGGCCTAAACAGTTGTGTACTTAGCTTAATGGCATCTTCTTCCGACGCGTTTTCCCCCCTTTTGGTCATTCAGTGGTTCATCAGGGAATTCATTCAATCAGGACAAGAAAAGCAGACCACCATAAGCCGTACTGCAATAACGATAACAGCTCAGAAGCCCAGGGCAATATGCCCCCACATGGCCCCTACATACAATATGAGCCCACACACAGTTCCCCTATATACAGTTTGAGCCTCTACATACAGTATGAGCCCCCACACAGCCCCCTAGATACAGTATGAACCCTCACATAACCCCAAATATACAGTATGAGCTCCCTCATAGCCTCCAATATACAGTATGAGCCCCCACATAGCCTTCAATATACAGTATGAGCTTCCACATAGCCTCCTATATACAGTATGAGCCCTCACATAGCCTTCAATATATAGTATGAGCCTGCACATAGCTCCCTATCTATAGTATGAGCCCCACATAGCCTCCATATATACAGTATGAGCCCCGACATAGCCTCCTATATACAGTATAAGCCCCCACATAGCCTCCTATATACAGAATAAGCACCCACATAGGCTCCTATATACAGTACGAGCCCTCACATAGCCCATATATATAGGCACACATCCCATACACATATTAATAAAAAAAAAACAGATGCTAACCTTGCATGGCGCGTGCAGGCTGATGATGTCATTGAGTCGGCGCGTCACAGCACAGGGACAGGGGCTTTCCCGGAGCTGCGCTGCTATTCTGTATTGTCGGCAGCGGAGCTCCAGGAAAGTTCCCTGCCGGGATATGTGCACCACCATATTGAGGGCAATCTGGCCATGGGCTCCCCCATAGCATCAGACCCCTGGCGGTAGCCCAGATTGCCCTCATAATCCGCCTATGGTCCAGGGCATGCATGGGTTAAATTGCATCAGATTTCGAGGTAAATAAGGATCCACATTCATTTCGTCCCTGGCTGGGATCCAAAAGAAAAAAAAAAAAATAGAAAATAAATATGAATTCTACATTTAATGAGACACGTGATTTCTATGCAATTTTTACACAATGCAATTAAGAGGATTCAGTTGCTATTGCCTTGCAGGTGTCACCTCCCCCGCACATTAAATTCACCAGCGGCTTTCACATTACTGGAATCATTACTGAGAACGACTTCAAGGCGCCATGGGAGGTCTGTGTCTTCACTGCGTCTTCTTACTCTTCTGTCTCGGTAAGAAAAATGATTCCCTATTATTTTAGGATGGCCTTGAAACCAAATATGGCTGCCTATTAAAGGGGCTATCTCATAATCAACACATATATCACTTATGCACAGGTTAGGTGATGAATGTACGATCAATGAGGGTCTGATCGCTGGGACCGTCTCCGATCATGAGAACGGGGATCCCAAAGAGCATCGTGTGAATGACGCCTTAGTGAGCATGTGCGACCACGGCTCTATTTACTATAGGATTGGTGGTCGCACATGCTCACAATCTCAAAAAAGAGATAAAACCTTGTATTTTGTGTGTATTATTGCCCTGCTAAAAATCACATCTAATGCCATTTGAATGATCACATTTAACAATTTTGTAGAACATTGGGTTTTCTAAAGTAAGAGTGATAGTAGCGTAATAAAAAGATAATTTAAGAAAGGATGACATACTTTTGGGAAGTGAGATATGGGATTAGTTTTCTTAAGATGCTTGTTGGCAATGGTGATGCCAGTCTTGTCTTACTCGAGGAAGAAAGTTATTTTCTCACCATTCTTCTCTGAAAGTTGTAGGAATATAGAGAAGTACACTTGCACCACATGATATAATGAGCGCTTTCATGATTATAATAATACCATGTCAACCTCTTAGTAATGACCATGTCAACTTTATAGTGTTAACCTCATAGTAATGCCATAAAATCAGCCTCATAGTAATATCATGTAATCAGCCTCATAGTAATACCATATAATCAGCCTCATAGTAATACCATAGAATCAGCCTCATAGTAATACCATAGAATCAGCCTCATAGTAATACCATAGAATCAGCCTCATAGTAATACCATAGAATCAGCCTCATAGTAATACCATAGAATCAGCCTCATAGCAATACCATAGAATCAGCCTCATAGCAATACCATAGAATCAGCCTCATATGAATACCATAGAATCAGCCTCATATGAATACCATAGAATCAGCCTCATAGTAATACCATATAATCAGCCTCATAGTGATCCATAGAATCAGCCGCATAGTGATACCATAGAATCAGCCTCATAGTAATACCATAGAATCAGCCTCATAGTAATAGCATATAAGCAGCCTCATAGTAATACCATATAATCAGCCTCATAGTGATACCATAGAATCAGCCTCATAGTAATATCATATAATCAGCCTCATAGTAATGCCATATAATCAGCCTCATAGTAATACCATTTAATCAGCCTCATAGTGATATCATAGAATCAGCCTCATAGTAATACCATAGAATCAGCCTCATAGTAATACCATATAATCAGCCTCATAGTAATAGCATAAAATCAGCCTCATAGTAATGCCATATAATTAGCCTCATAGTAATACCATGGAATCAGCCTCATAGTAATACCATCAAATCAGCCTCATAGTAATACCATCGAATCAGCCTCATAGTAATACCATAGTATCAGCCTCATAGTAATACCATAGTATCAGCCTCATAGTAATAGCATATAATCAGCGTCATATTAATACCATATAATCAGCCTCATAGTAATATCATATAATCAGCCTCATAGTAATATCATATAATCAGCCTCATAGTAATACCATAAAGTCAGACTCATAGTAATACCATAGAATCAGCCTCATAGTAATACCATAGTATCAGCCTCATAGTAATACCATAGTATCAGCCTCATATTAATACCATATAAACAGCCTCATAGTAATATCATATAATCAGCCTCATAGTAATATCAAATAATCAGCCTCATAGTAATACCATAAAGTCAGACTCATAGTAATACCATGGAATCAGCCTCATAGTAATACCATATAATCAGCCTCATAGTAATATCATAGTATCAGCCTCATAGTAATACCATAGTATCAGTCTCATAGTAATATCATATATTCAGCCTCATAGTAATATCATATAATCAGCCTCATAGTAATACCATAAAGTCAGACTCATATTAATACCATAGAATCAGCCTCATAGTAATACCATATAATCAGCCTCGTACTAATACCATATAATCAGCCTCATAGTAATACCATAAAGTCAGACTCATATTAATACCATAGAATCAGCCTCATAGTAATACCATAGTATCAGCCTCATAGTAATACCATAGTATCAGCCTCATATTAATACCATATAAACAGCCTCATAGTAATATCATATAATCAGCCTCATAGTAATATCAAATAATCAGCCTCATAGTAATACCATAAAGTCAGACTCATAGTAATACCATGGAATCAGCCTCTTAGTAATACCATATAATCAGCCTCATAGTAATATCATAGTATCAGCCTCATAGTAATACCATAGTATCAGCCTCATAGTAATATCATATATTCAGCCTCATAGTAATATCATATAATCAGCCTCATAGTAATACCATAAAGTCAGACTCATATTAATACCATAGAATCAGCCTCATAGTAATACCATAGTATCAGCCTCATAGTAATAGCATATAATCAGCCTCATAGTAATACCATAAAGTCAGACTCATATTAATACCATAGAATCAGCCTCATAGTAATACCATAGTATCAGCCTCATAGTAATACCATATAATCAGCCTCGTAGTAATACCATAGAATCAGCCTCATAGTAATACCATAAGATCAGCCTCATAGTAATAGGATATAATCAGCCTCATAGTGATATCATATAATCAGCCTCATAGTAATACCATAGAATCAGCCTCATATTAATACCATAGAATCAGCCTCATAGTAATACCATAGAATCAGTCTCATAGTAATACCATAGAATCAGCCTCATAGTGATATCATAGAATCAACCTCATAGTAATGCCATATGATCAGCCTCATAGTAATACCATGGAATCAGCCTCATAGTAATACCATATAATCAGCCTCATAGTAATACCATAGTATCAGCCTCATATTAATACCATATAAACAGCCTCATAGTAATATCATATAATCAGCCTCATAGTAATATCAAATAATCAGCCTCATAGTAATACCATAAAGTCAGACTCATAGTAATACCATGGAATCAGCCTCATAGTAATACCATATAATCAGCCTCATAGTAATATCATAGTATCAGCCTCATAGTAATGCCATAGTATCAGCCTCATAGTAATATCATATATTCAGCCTCATAGTAATATCATATAATCAGCCTCATAGTAATACCATAAAGTCAGACTCATATTAATACCATAGAATCAGCCTCATAGTAATATCATATATTCAGCCTCATAGTAATATCATATAATCAGCCTCATAGTAATACCATATAATCAGCCTCATAGTAATACCATAAAGTCAGACTCATATTAATACCATAGAATCAGCCTCATAGTAATACCATAGTATCAGCCTCATAGTAATACCATAGTATCAGCCTCATATTAATACCATATAAACAGCCTCATAGTAATATCATATAATCAGCCTCATAGTAATATCAAATAATCAGCCTCATAGTAATACCATAAAGTCAGACTCATAGTAATACCATGGAATCAGCCTCTTAGTAATACCATATAATCAGCCTCATAGTAATATCATAGTATCAGCCTCATAGTAATACCATAGTATCAGCCTCATAGTAATATCATATATTCAGCCTCATAGTAATATCATATAATCAGCCTCATAGTAATACCATAAAGTCAGACTCATATTAATACCATAGAATCAGCCTCATAGTAATACCATAGTATCAGCCTCATAGTAATAGCATATAATCAGCCTCGTAGTAATACCATATAATCAACCTCATAGTAATACCATAAAGTCAGACTCATATTAATACCATAGAATCAGCCTCATAGTAATACCATAGTATCAGCCTCATAGTAATACCATATAATCAGCCTCATAGTAATACCATAGAATCAGCCTCATAGTAATACCATAAGATCAGCCTCATAGTAATAGGATATAATCAGCCTCATAGTGATATCATATAATCAGCCTCATAGTAATACCATAGAATCAGCCTCATATTAATACCATAGAATCAGCCTCATAGTAATACCATAGAATCAGCCTCATAGTAATACCATAGAATCAGCCTCATAGTGATACCATAGAATCAGCCTCATAGTGATATCATAGAATCAGCCTCATAGTAATACCATAGAATCAGTCTCATAGTAATACCATAGAATCAGCCTCATAGTGATATCATAGAATCAACCTCATAGTAATGCCATATGATCAGCCTCATAGTAATACCATGGAATCAGCCTCATAGTAATACCATATAATCAGCCTCATAGTAATAGCATAAAATCAGCCTCAAAGTAATGCCATATAATTAGCCAGATAGTAATACCATATAATCAGCCTCATAGTAATACCATAGAATCAGCCTCATAGAAATATCATATAATCAGCCTCATAGTAATACCATCGAATCAGCCTCATATTAATACCATAGAATCAGCCTCATAGTAATACCATATAATCAGCCTCATAGTAATACCATAGTATCAGCCTCATAGTAATAGCATATAATCAGCCTCGTAGTAATACCATATAATCAGCCTCATAGTAATACCATAAAGTCAGACTCATATTAATACCATAGAATCAGCCTCATAGTAATACCATAGTATCAGCCTCATAGTAATACCATATAATCAGCCTCATAGTAATACCATATAATCAGCCTCATAGTAATACCATATAATCAGCCTCATAGTAATACCATAGAATCAGCCTCCTAGTGATACTATAGAATCAGCCTCATAGTGATACCACAGAATCAGCCTCATAGTGATATCATAGAATCAGCCTCCTAGTAATACCATTTAATCAGCCTCATAGTGATACCATAGAATCAGCCTCACAGTGATATCATAGAATCAGCCTCATAGTAATGCCATATAATCAGCCTCATAGTAATACCATTTAATCAGCCTCATAGTAATACCATAGAATCAGCCTCATAGTAATACCATAAGATCAGCCTCATAGTAATAGGATATAATCAGCCTCATAGTGATATCATATAATCAGCCTCATAGTAATACCATAGAATCAGCCTCATATTAATACCATAGAATCAGCCTCATAGTAATACCATAGAATCAGCCTCATAGTAATACCATAGTATCAGCCTCATAGTGATACCATAGAATCAGCCTCATAGTGATATCATAGAATCAGCCTCATAGTAATACCATAGAATCAGTCTCATAGTAATACCATAGAATCAGCCTCATAGTGATATCATAGAATCAACCTCATAGTAATGCCATATGATCAGCCTCATAGTAATACCATGGAATCAGCCTCATAGTAATACCATATAATCAGCCTCATAGTAATAGCATAAAATCAGCCTCAAGGTAATGCCATATAATTAGCCAGATAGTAATACCATATAATCAGCCTCATAGTAATACCATAGAATCAGCCTCATAGAAATATCATATAATCAGCCTCATAGTAATACCATCAAATCAGCCTTATATTAATACCATAGAATCAGCCTCATAGTAATACCATCGAATCAGCCTCATAGTAATACCATCGAATCAGCCTCATAGTAATACCATCGAATCAGCCTCATAGTAATATCATATAATCAGACTCATAGTAATACCATATAATCAGACTCATAGTAATACCATATAATCAGCCTCATAGTAATAGCATATAATCAGCCTCATAGTAATGCCATATATTCAGCGTCATAGTAATACCATAGAATCAGCCTCAAAGTAATACCATATAATCAGCCTCATAGTAATACCATATAATCAGCCTCATAGTAATACCATATAATCAGCCTCATAGTGATACCATAGAATCAGCCTCATAGTGATACCATAGAATCAGCCTCATAGTGATATCATATAAACAGCCTCATAGTAATATCATATAATCAGTCTCATAGTAATACCATATAATCAGCCTCATAGTAATACCATATAATCAGCCTCATAGTAATACCATAGTATCAGCCTCATATTAATACCATATAAACAGCCTCATAGTAATATCATATAATCAGCCTCATAGTAATATCAAATAATCAGCCTCATAGTAATACCATAAAGTCAGACTCATAGTAATACCATGGAATCAGCCTCATAGTAATACCATATAATCAGCCTCATAGTAATATCATAGTATCAGCCTCATAGTAATGCCATAGTATCAGCCTCATAGTAATATCATATATTCAGCCTCATAGTAATATCATATAATCAGCCTCATAGTAATACCATAAAGTCAGACTCATATTAATACCATAGAATCAGCCTCATAGTAATATCATATATTCAGCCTCATAGTAATATCATATAATCAGCCTCATAGTAATACCATATAATCAGCCTCATAGTAATACCATAAAGTCAGACTCATATTAATACCATAGAATCAGCCTCATAGTAATACCATAGTATCAGCCTCATAGTAATACCATAGTATCAGCCTCATATTAATACCATATAAACAGCCTCATAGTAATATCATATAATCAGCCTCATAGTAATATCAAATAATCAGCCTCATAGTAATACCATAAAGTCAGACTCATAGTAATACCATGGAATCAGCCTCTTAGTAATACCATATAATCAGCCTCATAGTAATATCATAGTATCAGCCTCATAGTAATACCATAGTATCAGCCTCATAGTAATATCATATATTCAGCCTCATAGTAATATCATATAATCAGCCTCATAGTAATACCATAAAGTCAGACTCATATTAATACCATAGAATCAGCCTCATAGTAATACCATAGTATCAGCCTCATAGTAATAGCATATAATCAGCCTCGTAGTAATACCATATAATCAACCTCATAGTAATACCATAAAGTCAGACTCATATTAATACCATAGAATCAGCCTCATAGTAATACCATAGTATCAGCCTCATAGTAATACCATATAATCAGCCTCATAGTAATACCATAGAATCAGCCTCATAGTAATACCATAAGATCAGCCTCATAGTAATAGGATATAATCAGCCTCATAGTGATATCATATAATCAGCCTCATAGTAATACCATAGAATCAGCCTCATATTAATACCATAGAATCAGCCTCATAGTAATACCATAGAATCAGCCTCATAGTAATACCATAGAATCAGCCTCATAGTGATACCATAGAATCAGCCTCATAGTGATATCATAGAATCAGCCTCATAGTAATACCATAGAATCAGTCTCATAGTAATACCATAGAATCAGCCTCATAGTGATATCATAGAATCAACCTCATAGTAATGCCATATGATCAGCCTCATAGTAATACCATGGAATCAGCCTCATAGTAATACCATATAATCAGCCTCATAGTAATAGCATAAAATCAGCCTCAAAGTAATGCCATATAATTAGCCAGATAGTAATACCATATAATCAGCCTCATAGTAATACCATAGAATCAGCCTCATAGAAATATCATATAATCAGCCTCATAGTAATACCATCGAATCAGCCTCATATTAATACCATAGAATCAGCCTCATAGTAATACCATATAATCAGCCTCATAGTAATACCATAGTATCAGCCTCATAGTAATAGCATATAATCAGCCTCGTAGTAATACCATATAATCAGCCTCATAGTAATACCATAAAGTCAGACTCATATTAATACCATAGAATCAGCCTCATAGTAATACCATAGTATCAGCCTCATAGTAATACCATATAATCAGCCTCATAGTAATACCATATAATCAGCCTCATAGTAATACCATATAATCAGCCTCATAGTAATACCATAGAATCAGCCTCCTAGTGATACTATAGAATCAGCCTCATAGTGATACCACAGAATCAGCCTCATAGTGATATCATAGAATCAGCCTCCTAGTAATACCATTTAATCAGCCTCATAGTGATACCATAGAATCAGCCTCACAGTGATATCATAGAATCAGCCTCATAGTAATGCCATATAATCAGCCTCATAGTAATACCATTTAATCAGCCTCATAGTAATACCATAGAATCAGCCTCATAGTAATACCATAAGATCAGCCTCATAGTAATAGGATATAATCAGCCTCATAGTGATATCATATAATCAGCCTCATAGTAATACCATAGAATCAGCCTCATATTAATACCATAGAATCAGCCTCATAGTAATACCATAGAATCAGCCTCATAGTAATACCATAGTATCAGCCTCATAGTGATACCATAGAATCAGCCTCATAGTGATATCATAGAATCAGCCTCATAGTAATACCATAGAATCAGTCTCATAGTAATACCATAGAATCAGCCTCATAGTGATATCATAGAATCAACCTCATAGTAATGCCATATGATCAGCCTCATAGTAATACCATGGAATCAGCCTCATAGTAATACCATATAATCAGCCTCATAGTAATAGCATAAAATCAGCCTCAAGGTAATGCCATATAATTAGCCAGATAGTAATACCATATAATCAGCCTCATAGTAATACCATAGAATCAGCCTCATAGAAATATCATATAATCAGCCTCATAGTAATACCATCAAATCAGCCTTATATTAATACCATAGAATCAGCCTCATAGTAATACCATCGAATCAGCCTCATAGTAATACCATCGAATCAGCCTCATAGTAATACCATCGAATCAGCCTCATAGTAATATCATATAATCAGACTCATAGTAATACCATATAATCAGACTCATAGTAATACCATATAATCAGCCTCATAGTAATAGCATATAATCAGCCTCATAGTAATGCCATATATTCAGCGTCATAGTAATACCATAGAATCAGCCTCAAAGTAATACCATATAATCAGCCTCATAGTAATACCATATAATCAGCCTCATAGTAATACCATATAATCAGCCTCATAGTGATACCATAGAATCAGCCTCATAGTAATATCATAGAATCCGCCTAATAGTAACAGGATATAATCAGCCTCATAGTAATACCATTTAATCAGCCTCATAGTAAAACCATTTGATCAGCCTCATAGTAAAACCATTTAATCAGCCTCATAGTAATATCATATAATCAGCCTCATAGTGATATCATATAATCAGCCTCATAGTGATATCATATAATCAGCCTCATAGTGATATCATATAAACAGCCTCATAGTAATATCATATAATCAGTCTCATAGCAATACCATATAATCAGCCTCATAGTAATATCATATAATCAGCCTCATAGTAATATCATATAATCAGCCTCATAGTGATACCATATAATCAGCCTCATAGTAATACCATATAATCAGCCTCATAGTAATATCATATAATCAGCCTCATAGTAAAACCACATAATCAGCCTCATAGTGATACCATATAATCAGCCTCATAGTGATACCATATAATCAGCCTCAGACTAATATCATATAATGAGCCTCATAGTGATACCATATAATCAGCCTCATAGTAATATCATAGAATCAGCCTCATAGTAATACCATATAATCAGCCTCATAGTGATACCATAGAATCAGCCTCATAGTGATACCATAGAATCAGCCTCATAGTGATACCGTAGAATCAGCCTCATAGTGATACCATAGAATCAGCCTCATAGTAATACCATAGAATCAGCATCACAGTAATACCATAGAATCAGCCTCATAGTAATACCATAGAATCAGCATCACAGTAATACCATAGAATCAGCCTCATAGTAATACCGTAGAATCAGCCTCATAGTGATACCATAGAATCAGCCTCATTGTAATACCATAGAATCAGCCTCATAGTGATATCATAGAATCAGCCTCATAGTAATACCATAGAATCAGCCTCATAGTAATACCATAGAATCAGCCTCATAGTAATAGCATAAAATCAGCCTCATAGTAATGCCATATAATTAGCCTCATAGTAATACCATGGAATCAGCCTCATAGTAATACCATCAAATCAGCCTCATAGTAATACCATCTAATCAGCCTCATAGTAATACCATAGTATCAGCCTCATAGTAATACCATAGTATCAGCCTCATAGTAATAGCATATAATCAGCGTCATATTAATACCATATAATCAGCCTCATAGTAATATCATATAATCAGCCTCATAGTAATATCATATAATCAGCCTCATAGTAATACCATAAAGTCAGACTCATAGTAATACCATAGAATCAGCCTCATAGTAATACCATAGTATCAGCCTCATAGTAATACCATAGTTTCAGCCTCATATTAATACCATATAAACAGCCTCATAGTAATATCATATAATCAGCCTCATAGTAATATCAAATAATCAGCCTCATAGTAATACCATAAAGTCAGACTCATAGTAATACCATGGAATCAGCCTCATAGTAATACCATATTATCAGCCTCATAGTAATATGATAGTATCAGCCTCATAGTAATACCATAGTATCAGCCTCATAGTAATATCATATATTCAGCCTCATAGTAATATCATATAATCAGCCTCATAGTAATACCATAGAATCAGCCTCATAGTAATACCATAGTATCAGCCTCATAGTAATAACATATAATCAGACTCATAGTAATACCATATAATCAGCCTCATAGTAATACCATATAATCAGCCTCATAGTAATACCATAGAATCAGCCTCCTAGTGATACTATAGAATCAGCCTCATAGTAATACCATAGAATCAGCCTCATAGTAATACCATAGAATCAGACTCATAGTGATATCATAGAATCAGCCTCCTAGTAATAGCATTTAATCAGCCTCATAGTAATATCATATAATCAGCCTCATAGTAATAGGATATAATCAGCATCATAGTGATACCATAGAATCAGCCTCATAGTAATATCATATAATCAGCCTCATAGTAATACCATTTAATCAGCCTCATAGTAATACCATAGAATCAGCCTCATAGTAATACCATAAGATCAGCCTCATAGTAATAGGATATAATCAGCCTCATAGTGATATCATATAATCAGCCTCATAGTAATACCATAGAATCAGCCTCATAGTAATACCATAGAATCAGCCTCATAGTAATACCATAGAATCAGCCTCATAGTGATACCATAGAATCAGCCTCATAGTGATATCATAGAATCAGCCTCATAGTAATACCATATAATCAGCCTCATAGTGATACCATAGAATCAGCCTCATAGTGATACCATAGAATCAGCCTCATAGTGATACCGTAGAATCAGCCTCATAGTGATACCATAGAATCAGCCTCATAGTAATACCATAGAATCAGCATCACAGTAATACCATAGAATCAGCCTCATAGTAATACCATAGAATCAGCATCACAGTAATACCATAGAATCAGCCTCATAGTAATACCGTAGAATCAGCCTCATAGTGATACCATAGAATCAGCCTCATTGTAATACCATAGAATCAGCCTCATAGTGATATCATAGAATCAGCCTCATAGTAATACCATAGAATCAGCCTCATAGTAATACCATAGAATCAGCCTCATAGTAATAGCATAAAATCAGCCTCATAGTAATGCCATATAATTAGCCTCATAGTAATACCATGGAATCAGCCTCATAGTAATACCATCAAATCAGCCTCATAGTAATACCATCTAATCAGCCTCATAGTAATACCATAGTATCAGCCTCATAGTAATACCATAGTATCAGCCTCATAGTAATAGCATATAATCAGCGTCATATTAATACCATATAATCAGCCTCATAGTAATATCATATAATCAGCCTCATAGTAATATCATATAATCAGCCTCATAGTAATACCATAAAGTCAGACTCATAGTAATACCATAGAATCAGCCTCATAGTAATACCATAGTATCAGCCTCATAGTAATACCATAGTTTCAGCCTCATATTAATACCATATAAACAGCCTCATAGTAATATCATATAATCAGCCTCATAGTAATATCAAATAATCAGCCTCATAGTAATACCATAAAGTCAGACTCATAGTAATACCATGGAATCAGCCTCATAGTAATACCATATTATCAGCCTCATAGTAATATGATAGTATCAGCCTCATAGTAATACCATAGTATCAGCCTCATAGTAATATCATATATTCAGCCTCATAGTAATATCATATAATCAGCCTCATAGTAATATCATAGAATCAGCCTCATAGTAATACCATAGTATCAGCCTCATAGTAATAACATATAATCAGACTCATAGTAATACCATATAATCAGCCTCATAGTAATACCATATAATCAGCCTCATAGTAATACCATAGAATCAGCCTCCTAGTGATACTATAGAATCAGCCTCATAGTAATACCATAGAATCAGCCTCATAGTAATACCATAGAATCAGACTCATAGTGATATCATAGAATCAGCCTCCTAGTAATAGCATTTAATCAGCCTCATAGTAATATCATATAATCAGCCTCATAGTAATAGGATATAATCAGCATCATAGTGATACCATAGAATCAGCCTCATAGTAATATCATATAATCAGCCTCATAGTAATACCATTTAATCAGCCTCATAGTAATACCATAGAATCAGCCTCATAGTAATACCATAAGATCAGCCTCATAGTAATAGGATATAATCAGCCTCATAGTGATATCATATAATCAGCCTCATAGTAATACCATAGAATCAGCCTCATAGTAATACCATAGAATCAGCCTCATAGTAATACCATAGAATCAGCCTCATAGTGATACCATAGAATCAGCCTCATAGTGATATCATAGAATCAGCCTCATAGTAATACCATAGAATCAGCCTCATAGTGATATCATAGAATCAGCCTCATAGTAATGCCATATGATCAGCCTCATAGTAATACCATGGAATCAGCCTCATAGTAATACCATATAATCAGCCTCATAGTAATAGCATAAAATCAGCCTCAAAGTAATGCCATATAATTAGCCTCATAGTGATACCATAGAATCAGCCTCATAGTAATACCATATAATCAGCCTCATAGTGATACCATATAATCAGCCTCATAGTGATACCATATAATCAGCCTCATAGTGATACCATAGAATCAGCCTCATAGTGATACCGTAGAATCAGCCTCATAGTGATACCATATAATCAGCCTCATAGTGATACCATAGAATCAGCCTCATTGTAATACCATAAAATCAGCCTCATAGTAATATCATAGAATCAGCCTCATAGTAATACAATAGAATCAGCCTCATAGTAATATCATAGAATCAGCCTCATAGTAATACAATAGAATCAGCCTCATATTAATAGCATAGAATCAGCCTCATAGTAATACCATAAAATCAGCCTCATAGTGATATCATATAATCAGCCTCATAGTAATATCATATAGTCAGCCTCATAGTGATATCATATAATCAGCCTCATAGTAATACCATAAGATCAGCCTCATAGTAATAGGATATAATCAGCCTCATAGTGATATCATATAATCAGCCTCATAGTAATCTCATATAATCAGCCTCATAGTGATATCATATAATCAACCTCATAGTAATATCATATAATCAGCCTCATAGTAATACCATATAATCAGCCTCATAGTAATACCATATAATCAGCCTCATAGTAATATCATAGAATCAGCCTCATAGTAATACCATAGAATCAGCCTCATAGTAATAGCATAGAATCAGCCTCATAGTAATACCATAGAATCAGCCTCATAGTAATAGCATATAATCAGCGTCATATTAATACCATATAATCAGCCTCATAGTAATATCATATAATCAGCCTCATAGTAATATCATATAATCAGCCTCATAGTAATACCATAAAGTCAGACTCATATTAATACCATAGAATCAGCCTCATAGTAATAGCATATAATCAGCCTCATTGTAATACCATAAAATCAGCCTCATTTTAATACCATCAAATCAGCCTCATTGTAATACCATCAAATCAGCCTCATTGAAATACCATCAAATCAGCCTCATTGAAATACCACAAAATCAGCCTCATAGTAATATCATAGAATCGGCATCATAGTGATACCATAGAATCAGCGTCATAGTAATGCCATATAATCAGCCTCATAGTAATACAATTTAATCAGCCTCAAAGTAATATCATATAATCAGCCTCATAGTAATACCATAAGATCAGCCTCATAGTAATAGGATATAACCAGCCTCATAGTAATATCATATAGTCAGCCTCATAGTGATATCATATAATCAGCCTCATAGTAATACCATAAGATCAGCCTCATAGTAATAGGATATAATCAGCCTCATAGTGATATCATATAATCAGCCTCATAGTAATATCATATAATCAGCCTCATAGTGATATCATATAATCAACCTCATAGTAATATCATATAATCAGCCTCATAGTAATACCATATAATCAGCCTCATAGTAATACCATATAATCAGCCTCATAGTAATATCATAGAATCAGCCTCATAGTAATATCATAGAATCAGCCTCATAGTAATATCATAGAATCAGCCTCATAGTAATACCATAGAATCAGCCTCATAGTAATACCATAGAATCAGCCTCATAGATATATTATATAATCAGCCTCATAGATATATTACATAATCAGCCTCATAGTGATACCATAGAATCAGCCTCATAGTAATACCATATAATCAGCCTCATAGTAATACCATAAAATCAGCCTCATAGTAATACCATATAATCAGCCTCATAGATATATTATATAATCAGCCTCATAGATATATTACATAATCAGCCTCATAGTAATACCATAAAGTCAGCCTCATAGTAATACAATAGAATCAGTCTCATAGTAATACCATAGAATCAGCCTCAAAGTAATATCATCTAATCAGCCTCATAGTAATGCCATATAATCAGCCTCATAGTAATACCATATAATCAGCCTCATAGTAATACCATATAATCAGCCTCATAGTAATACCATATAATCAGCCTCATAGTAATACCATGGAATCAGCCTCATAGTAATACCATGGAATCAGCCTCATAGTAATACCATGGAATCAGCCTCATAGTAATACCATAAAATTAGCCTCATAGTAATACCATATAATCAGCCTCATAGTAATACCATGGAATCAGCCTCATAGTAATACCATATAATCAGCCTCATAGTAATATCATAGAATCAGCCTCATAGTAATACCATAGAATCAGCCTCATAGTAATACCATAGAATCAGCCTCATAGTAATACTATAGTATCAGCCTCATAGTAATAGCATATAATCAGCGTCATATTAATACCATATAATCAGCCTCATAGTAATATCATATAATCAGCCTCATAGTAATACCATAAAATCAGCCTCATTGTAATACCATCAAACCAGCCTCATTGTAATACCATCAAATCAGCCTCATTGAAATACCATCAAATCAGCCTCATTGAAATACCATAAAATCAGCCTCATAGTAATATCATAGAATCGGCATCATAGTGATACCATGGAATCAGCGTCATAGTAATGCCATATAATAAGCCTCATAGTAATACAATTTAATCAGCCTCAAAGTAATATCATATAATCAGCCTCATAGTAATACCATAAGATCAGCCTCATAGTAATAGGATATAATCAGCCTCATAGTGATATCATATAATCAGCCTCATAGTAATATCATATAATCAGCCTCATAGTGATATCATATAATCAACCTCATAGTAATATCATATAATCAGCCTCATAGTAATACCATATAATCAGCCTCATAGTAATACCATATAATCAGCCTCATAGTAATATCATAGAATCAGCCTCATAGTAATACCATAGAATCAGCCTCATAGTAATACCATAGAATCAGCCTCATAGTAATACCATAGAATCAGCCTCATAGTAATACTATAGTATCAGCGTCATATTAATACCATATAATCAGCCTCATAGTAATATCATATAATCAGCCTCATAGTAATATCATATAATCAGCCTCATAGTAATACCATAAAGTCAGACTCATATTAATACCATAGAATCAGCCTCATAGTAATACCATAGAATCAGCCTCATAGTAATATCATATAATCAGCTTCACAGTAATACAATATAATCAGCCTCATAGTAATATCATATAATCAGCCTCATAGCACACTGGGTTAACATAGTGGAAGCCGGGACCCAGTCGGACCTTGGGACAGAACACGTCCTCCCGACGCCAAGGATTGCAGGCCCTAGGTCAATCAGGGTTGCCCCCACGGTCTACAGCTCCTGCACCTCATGCTCCTCAGCCTCCTCCTCCTCCTCAGCCTCCATCTCCGCATCAGTCACAAGCTGGAAGCACTGCAGCACTGCCTCGGCCAAGAGGCAACAGGCTGTGCTGAAGCTAATATGCTTAGGTGAAAAAACACACAATGCTGAAGAGTTATGGACAGCTCTGAAAGAGCAGGCAGATCTGTGGCTCAAACCGCTGAACCTACAGCCAGGCATGGTCGTGTGTGACAATGGCCGAAACCTGGTGGCGGCTCTGAGGCGAGGCGAGCTCACACACGTACCATGCCTGGCCCATGTGCTTAACCTCGTGGTTCAGCGGTTACTCAAATCCTACCCGGAGCTGCCGGATCTGCTTGTTAAAGTATGCCGCCTGTGTGCCCATTTTAGAAAGTCAGCTACAGCTTCCGCCGCCCTTGCAGTGTTTCAGCAGCGTTTGCAGCTTCTGGCTCACAGACTGGTGATGTCCCCACACGTTGGAACTCTACATTGCAGATGTTGGGAAGGATTTGTGAGCAGAAGAGGGCAGTTGTTGAGTACCAGCATCAAAAAGGCTATCGGTATTCAGTTCAGACTCCACACATAAGACCTCAGTAGTGGACGTGGATGTCAGACATATGTACCATCCTCCAAAACTTTGAGGACTCCACCAAGATGGTGAGCGGCGATGACGCCATAATTAGCCTCACCATCCCACTTCTCTGTCTTCTGAAAAGCTCTCTGCTCACAATCAAAGATGATGGATTGCAGGCGGAGCACGATAAGATGGAGCAATTAACCATACAGGGTGATTACACACAGCCAAGCCTCATCTCATCCCAACGTGGATTGGGTGACAATGAGGAAGAGGAGGAGGAGGAAGGACAGGAACTAGTTTCATGCACTATAGACGGTGCTATCTACACAGCTGTCATACCGTCTGTTCAGCGTGGATGGCCAGAGGACAGAGAGGAGGAGGAGGAGAGCATGGTCAGTCATCCTCTTGGTGAGGACACGGAAGTCTTGCCTGTTAGTAGTCTGGCACGCATGGCTGAGTTTATGTTATGCTGCCTTTCCCATGACCCTCGCATTCTCAAAATTTTAGGTCATTACTGGTTGGTGACACTTTTAGACCCACTCTACAAGGAGAACTTTATATCTCTTATTCCTGAGGCGGACAGGTGTACAAAAATGAGGCAGTACCAGAAGGCCCTTGTTGCGGAACTATTAAAAAAATTCCCATCTGAAAACGCTGGAGGCAGAGGGCACACTTCGTTCGACAACCAAGGAGTACAGGCGAGAGAGACACAACTTCAATCCAGCAGACGCAGGGGAACACTGTCAAAGTTCTGGGAGAGTTTTCTCAGACCCTCCCATCGCACAGGCCCTGAGGCGCAGGGTACTCTCACAAGGAGTGCAAAGTTTGGGAAGATGCTGAGGGAGTACCTTGCCGTACCGTACCAACGTCCTCTGTGATTCCTCTGTGCCTTATAAATATTGGGTATCCAAGCTAGATATGTGGAATGAACTGGCTCTCTGTGCCTTGGAGGTCCTGGCCTGCCCTGCCGCCAGCGTTTTAGTGCCGCTGGTGGAATTATAACTGATAAGCGCATCCTCCTGTCAACTGAAAATGCTGACAGGCTGACTCTTATAAAAATGAACAAGGGCTGAATTGGGCCAGACTTCTCAGCACCACCGAATGATAGCAGCGTAACATAAACTCAAATCCAGTGTCTTTTCTTTGGGAGGTGTATTCCCATGCACCTTTTCACACCCCCACATGGGTATACGCTTCCTGATTTTGGCTATTTGCTCTTGTCCTCCTCCTTCTCCTCATCCTCCACCACCATATCACCAGGGTGACCGTGGTCCATGATGCAACACCCACATAATTTTTTTAAAGGGTGTTTGACTCGCCCCTGGGCCGTGGGGCACTCGGAGCCGGGCAATAGGGAGACGTTGGGGGTAGTAGTGGCGTCCCGGTTCCGTGGCTCAGGGTGGTCAGACCAGTGGTAGTCCTTTAGCAGTCCTAAGTGATGTCCGACTACGCCACCCGTGGATTGTGGTTATTATGAACCGCCGCTGCAAGGCCGACCGCTGGGGCTGATGATGTATGCAGCTGAGGTAGTGTGACTCCCCACGGGAAGAGTGCAGCCCCAGGGCAGTGTAGTGGATGGTGGGGGTGATGGTGCAGAGAGTCCCAGTGCCGTTAGTGCTGGAGGAGCGAAAGCGTACACAGACAGCGTACTGCAGTCCAATGTCTTTTACTCACAGTTCATGTACTCCGGGTCACTTCTGTAAGCAGTGACCGCCCGAGCCGTGCTGCGTCCAAAAAGTGAGGGGCTCGGTCAACCCCAGGCAGTTCAGGAGCATGGCACAGGACCCCCTTCAATCCTTTCTCTGGCCTGCCTCACCAGTGTCCCACTTTTGTCCAGCTGCCGCGGACTTGTGCGGGTAAACGTGGTTCCCGTTCCCCGCTGTCCTATATGGTGCCTTCCTAGCAGGTTTGATGAGGTGTCGCACCAATAAATGATCACGACCTCCGGTCTTTGGCTGAGGGCTGTTTCTCCTCCACCAACTTGGGATCCGGTACCCTTAATCTGCCTGACCCTTCACCCTGTATTCTCGTGGGTTCTTAGGGTCCCTTCTGCCGTCTTGTTCCTGAGCCCTTCTGTTTCTCTCTTTCTCTTTCTCTTCTGTTCCTTTCTGTTCTTGTTCCTTTCTGTTCCTGGCCTTCACCCTAGGCCTGCCTCGTCGAGCTGGGCCCAGACTGAGCCACAGCTCCCTGTCAGCCCTCTCTGGCTGAACTCCTTCTCTTACTCCACTCACTGAACTTCTCTCCTTCTCTTCTCTCTGTGCTGGCTGGGCCTCAGAGGCTAGGCCTGCCTACGGAGAAGAGCCCCTTGCAGAGGCCCCCACTCCGTCACTTCTTCTCTCTGACTGAACACTGTTCTAAGATGGTGCCCACCTTTTATACCTCCCTCTAGAACATGAGCCCAGGTGACCAGCAACCAATGGGCTCCTATCTACGCTCAGGAACCAACCCCTACCTGCTCCTACATCACTGGGTATTCCTACCCCCTCCCCACTCCAGCCAGGGACATGGTCTGTTGTGCCTGCATTTCTGTCTAATGGGAGCTGTCCCTCGGAAATGGGGTGAGTGTGCTAACTGAACCCTGGTCCATACTCCATCCTTACCCGGGAGTGGAATATCACACCTCTGGCAGAGGTGCAATACCCCTGTAGCGGCCGAGCCCTCGGGGCGCTACATTTTTATGATGCCTGTAAAAAAAAATTTTTATACAGTATGTTCATGTATACCCCCCAGGAGTAAATGTTTGTCAGCCCATACACTTAGTGCATGGCATTACAAGTATAGGAGGCCCGTTCCTTTCTAATGGTAAAAAATTTTTATGATGCGCTCCTCCACGTCTCTTCCAAGGGCCATTGAAGTGCCTCCAAATTTTTGGCAGCCCTTGCAGTCACTGCATAGTCCAACACTATGGGAGACTCTCTCCTTTCTAATGGGAATTTGTCATTTCTGTGGCCTGGTCTATGTGTCTTTAAATTCTTAGTGGGTTTTTTCCTAAACTTGGTCAGCCGTTGGACTCACTGCATACCCTATAACTGTATAGCAGACCCTCTCCTTTCTAATGGGAACATGTCATATCTTGTTACTGTGGCCCTGCTCTGTGTGTCTTTAAATTCTTAGTGGGAATTTTCCTAAAATCTGTCAGCTGTTGGACCCTATCATTTCTAATGGGAATTTGTCGTTACTGTGGCCCTGCTCTATGTGTCTTTAAATTCTTAGTGGGTTTTTTCCTAAAATTGGTCAGCTGTTGGACTCACTGCATACCCTATAACTGTATAGCAGACCCTGTCCTTTCTAATGGGAGCATGTCGTACCTTGTTACTGTGGCCCTGCTCTATGTGTCTTTAAATTCTTAGTGGGTTTTTTCCTAAAATTGGTCAGCTGTTGGACTCACTGCATACCCTATAGCTGTATAGCAGACCCTGTCCTTTCTAATGGGAGCATGTCGTACCTTGTTACTGTGGCCCTGCTCTGTGTGTCTTTAAATTCTTATTGGGGTTTTTCATTAAAATTTGTCAGCCGTTGGACTCACTGCATACCCTATAACTGTATAGCAGACCCTCTACTTTCTAATGGGAACATGTCGTACCTTGTTACTGTGGCCCTGCTCTGTATGTCCTTAAATTCTTAGTGGGGTTTTTCCTAAAATCTGTCAGCCGTTGGACTCACTGCATACCCTATAACAGTATAGCCGACCCTATCATTTCTAATGGGAATTTGTCGTTACTGTGGCCCTGCTCTATGTGTCTTTAAATTCTTAGTGTTTTTTTTCCTAAAATTGGTCAGCTGTTGGACTCACTGCATACCCTATAACTGTATAGCAGACCCTGTCCTTTCAAATGGGAGCATGTCGTACCTTGTTATTGTGGCCCTGCTCTTTGTGTCTTTAAATTGTTAGTGTTTTTTTTCAAAAATTTTGGCCACCCTTGCAGTCACAGCATGGGCATAAACACTATAGAAGACCCGCTCCTTTATAATGGGAACATTTTTTTTACTGAGACCCTCATCTATGTCTCTTCAAAGGGGTATTAGGTTGCGTCCAAATTTTTGACAACCCTTGCAGTCACTGGATGCGCAATAACAGTATAGGAGACCCACTTGTTAATAATGGGAACAACAAAGCATAGCCCTCTGATGGCTCTCTAACAATAGCTAGGGCCGACTGCTGGCCTTTTAAGAATAGTAAGGGCCGTCTGATGTTCCTATAAAAATAGGCTTTATGACTTTCAGAGTCCCTCCATCATAAATAAAACAGGATGTGTCTGATGACACCACATTGCCAGATGAGGTTGTAAAATGTTAAAATGACATTTCCCGGTGAATGCATTTGTCATAAAAAATAACATAAAAAACATAACAATAGGATCTTTCTTTAGTATAAAAAACAGCATCACCAATTTAACCTCAATGTAATCACATTGTTCAGCTCATGCACCTCCTCCTCCATCTCCGAAATGACCACATCAGTCACAAGCTGACAGCACTGCAGCACTGCCTTGGCCAAACAGCAACAGGCTGTGCTGAAGATAACATGCTTAATGCTTAATTGACAAACCTCCCAGCGCTGCATAGTTGTTGAAAGCTGTAACACAGCAGCTTGATCTGTGGCTCTCACCGCTGAACATACAGCCAGGCATAGTCATGTGTTACAATGGGCGGAACCTGGTGACAGAGAAATGACAACCAGGGTAGATAAGGTTTCCCTCTATGCCAGTCCTTTCACAGAGCTAAAGAATATGGCTGTGGTGAAATACAACTCCCACTGAGAAGCTGTTTCAGATTGAAAAACATTGTGCCCACCAGAGGATTTGTTTCTGAGGGCTAACCTTTCTCACCCGCTCAAGAGCCCCATAGCAGCTGCAAAGTTAGCGCTATCATGAACTCTCCTGAGGTAGAAGCCAAGGCACACCAGAGAATTCTCTGGTAGGACTGTCCAACCCTGCCGAGAAGCAGTCCTGGCTAAGAAAAGTGTGTGGGAAGATTCCAGGACACTCTATTTTTACTGAGGAGGAAACACACGCAAACATGGGGAGAACATACAAATTTCATGCAGATGTTGTCCTTGCTGGGATTTGAACCCAGGATCCCAGTGCTGCAAGACTTCAGTGCTAACCACTGATCCAATGTGCTGCCGTTCACCCTCTAATATCTAACAGGCTGGAGAAACTTGAACCTACTGCCACTCTATCATCAGCTCCTTTGTGAGAAAATGTATTTGGGCAGCCACTCAGTCTACCAAATAAAATTCCAGAGAAGGAAATTGAGGATGGCTTCGCTACTGGTACTGGGGGCAGTGCTAATACCATGGTGTTGTACCATAGTTTGCTGGAAATATTCCAGGCTGGTAGGAGGCAAGAAAATTCCCACAGAAAAGTACCAGCAGTAATGTTCAGGCCACATTTCAAGTGCAAGCAGCTTTAGAGGACTTCCTGGGAGAAATGACACGCAGGGTAGATACGGTTTCCCTCTATGCCAGTCCTTTCACTGAGCTAAATACAACTCTTATCAAAAAAAGTTGTGGACTGGCTCCGTACCGTCCCTGGCCACATTCACCTGTCCACGTGTTTGTGGTTAGGCAGTCCTTCTTAGTAAGTGCACTGGATAGGGCATGGGTAATGTTGTGGGACCCGTGCTTGTGGAAGGCGAAGGCGATACCGGGAAAAATACTGGCGGCTGGGGACCGAGTATGGACACCCGGCCGCCGCCTGCATGAGGTTGTGAAAAGCTTCCATCTCCACAAGCTTAAAAGGCCATATTTCAAGTGCAAAGAGCTGCCCAGAAATCTGTCAGTTTAGTGTTGCGGCCTGTGGGTGGGTGGGTGGCTGGCTGCATACTTGCAATTGCATTCCAAGTAACAGAAAACTAAGCAGATGATGGCCTCTATCATCATCATGGCCTCACCTCGGCACTATGAACTCTCCTGAAGGAGAAGCCAGGGCCCGCCGGAGGAGTCTCCGGTTCTCTGGTGGGCCTGTCCAACCCTGCCGAAAAGCAGCCCTGGCTAAGAAAAGTGTGGGGGAAGGTTCCTGGACACTCTATGGCTGCTTTTTTAATGCGGATCGGCCATGCTTATGCATGTTATTTCTCAAAACGCATTACGGATCAGGCCATTTTCCAACTCTGTATTCAAGAAATTAAATGCGCAAAGAAAGATGTGTGTGTGTCAAAGCACCATTGACAAGTGCGAGTTGATGTTGGATGGGCTGCCATTGCTTCTGCAACAAGCTCAATTACAGGATTTTCTGGGAGAAATGACAAGCAGGGTAGATACGGTTTCCCTCTATGCCAGTCCTTTCACCGAGCTAAATACAACATATAGCAAAAAAAGTTGTGGACTGGCTGCGTACCGTCCCTGGCCACATTCACCTGTCAACGTGTTTGTGGTTAGGCGGTCCTTCCCAGTAAGTGCACTGGGGAGGGCACGGGTAATGTTATGGGACCCGTGCTTGTGGAAGGCGAAGGCGATACCGGGAAATATAGTGGCGGCTGGGGACCGAGTATGGACACCCGGCCGCCGCCGGCATGAGGTTATGAAAAGCTTCCGCCTCCACGAGCCTAAAAGGCCACATTTCAAGTGCAAGCAGCTGTCAAAAATTTGGCAGTATAGTATTGCAGCCTGTGGGTGGGTGGCTGCCGGCATTCTTGTGCTTGCATTCCAAGGAATGGGGTAGGGACAACTGAACACTGCAGTGGGACAAGGACGTGGATGGTGATTGTTGCAAGTCTGCAACGACAGGTGCATGGCGGGAGGCATCTTCGCATGTGCCAAGGATCACTTATGATGGGCACACATTTAGGCAGTGACCTGGGATTCAGAGATGTTTACAGAGGTCTTCCCCTTGCTGTTCCCATGTCTTTTCAGCACTGTATGCATGTGTCTGATGATGTGTCACACACCACATGGCCAGATAAGGTTGTAAAATGTTAAAATGACATTTCCTGGTGAATGCATTTGTCTTGGTTGAAAGCAATGCAAAAGTGCAAAAACGTGTCAAAAATGCTACGTGTGAACATAGCCCAAGGTGTGTAGGAGTATTTTTGTTTTTGTTTATTTATTTTGCCTTATATACAAGTCATCACCCTGGAAAGGATGTTCCTTACGCCGTAAAAGTGGCGTAATACTCTGACGACGTTGTTGACAGCAGTGATCTGGGAGTCAGAGATGCTTCCAGGGGTCTTCCCCATGCTGTTCCCATGTCATTTGAGCACAGTTCCCATCGATTTGGGCAATTTTTAGGCCCTCTGCAGACCGCCGTGGGGAGCCATCTGAAAAATGCTCAAGTTTCCCCTAGACTTATATTGGGCTCATTGCTCGGGTTGAGCACCCGAGTATTTCAATTTGCTCGACCCGAGCAACGAGTACTCGAGCATTTTAGTGCTCGCTCATCACTAATGACAACCAAAAACATCCAAATAATCCTGATCAAAAAGTTCACATACCCTGGTGATTTTGGCCTGATAACATGCACAGAATTTGACACAAATGGGTTTGAATGGCTACTAAAGGTAACATCCTCACCTATGACCTGTTTGCTTGTAATCAGTGTGTGTGCATAAAGCTGAGTGAGTTTCTGGGATCCAGCCACTGACGTTTCTGGATTTTGAGATGGGGAAAGCAAAAGAATTATCAACGGATCTACGGGAAAAGGTAGTTGAACTGTATAACACAGGAAAGGGAGGCAAAAAGAGTATAACACAGGCAAGGGATACAAAAAGATATCCCAGGAATTGATAATGCCAGTCTGCAGTGTTCAAACTGTGATTAACAAATGGAAAATCAGATGCTCTGTAAAAACCAAACCACAGTCAGGTAGACCAACAAAAATTTCAGCCACAACTGCCAAGAAAATTGTTCGGGATGCAAAGAAAAACCAACAAATAACATCAGCTGAGAACACACTTAGGGGTGTACTCACTTTTGTTGCCAGCGGTTTAGACATTAATGGCTGTGTGTTGAGTTATTTTGCAGGCACACCAAATTTACAGTTAAACAAGCTGTACACTGACTACTGTACATTGTATCAAAGTGTCACATCTTCAGTGTTGTCCCATCAAAAATATATATATGTATTCCGGCCCATTTTTGGAGTTTTGTGTGAAATTATGTCCAATTTGCCTTTTTTTTCTCAGTTTTTTTGTGTTGTTCCAATAAACACAAAGGAAATAAACATGCGTGTAATAAAACATGTGAAATTTTCTGAAACAATTTCAAGGGTGCCAGCACTTTCCGCCATGACTGTATATGCAAGTAGAGTCCTTAACCCCTTTACAACCCAAAGTGGTTTGCACGTTAATGAGAAGGCCAATTTTTACAATTCTGACCACTGTCACTTTATGAGGTAATTACTCTGGAACGCTTCAACGGATCCCCCTGGTTCTGAGAATATTTTTTCATGACATATTATACTTTATGATTGTGGTAAAATTTCTTCGATATCACTTGTGTTTATTTGTGAAAAAAACAGATATTTGGCGAAAATTTTGAAAATTTTGCAATTTTCAAAATTTGAATTTTTATGCCCTTAAATCGGAGAGATATGTCACACAAAAAAAGTTAATAAATAACATTTCCCATATGTCTACTTTACATCAGCACAATATTGGAACCCAAATTTATTTTTATTAGGGAGCTATAAGGGTTAAAATTGACCAGCGATTTCTCATTTTTCCAACAAAATTTACAAAACCATTTTATAAGGGACCACATCACATTTGAAGTCACTTTGAGGGGTCTTTATGACTGAAAATACCCAAAAGTGACACCATTCTTAAAACTGCACCCCTCAGTGAATCGGGTCATCATGGCAACATCCGGGAAGCCGCGGCACACATTGCTGGACGCCGGCAGGAGAGGTGACTATCCCAATCACCTCCCCTTGCCCCCGCAATGCTGCGAACGACTTCGATCGCAGCATTGCGGGGGTTAATGTGCGGGACCTCTCCCAGCACTTAGCACCGGGTGTCAGCTGTGACAATCAGTTGACACCCGGCGGCGATCACGCCCGCACAGCCTGTGTGCGGGCGCGATCGCAAAGATGTACTAATACATATCAGGCTCTTAAGTCCCAGGGCGCAGATACGTATCAGTACGTCTTGGGCTTTAAAGAAGTTAAAATTATGTGAAAATGGGAAAAGTCACAAAACTTTGCAACTTTTCAAGAGCTTTATGCCAGTTTTCTGGCAAAAACACTGGTGAATCGGGTTCATAATCTCTAATCCTTTCAGCTCCCTTTAATTAGACTACTTTCAACAAACTAATTATAAGTATTGGGTCTGTTTTTTTTTAATGCTTTTAAAATAATTGTAAATATTTTCAATCCCCTTTTGTTATAAGGATTTCCCAAAAATTAGCTAATCATAGGTTGTCCTGCATTCGTGACAGTGATTGACTGCGCGGTCACTTGGAAGTTTACATTGGCATCACTACAGGGCCGGTAAAGAAGGACTGTCAGGGACCCCCAGAGTGTGGTAAAATGCGCCAACTAATTCATAATTCATTTAATTCTCACACAATATACTAAGTTAGTGTAAGTCTACAAAAAAGCAACAAAACTTGGTGCTAAAAAAATTGAGCATAACTTTTTGAAAAATGAACCAGGTTATGCCAAATCTTACATATTTTGTGACTTTGTGATCAGTTATCAACACAAATATTTTACTCAAATTACCAGATCGATGGATAAGCATTGGGACTTTTCCCTAAATCTCTCCAAAACATCACCGCTTATAGAAGACCAAACTCATATCCAGATCAGATTTTCTGTGAGAGATGCCCAGATTCACAATATAGTATGCCTACTGGCCATCTATGAGAAGTCCACCCCAATGGAAGTCCAGTTATTAAAGAGGATTTTACTGTTTATATAAGGGGCAGACAATGACAGTGAAGGGCCCTTAATCAGGACTTCTGATCTGGGCCCCCCACCCTCCATCAGGCACCACCTACATATACATTTCCATGTATATTTATATTAGGCACACATATAAAATTTGCACATGCTAATACTCTATACACATTTTAACGTATGCATATACATAGTGCACACAAACATAAAATACAGACATACACATAAGATGCACATACACAGTATAGAGTCCCGGTAGTCCTCATAGTTTTAAGCATGGACCCTGGCAAATTGTAGACGGACTTTTATTGTTCATGGGCTTTAAGGGAGAGAGGCTTCCTTTGTGGAGGACACTCATGAATGCCATTCATTTGCAGTGTACACCGTGTCGTGTCATGGAAAACACTCGCCCTGGTTTGGCTTTCTACTTCTTCAGCTAATAGCAATGAATTTGCCTGTCGATTTTCTTCTCATCAGAAGATGCTTTTGTTTAGATGTTAGCTTCCATCTGACTGATAAGAAAAGCTTTGCTGATCTTCTTGTAGACTTCACATTTTTTGTAAAGAAATTATTTTCTTTCTCAGAAATGTCTTGTGACATTTCTCTTCTATGTGGTGCCACTTACCCTTCTCATCAGAGGACGCTTTTGTTTAGGTGTTAACTTCCATAGTCGGCCTGGACGTCTCTGTAAGATGGTTGCAGTTCCATCTTTGTTATAGTTTTGCATCACTTTTGCTACAGTATTCTGACTGATAAGTAAAGTTTTGCTGATCTTCTTGTAGACTTCACATTTATTGCAAAGAAATTATTTTCTTTCTCAGGTTTTGTGACATTTCCCTTCTATGTGGTGCCATTGCTGATAGCATGAAATGGGAAGGAGTTTTCTTTATTAAGTAACTTCCTTTTACAGACACCTGTCTGCTGGACATCTGTTTAATGAATAATTACACTTACCTGTGGTTCAGTTCTTGTTAATTAGAATTTTGTTGTCTAAACTTAGCTTTTCTCTTAAGACTGTTACTGGGATGTTCTCATTTTTGAAACATGATCTTGAATGAGTTTGATAAGAAAATTACTTTTTTGGGGTCTGCAAAATACCAAATCTTGTTTGCATTCAATGGCTCAAATTTGCGAGAGTATTTTGTAGTATGGTATCCCATATAAAATGATGATTCTGAAAGGAAACTACAGGTTTGCTGACAAATCTATTTGGGTGTACTGATTTATGCTAAACACTGTGTATATATATATATATATATATATATATATAAACCTTATAAGTTTGGTATCACAGTAATCGTACTACTGACTCTGAATCATTTTGCCAGTTTGTTTTTACAACACAATACACACTGTAAAATGAAGGAAGCCAAACCTTGCATTTGTTCTCATTTTTCAACACATTATATGATAAAATGAATGGTGTTGTTCAAAACTACAACACTAAGCGTCAGCACACTGTGATTTGCAGATCTGTAATATGCGTTCTTTGTGCTGTGAAAATACACAGCTGTGATATCTCACCAAATATTCATAGTGGGAACTTAAAATTATGTTTTTCTGCCATGATTAAGGATGGTTTGGATGTATGAAACATGTTGACCTTTTATTTCTATCTTTGTGGAATTAAGGCTGCATGAACCAGTCACCAACCATTATCTGTATATGTACAAATATTAAGTGCTACTGAGTGCTGTAGGAAAAACTTAGAATAGTGAGGTGATTTGATAGTCCTGCCACAAATAATCTGTTTCTACTGCACACTTAAAATTTCTGATAGTGGGAATGAACCTGATTGCCTGCAGTAGTGCACTCCTGAGAGCTGGTGCAGCAGAGAAAATGTCTTGGACATGAGAGTGGGAGGTCCTGATTATGGAGGATGTTAATCTTAGCTCATTGGAGTGTAGATATGGTAGAGATGCAGGACTGTGCAGCAGGGTGCAGAGGTTTGTGGATGAGTGTAATGACTGGTACAGGGTGGAGGCACCAGTGTAACTGCTGGACAGAAATATGAGACTGACTGCTGCATTAAGGATAATGAGAAATACATTTAGTGAGAAGAAGAGCAATTAGTGAGTTACAAGTATTTGTGAATTCAAGACAAAAAGGAATCAGAGCAACAGTAACAGATTTTACTTTTTTTTAATTAATAATGGGATGAATAAAATCGTGAACATTATCAAAAGACTAAATCAAAGTCAGGAAGATAGCCGAGGTCAGATACCAGGTGATCAGTAAATGACAAGTCAGACGAGCAGTATGAATACCGCGGAGCCCGATGACAGAGGCGTTACTGAAACTTGTCCAGGTTGACCAGTCAGAAGGCCACAGGTAGATGGTGAAGGTCCTTCTATACAGCTCCAGCAGTGATGATGGATCTGCTGGACTTCAGGGCGCTGGATGCTTAGGTGTCCCGTCTTTTAGATGGTTTTAGGGCAACAGTGACAGCATGCAAATGCGCGAGCAGCCCTGGATAATCCACGCCGGCAGGATGATAAGATCCGGCGGAAGATGGAACCTATGAGAAGAGAAATAAATATAATGTAAGTGATGGGACTCCATATTACATGATAATGCTGTGCAGTCACTGTGGCCGGACGGCAGAGGAATATTATCATACAGAGGTCAGGGGTCATTGTCAGCAATCATACATGTGACAATCCCATCACTGACAGATGACATCTACTCCACATGAATTATTCTCACTGACATCACACAACATGGAGTTGATTCTCACACTTACCTCGTCTCTTTTTCCCATTTTTTCCATTTTCTGAGTTTTGTTGCTCCATACTCAGATTTATTGCCGATTTTCTTTCTTCATGAGATGGAAATTCTGATGAAAAATTAAAAAAAAAATCAATAACAATATCTTCTTATAGGATCTGCTTTGTCATAATATGGATAACATAAGAGACCTATAGTATTGTATAAAACCATGTGGGAATATTTGAGCCTTGAAGTCAACATTCACATTGCTGGTGCTGTAGACATGTACATACCTGGCAATGGGGACGAGGGTGGCAAGATGGTAACAGCATCGTCTGTATTACATACAGGAACAGATACTTTCTGCCTGTTTGAAGAAGAAAAACATGTAAATCACAAGTAAACTCCATATAAAAGGGGTTGTCTCACTAGAAGAACACCGACTATAAGGACTAGTAGGACATATGACTGTCATAGTGGGGAAGGTCTTCTGCTCAAGACTACCTTTTATAGAGAGCTGAGAGGAAAACAACTACCAAGAATGGCCGGCATTTCATACTACATCTCTCCTACAGTGAGGGCAGCACTAAAAGTGCATGACCGGCCACAATTATGGGCTGTTATCTCCAACAATTCCGAAAGCTGAAAGCACAATGACCCATAACCATGGGGCGGTGGATGCTACATTTGATATTATGGTATTTATGTCCTATATTTGATGTTGTGCACATATATCAGCCTGGAGCTCCCAGTAATGACCCCATAATCTACTCACATTTCTGAGATGTTTGTGTTGGATTCTGGTGTACACTCTGGAGGGGCCTTAGGATCCTCATTGTTCACCATCCCGTTAGTGGTGGTAGAGTGCTAAATGTGGATAACAATAAGTTATTAAATATATATACTTTTTAATTTTGTAGATCCTTTTTTGTACATATTTTGGATTTATCGATCACATACTTACTTTAGAAAGCCTCTCAGAAGATGATGATGCAAATATTCGGAAGATAAAGTTCTCATCGTCCTCACTTGTGTCCTCCTTATCCTCTGAGATCAGATGGTTGTTTTCATCAGAGTGATCTACAAGACATAGGTAAGGAAGGATTGTTAGAGGGTGTCAGTATAACACAGTCGCTATATCTCACTAGGTTAAAAGATGATGCAACGTAATAAACAGAATACATGAAAAAAAACTCCTGTACAAAATGAGGGAAATAGGGATACAGTACGAACCCATGGTCAACATAGCTGAGATCCATGAAACATGGATAACATAGTAGACCAGAAAAACCATGTGGAAATATTTGAGCTTTGAAGTCAACATTCACATTGCTGGTGCTGTAGACATGTACATACCTGGCAATGGGGACGAGGGTGGCAAGATGGTAACAGCATCGTCTGTATTACATACAGGAACAGATTCTTTCTGCCTGTTTGAAGAAGAAAAACATGTAAATCGTAAGTAAACACAGTATAAAATGGGTTGTCTCACTATAAGAACACTGACTATAAGGCCTAATAGGACATATGACTGTCATAGTGGGGAAGGTTTTCTGCTCCAAACTACCTTCCATGGATCAGAACACAACTACCAAGAATGTCTGGCAAGTAATACTACAGCTCTCCTACAGAGTAGGCAGTGCTAAAAATGCATGACCTGCCACAATTATGGGCTGTTATCTTCTGCATTTTCTGAAGCCAAAAGTACAATGACCGTTAACCATGAAGCGGTGAATGCTGCATTTGATATTCTGTTATTTATGTCCTATATTTGGTGTTGTGTACATAGATCAGCCTGGAACTCCCAGTAATGACCCTTTCTAGTCTACTCACATTTCTGAGATGTTTGTGTTGGTTTCTTGTGTATACTCTGGAGGGGCATTGGGATCCTCATTGTTCACCATCCTGGTAGCGATGGTACAGAGCTAAATACGGATAAAAATAAGATATAAAATATTTTTTTTATGTACTTTTAGAGTTTTTTTTATTTTTTTTTACATATTTTGGATTTATTAATCACATACTTACTTTACAAAGCTTTTCAGAAGATGACATAAAATTTTGGAAGTCAAGGCTCTCATTGTTCTCACTTGTGCCTTCCTCATCCTTTGAGACCAGATGTTTGTTTATATCAGAATGATCTACAAGAAATAGGTAATGAAGTATTATTAGAGGTTGTCAGTATAACACAGTCATTATTTATCACTAATATTAACGGGAACAGATGATCACATATTAGGGAAGATGAGACAAACAGTCGCTTAGTCTAGATGACGTCTCCTTCTACTTACTGATAAATAAGCTGGTGTCTGCGTCTGAAACAAGCTGAGGAACATACTCCAGCTCCTGGCTCAGAATGTTGTCAAAGTCCAAGTCACTCAGGAATGGATGAACCTTGATCTCAAATGCTCCTCCTAGAAAAAGAAAAACAAAAGTGATGCGGACATAGTCAGGGATGGCTCCATATCTGAACAGTTTATCGTAATCTGAACTAATGACAAAACTGAGCTGACATGAAGGAAATAAACTGAAAGTCTTAGTGTGGAGAACTAGAAATACAGTAGATGAGCTGATAGAGAAATGCTGATCTTCATGGACATGAACGATATGTCCTTGGTCTAATAAGGGAATATTAATACTAGTATATCTGTTACCTGTCCCAAGTCTACGCACAGGATTTCTTCTGAGCAGCTCAGTGATGAGATTCTGAGCATCCTGGGGTGGAGCGCGATCACAATTCCAAATTAGTTCTCCTGTTACATAGAAAATTACAGAAAATAAAACCTCTTTACTGGACTGTAGCATAAAGCAAAGGAAATAACTAAACAAATGTAACCAATCAACGCAATGATCGGATTATTCTACTCACCAATGACAACCCTTTTATAAAGCTCAGTGAGGGAATCAGCATCAAATGGTACACATCCCAGCAGGAATTTATACAGGATGATCCCCAATGACCACCAGTCAACAGGTCTTCCATAGCCTTCTTTCAGGATGATCTCTGGGGCTATGTAACATGGGGTGCCACAGAACTGGAAACCAACAGAACATAGAGATGAGAATCGATGAAACAATTATTATGACAAGATATCATCGTTAAAACACAATGCAGAAGATAAAATATTAGTGGAAAAGTTCTCTAGAAAGGAAGAACGTAGAGAAGAGACAATAGTGTGATGAGATTTGCAAATAACAAGCTAAGTTCTTGTAGGTGATGCTGACCTCACGGTCCTGGAACTCTCTGGAGATGTCCACTGCTAATTCCTTGTAGGTGTTGGTTTTCGGTATCATTAGACCAAGTTTTGAAATCCCAAAATCGGTAACTTTAATATGTCCAGTAGATGTAATCAGGAGGCTGCAAAAGAGAAGATGGTTTTAGCCTCACAGACTGAATGATAACAAATGACAACTTTCCCCACTTTATTATACTACGGGGGCACTTACTTTTCCGGCTTCAGGTCTCTGTGCACCACACCGTAACTATGCAGGTATTCCACGGCAAGTACCGCCTCTGCAAAGTACAAGCGGGCCATGGGGACAGAGAAAGGACCCCTGGTGCTTAGAAGGGTCCCACAGTCTCCACCTATAGAAGAAAGGAAATATGACCGGTGAGGGGTTTATACAGAAGATAAACATGATATACCACGAGCAGATAACCATGATGTATAATGAGCAGTGAGCGGAAACATCCTGGGGAGATCACACAGATAGTGGCGTACATAGAAATCACAAGACCCCATATCAAAAGTTGTAATTGCCCCCCACCCTAAAAAATAAAAAAGAAATATATTTATATCCCTGTTGAAGCAGCTTGGTGTTCTCACCAGCAATACAACTTTTATGGCCATTTTAGAGTATGATGCTCCCAAAAATGCCCACACCCACACTCAATGAGTATGGTATCCCCACAGTGAATCCTCCTAAGGAAGCCACCACTTAGAAGGAGGCCAGCCACAACCCCTTACTCGGTGTGATGGCACCCACAGCAACCCTCCCACTCAGGATAATGGTTCCCACAGTCCCTCACACAATATAATGGTCCGCATAACTCCCCACTCAGTATGATGTCCCCACACAGAATGGGGGCCTCCATATAGAGTGAGGACCCCCACAGCACCCCACTTAATATGATGACCTCCACTCAGCATTCACAGTCCCCCCATATCTAGTCATACGGCCCCCTTTCAGTATTTTGGCCCCTACTAGCCACCTACTCAGTATTTTTGCCCCCACCAGCCCCACCTCCTTGAAGAAGCAAATACCGCTGAAATTGTGATGACAGGTGGAGGGATGCTGCCCACTGCCGAGCGTCGACAGACCCCCTCCGACTGATGAGCCCCATAGCGCCCCTGCACCAAGATCAATGAATTTACGAGCATCTTGGTAATAGATAACCTATAGTAAATGATCTGTGGGGATGTAACCAACAATGTCCTAATGATATGAGCAGTGATAAGATGAAAGCAGACATGGGCTGAATATAATACAATAGATGTGTCTTACCTCCTACATACTCCATGACCATACACAGGTGAGATCTAGTTGGAAAGGAGCAGAGCATGGAGACCACAAAGGGACAATCAGCAAATGTTAAGATGTCCCTCTCCAGAAAGGCCCATTCCAATCTCTGTGCAGTATTTAGGTTCCGCTTAGCCATTTTCTTCATAGCAAAGGTCTGGTGTGAGTCTTTATGATGCACCAAGTAGACGGCCCTGGAGATAAGGAGAATCCATCGGTTATAATAAATCCTTATTAATAATCCATCTATAGAAATCATTATATGTTTAATACTGGTATCCAAGGGGTAACATTTCTCCTTGCGGAGAGTGACATGTTAAGCTTGTCAAGGTGAGGAGACTTTTAAGCCTCAATGATCCTCTGGGAAATATGCAAATTGTCTCTTCAGAGAGGAAGAGAACTAGAACTCTAGTGCCCCTTATAGGAAGTAGTAATCCTAAAAGTCAATATCAACCCTTTAACGAGCCTTATCACATGACATGGAATAATAGCCATAACCAAAATCTCAATTTTCGGACACTATGTTTTGGGGTACAAGCACTCATCAGTGCAAAGTGTGAGATATGGTTTGGCTGGGTGAGAGGCATCTGACCGGGATCCAAGCGGTAATGTTTCTCCTTGCGGAAAAAGCCATGTTAAGCATGTCAAGGTGAGGAGACTTTTAAGCTGCAATGCTCTTCTGGGAAATATGCAAATTGTCTCTTTTCAGAGAGGAAGAGAACTAGCACCCTAGTGCCACCTATAGGAAGTAGCAATCCTATTTCCCAGAGGAGCATTGTGGCTTAAAAGTCTCCTCATGTCCGCAAGGAGAAACGTCAACCCCTTGGATACCGGTCAGACACCTCTCACCCAGTCAAACCATTCACACTTTGCACTGAAGAGGGGCAGTACCCCAGAACACAGTTCCTGCAAATTGAGATTTGGTTTTGGCTATTATCCTAAGTCATGTGACAAGGCTTGATAAAGGGTCGATATTGACTTTTAGGATTGCTACTTCCTATAGGTGGAGTTCTAGTTTGCTTCCTCTCTGAAGAGACAATTTGCATATGTTTAATACTAGAAGTCTGGCCGCCACTATAAATCCACATCTAGAAATACATAAAATAGCACTACATAGATCACCTATTGGAGGTCTCCACAATGCCACTTCTGCCGCAGCCATCACCCAGGTCACATTATAGATACGAGAATCTATCGAAATTCTCTTTGGGCAGATTCGCTATAACTGACCAAATACAATTTAGTGCAAATAAAATTGGTCCAAAATGAATGTGCTCCAGGGCTCTCTTCTGCTGCTGAGGCCAGTGATTGGGCCCACATGGTCATGGTGGAAGGTGTAGATGTCATTGACGTCAATATGGTGTCACCCTTCATGTGACCATGTGTAGCCAACTTCTTTGATCAGCTTCATAATGGAGCCCCCCCATCAAAACAAAGATCAGAGTGGAGAGCAGAAAAGCTCAGGTGGAGGAGGCAGCATAAGAACAGATGAGGGTCTAGCACAGGCGAATGTAATAATATTATATTATTATATATTATATTATATGTAATTATATTATTTAAATCGCTTTCCTTACAGTTTGATTTGCTACAGATCATATAATTTCCCTATGATAACACTGAATGGCAGAGTGCAGGGGCAGAAGCATTGTCATAGGGAACCCTGAGAAATGTGGATTATGGCAACAGAAATCTCACCCAAAATTTCCACTGCTGATGAGTTTGGAAGTTTCATAGTCGCTCATATGCGGCTTTCTCGCCGGAACCAATGAATCGATCACGCTCTATAAAATAATAAGAAATAATACTGATTTATTGAAGATGCAGGAAAAAAGTTACAGATGCAAAAACTTCTCCCCCCATATTATGTCCCAGATGATTTACACTGATATGATGTTGGGAGGATACAAACCGGACGCTGGGCAGACCTGGCGCTAGCACCCAGCACACCCAGGCAAGTGCCGGGGCCCTGAGTAGGCGAGGGGCCCACTTGCTGTCGGGCACCCTGGCGCGCTATGGGACCGGTGAGCAGAGGAGAGTGGTGCCAGCGCCAGCTAGTGGGCCTTGCCCCCCCCCCCAATGCTTGCTCAGGACCACGGCCGGCACAATACTTACCTCTCCACAGCTGGTGAGCAGTGAGGTGAGCATTTGATTTTTTTTTTTTTATGTATGGAGGTATGGGGCATTATATGGGGGGAGAAGTGACATCCTGCATGGGGCATTGTATGGGGGGGGGGTAGGGACATCCTGCGTGGGGTATTATATGGGGGGGGGAAGTGACATCCTGCATGGGGCATTATATGGGGGGAGTGACATCCTGCATGGGGCATTATATGGGGTGAGAGGTGACATCCTACATGAGGCATTATATGGGGGGGACATCCTGTGTGGGGCATTATATAGGGGGGTGACATCCTGCATGGGGTATTATATGTGGGGGAGAAGTGACATCCTGCAAGGGTCATTATATGGGGGTGACAAGTGACATCCAGCATAGGGCTTTATATGGGGTGAGAGGTGACATTCTGCATGGGGCATTATATGGGGGGTGACATCCTGCATGGGGCATTATATGGGGGGAGTGACATTCTGCATGGGGTATTATATGGGGGGAGAAGTGACATCCTGCATGGGGCATTATATGGGGTGAGAGGTGACATCCTGCATGGGGCAATATATGGGGTGAGAGGTGACATCCTACATGGGGCAGTATGTGTTGGGGGGACATCCTGCATGGGGCATTATATGGGGGGGTGATATTCTTCATGGGCATTATATGGGGGGTGACATCCTGTATGGGCCATTATGTGGGGTGGGACATCCTGCATGGAGCATTATGTGGGGGGGACATCCTGCATGAGGAATGATATGGGGGGTGACATCCTGCATGGGGCATTATGTGGGGGGGATATCCTGCATGGGGCATTATGTGTGGGGGACATCCTGCATGGGGCATTATGTGGGATGGGGCATTATGTGGAGGGGACATCCTGCATGGGGAATTATATGGGGGGTGACATCCTGCATGGGCCATTATGTGGGGGGGCACAGCCTGCATGGGGCATTATGTGGTGGGCACAGCCTGCATGGGACATTATGTGGGAGGGACATTCTGCATGGGGAATTATATGGGGGGTGCCATCCTGCATGGGCCATTATGTGGGAGGGGGACATCCTGCATGGGGCATTATGTGGGGGGGCACAGCCTGCATGGGGCATTATGTGGGGGGTCAAAGCCTGCATGGGGCATTATGTGGGGGTCACAGCCTGCATGGAGCATTATGTGGGGGGTCAAAGCCTGCATGGGGCATTATGTGGGGGGCCAGCCTGCATGGGGCATTATGTGTGGTGTCACAGCCTGCATGGGGCATTATATGGGGGCACAGCCTGCGTGGAGCATTTTATGGGGTCCATTATTCTATATGAAGCAATATATGGAGCTCATAATACGGTATAGAGGACTATGTGGTGCCATTATACTGTGTGGAGGACATTACTGTCCGGTCTGCACTGTGAGCTGTGAGGATTCGCCGCTTTCTGAGTTATTGTGGAATTTACAATAGATATCGCTCATGTAATGTAAGAAGTGAAATCTTCGGCCTTGTACTATATATATATATATATATATATATATATATATATATATATATATTATCTGCGGTATCTGTGCATCATGAATCGTGGTATGTGTTAAAGGGGCCACTGAGACTCTTTCGCCCAGGGCCCACGAAATCCTGGAGCCGCCCTGCAACGGTCATCATACATTACTATAACATTCTGGATAATGTGGGAGATCACACAGAGGAGGACTTACAGGTAATCTGTCACCAGGTGTTTGCTATGTATTCTGAAAGCACCATGATGTAGGGGCAGAGACCCTGATTCCAGTGATGTGTTACTTACTAGGCTGTGTGTGGCTGTTTCAATAAAATCAGTAGATTATCACTAGAAGACTATCTGTCTAGCCAGGTAGTCCTATTGCTCTGTACCCCTGCCTCCACCACTGATTAGCAGCTTTCTGCCTATGCACAGTGTACACAGAAAGCTGCCAATCAATGGTGTGGGCGGGGTTATACAAGACTCAGCATTCAGAGCTCTGCAGCAGAAAAAAATAGTGATTTTATCACAACTACTCCACCGAGTAAAGTAATCAACACATGGAATCAGGGTCTCTGTCCCTGCATCATGCTTCTCTCAGACCAAATAGCATAAACCTGGTGACAGATTCCCTGTAATTCAAATGTAATTAACACCATAGGGTCATCTACACTTAGAATAGAGACGTCCCATGGTTGTATGGGGGATAATACTGGACGAGTCATTCACACCCCATGATCTGATGACACACACGCATCCCCCTCTATGATACTTACGGATTCTTGGATCTCCGGGATCTCACTAATTCCATTGTTAGGATTCGACAGCTCAGTTGTTTCTAAAATAATGATGAAGAAATGAAATGTATTAGAGGATATTATTCCTACATAGATAATACAGCAATATAACGGAGAAATGACAAGATGTCTGTAAATGGGATTAATACTCGTTATATGGGGATTCTAAATATGAGAATATACGGGGAATCCATAGATAAATGTAATGTAAATGATGGAGGAACCCTTCATAAATAACAAAAGACTGACCATCACTTCCGAAAAGAAAATGGGTGTGAACAGGTGCATACTAAGAGTAGCCATCCAAATATATAACTAACAAAGTTGCACTCTGTAACGCTATAGCATGTAAACATGAAATAAATTAAATTTGAATTGCATTACTGCTGTAGAAAATAGGATAAAAGGAAGATACTTAGCACATAATTTGGCCAATTCATGCATGGCCAGCAGCCACGGCAAGGCGACCTTCTTTTTCTGGGTGCATGCCAAGTAGCCACGGCAAGGTGACCCTTTTTTTTGCTGGGTGCATGCCCAGCAGTCACGGCAAGACGACCTTCTTTTGCTGGGTGCATGCCTAGCAGTCACGGCAAGGCGACCTTTTTTGCTGGGAACCTATCTCCACACATCAGCCCGGGGTGGTTTTAATTACAACAGGATCCTACCTACCCATATAAATGTAGGCTTCAGCCTAGGAGAGGATTCACATTAGGAGAGGATTCCAACAAAAAGATCGCCTTGTCATTGGCTGCTGGGCATTCATGAATTGGCCAAATTATGTGCTCAGTATCTTAGTTTTTTCCCATTTTCTAGAGCAGTAATGCAATTTAAATTTAATTTATTTCATGTTACTTGCTATAGCACTGCAGAATGGACCCTCCATCACATGAATGAGGAAGCCCCCACCCACGCTGCACATACGAGTGATGGTAAGAGAGCTGAAACATAGGAGAGATTTGCAAATTAGCCTGGAAGTGCACTGGGGGCGTGTCACTGCACTTGGATTTCTTCTTTCACGCCCCCAGTGCACTTCCATTCTGATTTGTATATGGTGTCTACTTTACATTTCTCCTGACTGGCACATTGGATTTCTACAAACAATTATTATTAGGGGACAATGGCCTATACCGTCACACCACTACTTCTATATGTAACAATGTGCTGCCAGGTTCCCATTACACAGAGTAGAGAGTAAATCTAACATTATCCTCCGTCCTCTGTAATATCTGGACATTCCTTGTAGAAGGTCGGGTGATCGCTCACCTGTAATCAGATCGCTGTTCAGCTCCGGCTGACTCCTATTAGGGTCAGGGATTTTCGGGGTCACATTTTGCCCATATTTGGCGTCGCCTCCTGTTGTTTCCTGATAGATATAATATATATAATTACTATGTGGAAGATTTCACTAAATCACCAAATACATAAATCATGAAGGACTAAACCAACATTTACAGATGCACCAATTGTAACGATACAAATCCCGCGCCATCTTCAGACCTTTTCTCAGAAAGTCTCCTCAGATACGGTGGATTAAGATGCGTCTATTAATATTGATCCTTACCGGGCGTTCCAATGAGCGTTCTAGTATAGACAGGACTTTTTCGGCCAGTTCTTTAAAGACAGCCAAATCTTCAGTCTGAGATCTTTCTTCAGCCTATAAAGAAGGAAAAATGGAAAAGAGAATTTTCAGATGAGAGCGGTCAGAATGGAGGCGGAAATTGTATGTGACATCGGTTCTCTGTCTGCAGATACAATGACTACATACTGTATTTGGGGACTCGTTGTGTTTTACCGTATTTTATGGACTATAAGATGCTTTTTTTTCCAAAATTTTTGACCTCCCTTCTAACACTCTCGCACCCCTCCAATCTATCCTAAACTCTGCTGTCTGACTAATCCACCTGTCCCCCCGCTATTTCCTGGCTTTTCCCCTCGCTCCGCCAATCACTTCACTGGCTCCACATTACCCAGAGACTCCAGTTCAAGACCCTAACCTTGGCATGCAAAGCCACCCACAACCTGTCTCCTCCATATATCTGTGACCTAGTCTCCCGGTACTTACCTGCACGCAACCTCCGATCCTCACAAGATCTTCTTCTCTACTCCCCTCTTATCTCCTCTTCCCACAATCGCATACAAGATTTCTCCCGTGCATCCCCCCTACTCTGGAGCTCTCCACCCCAGCATATCAGACAGATTATTAATAATAATAATTGTCTGAATGTAGCTTACCAGGGGGGTGGCTGTGGTGGAGTGAGGTCACAGGAGGTGGGGTCACTGCTGCAGGAAGCCGGCAGTAGAAATGGGGCGCTCCTGCGGGCCAGCGGGGTGTCCAGGACGTGCGAGGCTGCGGGCCCTGGGCTTCAAGGAAATGTTAGCGGTGATTTAGGAGGGGAGTCCCCGCTCTGCCCATTGATTTTCTGGCGGTGGGCTTCAGGCAAATGGCCGCTGGAGGCAGTGCATGTGCAGATTTAGATCTCGGCTCAATGACGAGCTGAGATCTCAATTTGTGTATTGGCCATCTCCAGCAGCCTACTTCTTGAAGCCCACTGCAGAGAAATCAATAAGCAGAGCAGGGCCTCCCCTCCTGAATTACCGCTAACATTTCCTTGAAGCCCAGGGCCCGCAGCCTCGCACCTTCTGGACACCCCGCTCCTCCCAGCTTGGGGCCCACAGCAGCGCCCCACTCCTACTGCCGACTTCCTGCAGCAGCGACTCTGCCTCCTGTGACCTCGCTCCACTGCCACCACCCCCCTCAGTAAGAAACCAAAAATTCGGACTATAAGACAGGACTATAAGACAGACCCCCATTTTATTATAATAAATGTTTTTCCTATTTACCTCCCAAAAATTTTTGGTGCGTCTTATGGTCTGCAAAATACGATATATTAGAAGAAAAAGCTTCTATCCCTCCATTATTATCTATTAATATTGATATGTTCTGTGCAGAGTGTCCGCCACTTACCTGGTGTAGTAATGTCCTGATGTTCTGAAGTAAATCCGTCAGATAGTCTGACGTTAGACGACGTTGTCGGTGTTTGGTCACGCAATCCTTTACTAGCTCCATCACCAGCCGGTGAGTGAAGCTGAGGACGCCATCGGGTGGTAGAAGCACACTGTTAGGACGATTGATCATAAGGATCAACAATAGTGCTTTTACCTGAGAAATGTCCAAAACAATTCCAGCCATAGTGAAAAACTGCAAGTGCTATCAGTCACTATAGAGCCAAGAAAGGCACGGGTGAGCCTATGTGCATTGTATATATAGCGACTGTGAGCAGTGATGTCACCATCACCTGTGATGTCATCACGGAATCTTGTGATAGAATCTTCACGGAGCAGCTCTGCGCAAATAGAATGCGGCCTGGTAATATATAAAGTGAAAACACCATACAATTAACTACCCATGTTATCATGACCGTTCTATTTTATATCCAATTAGAACACAACCAGGATAAAAGTGTGTTCACAAGTTGGATTTTGGCAGCATTTTTTTTCTACCTCAAAAATCAAAGGAGGCAGGAAAAACGCTGCTTAAAATTCAGGTGTTTTTACTTGTGTTTTTTTTTCCATTCATTTGAATGGGTGAAAAATGCTGCAAAACCTCTGAAAGACTTGACAAGCTGCAGATTTTAAAAAAATGCAAAAAAACAGCATGTGAATGAGATTTCAGAAATGTCATTCACTAAGATGGTGCTGTAAAACACAGCATTTATTGCTGCAGAAGAAAAAACAGTGAATACACCCTAAAGATATCCTCAGTCATATTATGGGAAATATTGTATATTTCGCATTTATTATCTCACGTGTTTTTCTTCACCATAGAACTTTTAAGGCTGTGTGCCCACTATGCGTTTTTTAGGCGTTTCTGCAGCGTAACTTTCGCTGCGGAAACACTTAAAAAACGCTTGGTGATAGGTCTGCAATGGTTCCCAATGATAATCCGCATGTGCTGTTCACATGCTGCGGAGATTTCCGCTGCGGATTATCATTGCGGAAAAATCCGCAGCTCGTCTATTAATTTTGCAGAGTCGCTGCGATTTAGCCGCCATTGACTTGCATTGGAACGCATAACATCCGCATGACTACAAATACACATGTGGATATTATGCGACTCAATGCGTGGATGGTACCCGGGTCAGGAGATGAAGAGACTCTCCTCCAGACCCGGGTACCATAGTACCTGTAGTTAAAATAGAATTAAAATAAAAAATAAACATATACTTACCTTCTGATGGCCCCTGTCTGCTCCCGGCGGTGCTGCTGGATCTTCGGCTGCTCGCGGTGGTAAAAGGACCTTCCATGATGCCATTTAGTCATGTGACAGGTCACGTGACCGCTGACATCGGCGGTTGCGTGACCTGTCACATGACTAAATGACGTCATGGAAGGTCCTTTTACAGCACCGTGATCCGCCAAAGACACCGGACGCACTGGAGAAGGAGATCGAGGACCATCGGAAGATGAGTATAATGTTTTTTTTTTATTTTTCTCCATTATTATTCTTTTTTTTCATTATTGATGCTGCATTTGCAGCATTGTAACTTGGTCACACTATATAAATCCATGCCGGTTGCATGGAATTATATAGTGTGACCAAGTTGTCAAGCACTTTTCCAAGTGATGCTAAAATCACTTGGCAAAGCGCTTGACAACCCAGGGAGATGCAGAAACGCTTAGGAAAAATCCGCAGCATTTCTGCATCGTGGTCATATATCCTAACTCATTGGCGAACCGTTATACAAGGCTATATTCACACTAGACGTTTTTTTAGCGGGCTTTTTTATGCAAATTTTCAGCTGCGTTTTACAGTACCAACAAAGTCTATGAGATTTCCGAAATCTCATGCACAAAGCTTGCTTATTTGTCCTCAGTATTTTGTGCTTTCCATGGCTTTTTGCAATAGAGTATGTCACTTGTTTCAGCGTTTTTCACCCATTAAAAAAAAGGGTGGTGGAAAAAAATGCTGAAAAAAACCCTAGTGTGAACATTTTGCTGCGTTTTTAGTGAAAAAAGCAAGTATGTGACACACATTTATTCTTGTGATTTTCCCAAGTTTAAACCATCTTGTCTTGGTCACCTGAGATAGCAGCTTGGATTATTACAGTTTAATTAAATTAGTGATGCCTACAAAGTAAACATTGGTTGAGCTAGGTGTGAGATTGAACAACACGTGTGGCCCAGGGAGGTGTGAAAATGAACAATGCCTGAGCAACTCAATGGCAAACCATAATGTGAAAGTAAATAGTGTCCTACAAATTCAATGCACTGCCAGGGTCTTAGATAAACCATTCCAGACCAATTCACCCCCCACCCGCCCCCTGTTACATTTGTAATGTGTACTTTTTCATGAACATATGTCTTGCAATGGTGACCTGTTCTCATGTGTCTATGGTGGAAGCAAAGCTGAACTTTGGGATCCTGAAAAACGCACCAAAAATGCACCAAGAGCCACTGCAAAAAAACACACCAAAACCTGCGTTTTTGACGCTACTTCTTTCCTGCCAAGAGATTATGTTTTGCTGCAGAAAAAAACACCTAGTGTGAATATAGCCTAAGACTTACTCTGCCAGCATTAATAGTCAATATTCTGTATACAAATAGGACTCCAATCCAGGTATTCAGTTTATCATAAACATGCCTGAGTTAATCTGCCAAATACACATAGTATGCTTTCTCATAGGTGAAATATAAATCCTGTTAAAGGTCCAAGTTGCAGCAGTTAAGTAGAACAAAACAGACCTCTTCATTCTTTGTAGGTGGAAAAACTTTCGAAATTATCAGTGTATCAAGTACTTATACTCCTGACTGTATATAGTATAATTGCCGCACTGCTACATACAGGTGCTTCTCAGAAAATTAGAATATCATCAAAAAGTGAATTTATTTCAGTTCTTAAATCCAAAAAGTGAAACTCATATATTATACAGAGTCATTACAAACAGAGTGATCTGTTTTAAGTGTTTATTTCTGCTAATGTTGATGATTATGGCTTACAGCCAATGAAAACACAAAAGTCATTATCTCAGTAAATTAGAATTAACAAGAAACACCTGGAAAGGCTTCCTAAGCATTTAAAAAGGTCCCTTAGTCAGTTTCAGTAGGCTCCACAATCATGGGCAAGACTGCTGACTTGACAGATGTCCAAAAGGCAGTTATTGACACACTCCTCAAGGAGGGTAAGCCACAAAAGGTCATTGCTAAAGAAGCAGCTGTTCACAGAGTGCTGTATCCGAGCATATTAATGGACGTGGAAGGAAAAAGTGTGGCAGAAAAAGGTGCACAAGCAACTGGGATAACCGCAGCCTTGGAAGGATTGCTAAGAAAAGGCCATTCAAAAATATGGGGGAGATTCACAAGGAGTGGACTGCTGCTGGAGTCATTGCTTCAAGAGCCACCACACACAGACGTATCCAGGACATGGGCTACAAGTGTCGCATTGCTTGTGTCAAGCCCCTCATGACCAATAGACAACGCCAGAAGCGTCTTACCTGGGCCAAAGAGAAAAAGACCTGGACTGATGCTCAGTGGCCCAAGGTGTTGTTTTCAGATGAAAAGTAAATTTTGCATTTCATTTGGAAATCAAGGTCCCAGAGTCTGGAGGAAGAGTGGAGAGGCCACAATCCAAGCTGCTGGAGGTCTGGTGTGAAGTTTCCACAATCAGTGATGGTTTGGGGAGCCATGTCATCTGCTGGTGTAGGTCCACTATGTTTTATGAAGACCAAAGTCAGCGCAGCCGTCTACCAGGACATTTTAGAGCCCTTCATGCTTCCCTCTGCCCACAAGCTTTATGGAGATGGAAATGTCATTCTCCAGCAGGACTTGGCCCCTGTCCACACTGCCAAAAGTACCAATACCTGGTTTACACACAACAGTATCACTGTGCTTGATTGGCAGCAAACTCGCCTGACCTTAACCCCATAGAGAATCTATTATAGAGAATCTATGGGGTATTGTCAAGAGGAAGATGAGACCCCAGACCCCACAATACAGATGAGCTGAAGGCTGCTATCAAAGCCACCTGGGTTTCCATAACACCTCAGCAGTGCCACAGGCTGATCCCTCCATGCCACATTGCCGCATTGATGCAGTAATTGATGCACGAGGAGCCCGAACAAGTATTGAGGGCATTTACTAAACATACATTTCAGTAGGCCAACTTTTCTGATTTTAAAAACATTTTTCAAGCTGTTGTTATGAAGTATTCTAATTTACTGAGATAATGACGTTTGTGTTTTCATTGGCTGTAAGCCATAATCATCAACATTAACAGAAATAAACACTTAAAATAGATCCCTCTGTGTGTAATGACTCTATATAATAGATCCCTCTGTGTGTAATGACTCTATATAATAGATCCCTCTGTGTGTAATGACTCTATATAATAGATCGCTCCGTGTGTAATGACTCTACATAATAGATCCCTCTGTGTAATTACTCTATATAATAGATCACTCTGTGTGTAATGACTATATAATATAGGAGTTTCACTTTTTGCATTGAAGAACTGAAATAAACTAACTTTTGATGATATTCTAATTTTGTGAGAAGCACCTGTATATAGTATGAAGCCCCACTGCCCCATATGTGTATGTATAATTTGATGCACATGACTCGCCCCCTGGACCGTGGGGTACACGGAACCGGGCCTTCTAGTGTACGGTGGTGATGGGGGTAGTAGTGGCAACCCGATCCCGTGGCTCAGGGTGGTCAGACCAAATGGTGGCAGTCTATTTATCAGTGTTTTGAATGTCCGACTACGCCACCCGTGGATTGCGGTCAGGGATAACCGCCGCTGCGAGGCAGACTACTGAGGCTGGTGTTGGTGTGCAGCACAGGTGTAGGATAACTCCCCACGGGAAGAGTGTAGCCTCAGGGCAGTGTAGGTGGATGTTGGGGGTGATAGTGCAGGCCGCAATAGTAAGAGTTCAGAGTCCGCTTCAAACAGTTCAGGGTCTTTATTGTAGATATTATTAATGACCCAACAGTACCGGTTAGGAATGGGCCTGGGTGTCTGAGAGAATTCGGGCGAGCCCCACTGGTCAGGGTGAGTGTGTAGGCCTACCGTTTTCTCTATGCTCTTTCTGACTATCCCCCTTTTCGTGGTGTAATAGCCCACGTCCCTGAGCTGGCCGTGTACTTCTCGCCTGTATGGCATGCGACTAGGGCCTTGGGTACCTGTTGCTTGCTCCTCGCTGTACAGGTCCCTCTGTGTGGCGGAGCCTCCAGGCTTCTTAGGCCAAGGGACCTGAAATCCCTCGCAGGTTGGTTCTCTGCTGCTGGGCTTGTAACCCTGACAGCCCCGGACCCCAATGCCCGGTAGATTGGTTCTCTTCCAGGACCGGCTCTCGTCGCCTCTGTCCCTGGCTTGCAGTTTCTCCTCTGCCTCACGGACTCCTCAGCTACAGCTGAACTGTCCCTCCTTCTCTGGGACTAGTCTCACTCCTGAGCTAGGTCTTCCAGTTCTCTCTAACCCTGCCCCCAGTTCCAGCTTTTATAGGGGCAGCCAGCTCCCCCTGCTGGCCTGGGACAGGAGGTGCTGTATGCTAATTGTCCCTAACCAGGGGACCTCCCTCCTGCTCTCAGACACAGATTATTGTTTGTGGCATCCAGGCCTGGGGTGACACATTCTCCCCTAGTAAAATGTAGTACTCCGGACTAAACAGGAAACACAAATACAGGGTATAAATGACAACATAACATATATACAAGTATATTTTGTCCTTGAGGTCACGGCGCTTCCGTGACCGGGTGTCCATTTCACCCAACAAGGTGAAGTTTTCCACGGTGTGGGGACCTGTTTTCATAAACCCCAATTTCCTGGCCTTGGGCGTGGCGACAAGGCTGAGCTCTCTACTTTGGGCCACAAGGAGGCCACACCAGACAGATTTTTCTTCCGTGGCCATCTTCGAAAGAGGGCACCAAGTGCAACTATCTACAAGATAGTTCCGGTTATTCAGCGTCCATAACCTGTTAGTCCATGAACTAGAAAGACTGGAAAAACATAATTAGCAACCAGGCAACAAACATAAAACATTTACAATATACAGCATTTAGATCTTCCAGCGAGCTGGTATTTGCCCCCTAGTGCTCCGGGTTGACCTGCGTAACCCACTGTCTGGTGGTGGTCTAACCTGACTTTCCCCACTAGCATTCAGGGTACAGCTACTAGCTGGGTTTACAGGCAGTGCAGGCAGCTGTCTGCGGGTCCTTTGGCTTACCGCAGGTATGGCAGGCTCACTGTCAGCAGAGGGTTGACTCTCCTGGGCTGCTGGCATGGGTTCTTCTGCCTCTAGGGCTGCTTGGTCTTCTGATTCCTCCTGCTCTCCTGTAGGTTCCTGCTGGGTTGGTTGAAGGAAGTGTAGGACGGGTACCACTATTGCATCATTTATCCGAGTCCAGGACCGGGGGAACTCTCCAAGAACTGTGCTGATCATTTCTTTCTTGTCTTCTGCAGGTTCAAGGTCATCCTGATCTTCTCCTGCACTCTGTAGTTGCTCGGGGCACCTTTTTAGGTGGTGTCTGGAGACGGTGCTAGTGGTTTCTCCTCCAACCTTGGTAATTACACATACCTTCGGGTTGTTGTGGTTGGACTGCAGTACTGTGTACGGGTCGCTCTCCCACTGGTCATCTAGCTTGTGAAGCCTTCTCTTCCGCTTCAGGACCTGCTCACCAGGTTCCAGGGGACCAGCAGGGGCGTGTTGGTTGAAGAGCCTCTCTTGCTTTTCTCTCGCTTGAGCCAGACTCCTCTCCACACTCTCCTGTACCTTCTTGCCGTTCCGTATCCCAGTCCACGTCTGGGGAGGTGTCCTCGGGGGTCAGGACTCCCATCTCCAGGTCTATCGGCAGCTTACCTGGTCTTGCCCTCATCAGGTAAGCCGGGGTGCAATTTGTAGCATTCACCGGGATATGGTTGTATAAGTCTATCAGGTCTGGCAGCTTCTCCGGCCACAGGCTGCGTTCTTCCAGGGGCAAAGTTTTGAGGAGATCAATGACGATATTATTCATTTTCTCACACAGCCCGTTGGTTTGTGGGTGGTAAGATGTTGTCCGAATCTTCTTACAGCCGTAGAGGTTGCAGAACTCCTGGAAGATTTCAGCCTCAAACGCTGGACCTTGATCTGTCAAGACCTGTTCCGGATACCCGTGTGGACGGCAGAAGTGTTGTTGGAAGGCTCTGGCCGCTGTTTGGGCTGTCAAGTCTTTAACAGGAACCACCAGCAGGAACCAGGAATAGTGGTCCACTATTGTCAGGGCATAGACGTAGCCCGACCGGCTTGGAGCCAGTTTCACATGGTCCAGAGCTACCAGCTCAAGAGGCTGCCTGGTGATGATGGGCATCAAGGGCGTCTTCTGGCTGGTACCGCCTTCCTTCTGAGGTTACATGGGCCACAGTCCCTGCACCACTTCTCTATGGCCCCTCTCATTCCGACCCAGTAGAACCGCTCTCTCAGTAGGAACTCCAGTTTCTTCCACCCGAAGTGTCCCGCTCTGTCATGGTAGGCCTCCAGTACCATTGCTGCATCTCGTCTCGGGACCACTACCTGCCAGGTCAGCTCGTGCGTCCGGTGGTTGACAAGCCTTCTGCACAGCTTACCTTCGTAGAGGAATAGCCTGCTTTTCTCCTTCCATAACTGCTTGGCTTCCTCTGGAGCGTCCGAGCCAGGGCTAGCGTCTGCCTGGGTCAAGAGGTCTTTCACCAGGCGAATTGCAGGGTCACTATCTTGCGTTTCAGCCCAGCCGTGGTGAGGTAAGGAATTGAACATGACAGTGGTCAAGTCTTTGTCTCTTACAAGGTGGGAGTACTGAGTGGCCCCGTACCGGTGGAATGCAGGGAGCTCTATTTCCTCCAACTCGTCTGGATCTTCTCCCTCATCGGGCAAGTGGGGCATTCTCGATAGGGCATCTGCATTGGCATTGGCTCGGCCTGCCCGGTACTTGATGGTGAAGTCATAGTTTGCTAGCCGGGCCATCCACCGCTGCTCTAGGGCACCAAGTCTCGCATTGTCCAGCTGTGTCTACGGATTGTTGTCCGTGTACACAGTGAACTTCACAGAGGCCACGTAATGCTTGAAACGTTCTGTTACGGCCCACACCACTGCCAAGGACTCCAGCTTAAAGGAGCTGTAATTCTCCGGGTTTCTCTCGGTGGGCCTCAGCTTCCGGATGGCGTACGCGATCACCCTTTCTCTGCCCTGTTGGTTCTGTGACAGTACGGCTCCCAGCCCCACATTACTGGCGTCTGTGTGGAGGATAAAAGGCTGGCCATAATCAGGGTAGGCCAGGTTCTCATCCCCCGTGAGGGCCATCTTCAGCTGGCGGAAGGACTCCTCTTCCGGCTTGTCCCACTTGAAGGGTGGCTTTTGGCTTCTGGTCTTAGATTGTCCTATAAGGAGGTCCTGCATAGGGGCTGCCATCTTGGTGAACCTGGGGATGAACCTTCGGTAGTAGCCTACCAACCCGAGGAACTGCCTCACTTCTTTTATGTTAGAGGGGCTTGGCCAGTTCTTTATTGCCGTGATTTTGTCAGGGTCGGGGGCTACTCCTTCTGCACTCACCACGTGTCCCAGGTAATGTACCTTCGGCTTTAACAGATGGCACTTGGAGGGTTTCACTTTCATGCCAAAGCCTGCCAGGGCCTCGAACACCTCGGCCAGGTGCTTTAGATGGTCCTCGTAAGTCTTCGAATAGACAATCACGTCGTCCAGGTAAAGTAGGACCGTCTCAAAGTTTCGGTGCCCTAGACAGCATTCCATTAGCCTCTGGAAGGTCCCGGGTGCGTTGCAGAGCCCGAACGGCATATAGATGAATTCACTTAATCCCATCAGGGTGGTGAAGGCGGTCTTCTCCTTATCAGCCTCTGCCACAGGAACCTGCCAGTACCCACTAGTAAGGTCCAAAGTAGAGAAGAAATTAGCTGATTTTAGTGCGGCCAAAGACTCCTCTATTCTAGGCAACGGGTATTTATCTTTATGGGTGATACGATTGACTTCTCTATAGTCCACGCACATTCTCATAGTACCGTCTTTCTTTTTTACCAGAACCAAGGGGGCTGCCCAGGGGCTACAACTGTCTCTATTGACCCTGGCTTCCTTCATTTCTCTCAGAATGCCCTTTGCGTTCTGATAGTGTGCGGGGTGGTACAGGTCTGTATCTTTCAGCAATTGGTGGGTGGCTCCCCGTGGGGATGTGGTGTTCTACTCCTTTCACTCTGCCGAAGTCTAGCGGGTGCTTACTAAAGATTCTCTCGTACTCTTGAACCACCCGGTAGACTCCTTGTTTTTGGTGCAAGGGAGTGGAGTCAGCACCCACGTGGAGTTTCTGGCACCAGTCCTCCTTGGGTTTCTGGGAACCATTACCCTCCGCCTGGGGAGATGGAGGCAAGGGTTCCACGGCCCTGACAGCATTGTGTTCAACAGTATACAATTTGGCTAGTGTAGTGTACCGGGGCAAATGTACTTCCCTTTCCCCAATGTTTAAGATCCGGACGGGCACCCTTCCATGGCGGACATAGACCACCCCCCGGGCTGTCAAAATGGTGGGCCTGCTGTCTGAGCACACGGGTTCTACCATGGCTTGGTAGTCTCTCCCTCTTAACCCGATTGCAGTCCGACACCAGATCATTTCACTTTTGGGGGGCATAGCAATGGGGAACGAGTCGCTCATCCTCACGCTACCGATCTCACCACCAGACAGTTCTACCTGTTGCCATCTCATCAGGGCTCTTATCTCCTTCTGGAGGACCCACTGTTGGCTGGAGCTCGCATTCATCGCCACCTGCTGCAAAATTACAATTACTTCTGAAAGACAATTTTCAATCACATTAGTACCCAAGGTTATTTTAGGGTGACTTTCTCGATGGTCAATGTCCACAATGATCACTCCCTGTGCCGGCAGTTCAACTTTACCAATCTTAATGGTCATCTCTCTGAACCCCACCTGCGGCACGGGTTGACCATTGCTGGCGATGATGCTCAAGTCATCGTCTGGATAATGAGTTATATCAGTGTCACTCCAGTACCGCTTGAAAAGTACATAGGGGATGGTAGTCACTTGGGACCCGGTGTCCAGCAGTGCACTCATGGGGATACCGTCCAGCACTACGGGTAAAACCGGGCGTCCCCCTACGTACTTATCACGCCAATTAGATGGGCCTGATGACCTTATGCCTGGGGGTTGGCCCTTTGCCCCAGGTCGGACCCATTTAAAGTACAGTACCTGGCTACGTGTCCCGGCTGGCTGCAACGGCGGCAAATCGGCTGTCCATCCTCAGTGTAATGATCGGCGGGCCTCCCTCTGAATGACGGGATCCTCCTCCGTCGACGCCACGGGACATCCTCCGGACTGGAAGCCAGCTTGATTGGTCCTGACAGGTCCATCTGTAACGACTGTACGGTCCTGGTCAATGCAGCAACACTCTTTGTTAGTTCTTGGACCTGATGGTGGAGGTTTGCAGGCGGGGATGGATTTAGGGCCTGCGCATCAGCCCCCACAAGGTTTGCGGGATAGGGCGCCGCCCCCTGGTGGTAAGGGATGGCAGGGCGCCGGGAAGCTACAGCGCCACCCGGTGCAGGTTCTCGGAGCACCTGGATGGCCCTATCTTTGAACTGTGCAAAAGTCAAATCGGGGTTCTGTAGGGCCATGAGGCGCAGCTGGGTTCTGTGGGCGCTGGACAGCAGACCTTCTATGAACTGGTCAGTCAATAGTTTATCTGTATCCTGCACGCTGCCAGGGTCAGCTTGCTTAATTGCCCCTAAGGCTTCCTGTAAATTTAGGGCATAATCTCGGATGCTATCTTGAGCTCGCTGCTTACATCCATAGAACCGCATTTTGATTTCTGCTGAGGTACGGGTATCAAAGGTGTCCCGTAGACGGGTCAGAACCCCCCTTACAGTCCTTTTCTCCTCAGCTGTCCAAGACTTTACCTCCCGCTGGGCCGCACCAGTTAACTGCCCTATCAGTATGCTTACCTTCTGTTCTTCTGTCAGGGGATAAACTTTGAACAGGCTATACAGCCTTTCTTTAAAGTCGCCCAAGGTATGCGACTCGCCAGCATACTGGGCATCCAGGCCGCTCCGGGGATATAGGCAGGGGTGGATTAAGAGTAGCAAGGGCCCCGGGCAGTTTAGAAGGCGCGGGCCCCCTCCACACACCTGATTTATCACGTGACATGTCACATGATCCCCTGTGATAGATCATGTGATAGTTCACAGGAAATTTATTTGGCATAATATTAATTGTGCTGCCTCATCTGAGAGCAGCACAATATTGGGGCAGATACCCTGATTCCAGCGATGTGTCACTTTTTTCAGCTGCTTGTTGTCATTTTGAGAAAATCACCGTTTTATCTGCTGCAGATCTAGCAGCTCTCTGAATGCTGCGCTCTGTATAGCCCCACCCACACCACTGATTGGCAGCTTTCTGCCCATGCTCAGTGTACACAGAAATCTACTGATCAGTGATGGGGGTGGGGTCCTACAGAACTTACTAGTCATCTAGTGATAATTACCTTCTGACAAATCAATGATTTTATCAAAACAACACTAAGCAGCCCAGTAAGTGACACATTACTGGAATCAGTGCCTCTAACCCTACATTATGCTGCTCTCAGATTAGGTGGCAAAAACCTCATGACAGATTCCCTTTAAAGGAGCTGTAAAGACAAAAAAGTTTGTATTAAAAAAAATACAAGCCATTTGTTAAATTAACTTTTTTTTATTGTTAATTCACATTAGACTGTATCTTCAACACTTTTGTCAGCAGGTCTTATTACAGACTCTGAATAGGGCAGCTCTCTCCCTCTCCCTCAGCAGAAAGTCACAGCATGGTTAAAAAACGGGATCTTTTATGATTTTCTCATAATAAATAAAAAAGGACATGCAAGTCCTCCAAACTATTTTCCGTTTCTCTATAGGGAAGGTCCTAAATCTTTCTTGTTCTTTAGTTGATCACATGTCAAAAATGCAAAGCATTTACTATGAACTCGCCTAAAAAAATATACACTTGGAGAGTAATATCATCATTTGCATGTAAATATTCCTTGACTCTAAGGGCTCGCTCACACTGTCGTATAACACGGCTGAATGCTATGTGATGTTTTATCGGATAGGACTCGGCCCTATGTTATACTATGGGACAGTGCGATTATTGGCATGAGAAAATAATCTCATTCGATATTCGGACCATGTGCACCCATACAAGTCTATGGGTGCACGTAAAACATTGGACTGCACTCGGATGTCATCCAAGTGCAGTCCGATGAACACTCACAGAGACTATGGAGAAGATGGAGAAATTAAGTTCTCCATCTTCTCCATATCTGTGCTGCGAGAGAATCGGATCACACTCAGTTGAAGCTCTGACAGAGTTTGAGCCCAGTGTCATTAGCATAATTGGCCCTATTCTCTTGCATGAGAGAATATATGGCTTAGTGAGTGGACCCTAAAACTGAATAGTAGTGACGGACAGGCACCTCACAAGCGGGATCCATGTAGCTCTCTGTTATGTAGGTAGGGCTTCATTCCATGGGGTAGGGTTTAATTTCAAGGTATATAAAAAAATGGACTTCAAATGAAAATTAAATGAACACAAAAAGCACTAATTGAATTATTTTTTTCATATTTATGTTTGCAGCCCCTTTAAAAACCCTTTGAGGACCAAGGCACATATATGTCCCATAGTTTTAAACTGGAAAAAAAATTGATTGAATAAAATTTAAGGTCCTCCAAGGTTTAAGTAGGTCATAAATTCATATGAATACTTGCTCATACAATTGCACATGCCAAAAGATGAAGAAGAACAGAATCAAAAATATGACATTAAGTGGAGCACTTACAGGTATTCAAGGTGAAAGAGACCAGCAAAGGCATCGTCTCGAATGACAGTAAATGAGTTAGAATTCAGCAAGCTGAAAATGAAGACAGCAGGTTAGAAGCGAACCAGACTTTATGGTGCTCAGAATTAGTCAAGCAGAATTTATTGACTGCTCTTGCAAAACACTGAGACTCCCGCTGTGTATAGATGGCGCCGTGCGGCCTCCCGCTGTGTATAGATGGCGCCGTGCGGCCTCCCGCTGTGTATAGATGGCACCGTATAGATGGCTACGTGCGGCCTCCTGCTGAGTATACGTGTATAGATGGCTATGTGCGGCCTCCTGCTGAGTATAGATGCCTCACGGCGCTCCCCCCAGAGACAGCAGGAGGCCGCACAGCGCCATCTATACTCAGCGGGAGACCGCACGTAGCCATCTATACACAGCAGGAGGCCGCACGGCGACATCTATACTCAGCGGGGGGCCGCACGTAGCCATCTATACACAGCGGGGGGCGCACTTAGCCATCTATACACAGCGGGGGGCCGCACGGCGCCGTCTATAATGCACGGAGCCCCACCAGAGACATCAGGAGGCCGCACGGCGCCAACTATACTCAGCAGGAGGCCGCATGCAGTCATACACACACACAAACATATACAGACACGCATAAACACATTTGAAACACAAAAATACATACAAACAGGCATCACACAATGACATCTGCCCACACACACACACAAACAGACAGACATCACACACACACACCTGCCCACACACACACACACCTGCCCACATACACATCTGTGTGTGTATGTATTGTGTGTGTGTGTGTATAATGTGTGTGTATGTATACTGTGTGTGTATGTATAGTGTGTGTGTGTGTGTATAATGTGTGTGTATGTATAGTGTGTGTGTATGTATAGTGTGTGTGTGTGTGTGTATAATTTGTGTGTGTGTATTTTTTTTTTAAGTTAAAAACAAGTAAAATGCTTGTGGCATCAATATCAAGACTCCAGATATAAGGGCCTATTCACACTGAATTTTGCAATGCATTCATCTCCTCTTTCCAGGCTTCTATCTAAATCCCTGAAAATTGGCATTCAGATGTGCCTTGACATAGCCATTGATTTGAACAAAGGCAAACCAAGGCTAAAGTCTGAATCTTTAGGCTCCATTTTCTCTGCTTTCAGATGTCTCATTTCAGACAGCACAATCCTGAATTTCAGGGATTCAGTTGTAAGCCTTGTGTAAAGACCTGAATGCAGCGCTGAATGTAGTGTGAATAGGTCCTTACATCCTACACCACCTCAGGGGATTGTTGTTATGGAGTATTGCCGCTGGGTGGCCGCAGTTATGACCACCACCAGGGCTCGCGGTCACCCACCCTAACTTTGGTATTCTGGGGAGCTGGTATAATGAATATCTGAGAAGAGCCCTAGAGAAGCAAGAACATTGGACAACCAAGAGGTGGTGGCCTCAAGTCAGGTGTAGTGTTCAACAGGGCAAGACTTTCTAACCTGCCCCCCCCACACACACACACACATATACACACACCTGCCCACACAGACACACACACACACCTGCCCACACACACACACACACACACCTGCCCACACACACACACACACACACATATACACACACACCTGCCCACACACACACACACACATATACACACACACACACCTGCCCACACAGACACACACACACACACCTGCCCACACAGACACACACACACCTGCCCACACACACACACACCTGCCCACACACATACACACCTGCCCACACACACACACACCTGCCCACACACACACACATACCTGCCCACACACAAACACACCTGCCCACACACACACACCTGCCCACACACACACACACACCTGCCCACACACATACACACCTGCCCACACACACACACAAACACCTGCCCACACACACACACCTGCCCACACACACACACACCTGCCCACACACACATCTGCTCACTCAGACACCTGCCCGCAAACACACACACACACCCATATACACACACCTGACCACACACACACACACCTGCCCACACACACACACCTGCCCACACAGACACCTGCCCCCCCACACACACACACACACATATACACACACACATATACACACACACACATATACACACACACACACACCTGCCCACACAGACACCTGCCCCCACAGACACCTGCCCACAAACACACACACACCTGCCCACAGACACATCTGCCCACACACACACACACTCACAATCCCCCGGCTCAATTCCTCCTGCCTGCTCTCTCTCTTTTCCGGTGCAGCACTGCAGGCCGGGGCGCACTGCGTGACGTCACAGCTAGGAGACACAGCCGCGCACAGGGCCATGTCTCCTAGCAGTGATGCGGCCGGGCCAGCACAGGGAAGTTAACTGCTGCAGTGCTGGCCCGGTGGATGAAGAAGTAGCGGCGGCCGCTGCTGGGGGAGCGGTCCGGGCCCCCCCCTCCCGCCACTGCTACCGCTATGTGCCGCGGCGGCCCGCACATATAATGAGGGCAATCCGGATTGCCCTCATTATAATCCGCCTATGGATATAGGGCATGGAAAACGGCATCACAGCTGCAGCGGCTACGCTGGTGGTAGAGGGTCCCTCCGCATCCGACATCTTCCTCCCCCCTAGTTAACTGTGGCCTACCTTCTGGCGATCCTCTTCTGTAGGCCGCGGCTCCGCTCGCGATGCTCTGGGCGAGGACCTTGCTTTGCTCGGTGATGACGTCGGCATCCGCTGGATCTCCTTCCAGGACCTTGAGCAGCGTCTCAGCGTAGGCGTGGCGTCCCGAAGATGGCGCCCGATGGCGGGAAACGCTCCGATTGGCGGGAAATGGCCCCGAATGGAGGGAAACTTCACTCAGATATGTATAGAGTCTTTTCCAGGCACGCAATACCCGTTTGTTGCGGGTTGGTCACAATTCTGCCGACTATGCCAAAGCTGACTCGCCCCCTGGGCCGTGGGGTACCCGGAACCGGGCCTTCTAGTGTACGGTGCTGATGGGGGTAGTAGTGGCAACCCGATCCCGTGGCTCAGGGTGGTCAGACCAAATGGTGGCAGTCTATTTATCAGTGTTTTGAATGTCCGACTACGCCACCCGTGGATTGCGGTTGGAGATAACCGCTGCTGCAAGGCAGACCGCTGAGGCTGGTGTTGGTGTGCAGCACAGGGGTAGGATAATTCCCCACGGGAAGAGTGTAGCCTCAGGGCAGTGTAGGTGGATGTTGGGGGTGATAGTGCAGGCCGCAATAGTAAGAGTTCAGAGTCCGCTTCAAACAGTTCAGGGTCTTTATTGTAGATATTATTAATGATCCAACAGTACCGGTTAGGAATGGGCCTGGGTGTCTGAGAGCATTCGGGCGAGCCCCACTGGTCAGGGTGAGTGTGTAGGCCTACCGTTCTCTCTATGCTCTTTCTGACTATCCCCCTTTTCGTGGTGTAATAGCCCACATCCCTGAGCTGGCCGTGTACTTCTCTCCTGTATGGCTTGCGACTCAGGCCTTGGGTACCTGTTGCTTGCTCCTCGATGTACTGGTCCCTCTGTGTGGCGGAGCCTCCAGGCTTCTTAGGCCAAGGGACCTGAAATCCCTCGCAGGTTGGTTCTCTGCTGCTGGGCTTGTAACCCTGACAGCCTCGGACCCCAATGTCCGGTAGATTGGTTCTCTGCCAGGACCGGCTCTCGTCGCCTCTGTCCCTGGCTTGCAGTTTCTCCTGTGCCTCACGGACTCCTCAGCTACAGCTGAACTGTCCCTCCTTCTCTGGGACTAGTCTCACTCCTGAGCTAGGTCGTCCAGTTTTCTCTAACCCTGCCCCCAGTTCCAGCTTTTATAGGGGCAGCCAGCTCCCCCTGCTGGCCTGGGACAGGAGGTGCTGTATGCTAATAGTCCCTAACCAGGGGACCTCCCTCCTGCTTTCAGAAACAGATTATTGTTTGTGGCATCCAGGCCTGGGGTAACACACACACACTGCTCTATATTTAGTATGATGCCCCCACTCCTCCATATATATAGCATGATGGTCCCACTGCTCCATATACAGGTGCATCTCACTAAATTAGAATATCATCAAAAAGTTAATTTATTTCAGTTCTTCAATACAAAAAGCTGTCTTTCAGCTCATCTGCATTGTTGGGTCTGGTGTCTCTCATCTACCTCTTGACAATACCCCATAGATTCTCTATAATAGATTCTCTATGGGGTTAAGGTCAGGCGAGTTTGCTGCCAATCAAGCACAGTGATACTGTTGTGTGTAAACCAGGTATTGGTACTTTTGGCCGTGTGGACAGGGGCCAAGTCCTGCTGGAGAATGACATTTCCATCTCCAAAAAGCTTGTGGGCAGAGGCAAGCATGAAGTGCTGTAAAATGTCCTGGTAGCCGGCTGTGCTGACTTTGGTCTTGATAAAACACAGTGGACCTACACCAGCAGATGACATGGCTCCCCAAACCATCACTGATTGTGGAGCCTTCACACTAGACCTCAAGCAGCTTGGATTGTGGACTCTCCACTCTTCCTCCAGACTCTGGGACCTTGATTTCCAAATGAAAATTGGAACTCTAGGACCTTGTGGAGTGTGTCAATGACTGCCTTCTGGACATCTGTCAAGTCAGCAGTCTTCCTCATGATTGTGGAGCATACTGAAACAGTATTGAAGAACTGGAATAAATTAACTTTTTGAAGATATTCTAATTTAGTGAGATGCACCTGTATATACTATGATGGTCCCACTGCCCCACATACATATAGTATAATGGCCCCACTACTCCATATGTAGTATGATGGACCCACTACTCCAGATATATAGTAGGATGGCTCCACTGCCCGATCATTTAAAAAAAAAAATAACGTTTATTCTCACTTAATCCTGATTCCCTACATCACGGCCTCTGTCTCCTCTTCCATGGCGGGACAGCAGAGCAGAACGATGCAATGATGTCACCGAGCCACCTGCGTGAGTATGCTGACATCTCGTTAACCACAGGCCTATGGCGATCTGTGGCATATGAAAGAGATAGTGATAGGGCAGGGAGCTTGTGTCTCACTACTTTATCATGCGACGCCTCTGCATAAGAGACATTAGGGCTACATTAGCTACGTCACAGAAGACACTGGGGCTGGAGTATATAGAATAGGAGACACTGGGGCTGGCGTATATTCATCACAGGATACATTGGGGCTAGAGCATATACATCACAGAAGAAGCTGGAGTATATAGAATAGGAGACACTGGGGCTGGAGTATATAGAATAGGAGACACTGGGGCTGGCGTATATTCATCACCGGATACATTGGGGCTAGAGCATATACATCACAGAAGAAGCTGGAGTATATAGAATAGGAGACACTGGGGCTGGAGTATATAGAATAGGAGACACTGGGGCTGGCGTATATTCATCACAGGATACATTGGGGCTAGAGCATATACATCACAGAAGAAGCTGGAGTATATAGAATAGGAGACACTGGGGCTGGAGTATATAGAATAGGAGACACTGGGGCTGGCGTATATTCATCACCGGATACATTGGGGCTAGAGCATATACATCACAGAAGAAGCTGGAGTATATAGAATAGGAGACACTGGGGCTGGAGTACATAGAATAGGAGACACTGGGGCTGGCGCATATACAGTTCTGCTCAAAAGTTTACATACCCCGGCAGAATTTTTCCTTTCTTGGCCTTGTTTCAGAGAAAATGAATGATAACAAAAACACTTTTTCTCCACTCATGGTTATTGGTTGGGGGAAGCCATTTACTGTCACATTTCTGTGTTTTCTCTTTTTAAATCTTAATGACAACTAGTGATGAGCGAGCATGCTCGCTACTGCTCGGTGCTTGCCCGAGTATCTCACTGCTCGAGATGCTCTGCGCTCACCGAGTATTTCCGGGTTGGTCGGGCGGGAAGTCGGGTCCCCTCCCTGCATGTTTGGCGCTCTTTACAGAGCCAATGAACATACAGTGATTGCCTGCCATGCACTGTAATGCCATAGCCATGTTGGTTGTGGGCATTACAGTGATTGGCTGGCCGCACAGCGTCATCAGGTCTATATCTGACCTGGCGCCGCCATGCTCATCACAGTCACTCTGGATCAGACAGTGTAGGGAGAGCTGCTGCTGCGTTAGGGAGAGATTTGATCGTGCATTAGGTAGTGTAGTGAGAAAAACCGCACATTACACATATCCATCTCAACAAACAGTCCTTCTGAGGACTAATCCATCTGCAGAGATATCAGGCAGGCAGTGTATATAGGCAGGCAGGCAGGGTATATAGCAGACTGCAGTGCATATAGCACAAGAGGCTCCATTCCAATTCTGCCTTCTGCTGCTGTTAGATATTTCTATACAAAGGCCCAGGTCTCAGGGGCGAGGAATACTTTTCTTTGGATCTTAATCCTCATTATTTGCTTATAAAGCAATCCAGAGAACACCGTTTTTCTGCGCCATTTGCTTGTTGGCACTGCAGAATACAGCCAGGTCCTTTCCATATTAGAGCGCTAGAAATCCAGCTATTTAAAACTGTGTTTTCTCCGTCACACGGATCACATATACGTTGTCAGAAAATACTGCCATTTCTGGCCTCCATTTTTTCAGTGTGTCAGTGAAGCAATTCACAGCAGTTTGCTGTTCACACTACTTACCTACAGGCCAGGAATTTAAAACTCTGTTTTCTCCATCACACCGATCACATATAACTTCGCTTCAAACTCAGTCATTTGTAGTGAGCGTGGAAGATACTATCCTCCATTTAAAATGGGCAAGGCACGTGGCAAGGGACGGGGAACTGGACGTGATGGTAATGGTGCATGCAGAGGCCGAGGACAAGGCCGTGGGCAAGCCGAAATTGTGCCACAGCAAACACCCACATCTTCTCGCCTGACCTTCCTGTCCCAATTTCTAGGGGACCGCAGCACACCACTATTGAACCCAGATCAGTGTCAAAAGGTTGTTGGTTGGATAGCGGATAATGCTTCCAGTCACTTAGCCACCACCACCACCACCCTGTCTTCTACACGGTCAAGTCTCAGTAGCCATGAGTCTGGACCTCATATTCCTCACCCTGATCCTCCTTCCTCCCACCATGCCGAGTACCCAGAGACAACTGATCCCACACTTGGACAATCTGAAGAGCTGTTCACTTTTCCATTTATAGATTCGGGCCTCTCGCCCGGTCCACTTGAAGCGGGGCAAGAGGAGATCACGTGTAGCGATGCCCAAATATTTGAGCAGCCACGGTCACATGAAGGCGACGGTGGGAAACTGTCACAAGAGGTGGACGATGATTAGACACAATTGGCAGAAAGTCAGGAATAGTACCAGGGTGCAGAAGTGGGTGACTAGGTGGTGGATGATATAGTAACTGACCCAACCTGGCAGGAGGACATGCAGAGCAAGGACAGCAGCACACAGGGGGAGGGAGGCAGAGCACCCCAACAGGCAGGAAGAAGCAGTGTGGTGGCCGCAGACAGAAGGCAGGCTACCGTTTCCCGTAACACCAACACGAAGGAAGTTGCCACTACAACTGTTAGGTCTTCCCGAGTCTGGTTGTTTTTTAAAGACTCTGCCGATAACTCCAAAAAGGCCATTTGCATCACGAGCCAGACCAGCATCAGCAGGGGTGGCAAAACGACCAGCCTGACCACCACCAGCATGATCAGGCACATGGCAGCAAATCACTCGACTTTGTGGGCCGAACACCAGGGTCCAGGAACAGTGTCTACAGGTGGCACCATTGCTTCTTCTGCTGTTGTGCATGCAAGTCAATCCCCTGTCCATAGTGCATGCAAAGATGCCTCCTGCCCTGCACCTGTCATTGCACACTCTCAAGTAGCAGCATCAGGAAGCACGTCCATGTCCTTCTCCCAGCACAGCGTTCAGTTGTTCATACTCCAGTCCTTGGAATGCAAGCGCAAATATGCAGCCAACGTCCCACAGGCCACACTACTAAATTCTCACAATTCACGACTGCTTGGCTCGAAATGTTGCCTTTTAGGCTTGTGGAGACAGAAGCATTCCGCAACCTGATGGCGGCGGCCGTCCCTCGGTACTCTGTCCCCAGCCGCCACTATTTCTCCCAGTGTGCCGTCCCCACATTACACAAGCACGTGTCCCAAAACATTAGCCGTGCCCTCAACAACGCAGTTACCGGTAAAGTCCACCTAACCACGGACACGTGGACAAGTGCTTGTGGGCAGGGACGGTACATCTCGCTGATGGCACACTGGGTTAACATAGTGGAAGCCGGGACCCAGTCGGACCTTGGGACGGAACACGTCCTCCCGACGCCAAAGATTGCAGGCCCTAGGTCAATCAGGGTTGTCCCCACGGTCTACAGCTCCTGAACCTCATGCTCCTCAGCCTCCTCCTCCTCCTCGGCCTCTATCTCCGAAATGACCACATCAGTCACAAGCTGGAAGCACTGCAGCACTGCCTCGGCCAAGCGGCAACAGGCTGTGCTGAAGCTAATATGCTTAGGTGAAAAAACACACAATGCTGAAGAGTTATGGCCAGCTCTGAAAGAGCAGGCAGATCTGTGGCTCAAACCGCTGAACCTACAGCCAGGCATGGTCGTGTGTGACAATGGCCGGAACCTGGTGGCGGCTCTGAGGCGAGGCGAGCTCACACACGTACCATGCCTGGCCAATGTGCTTAACCTCGTGGTTCAGCGGTTACTCAAATCCTACCCGGAGCTGCCGGATCTGCTTGTTAAAGTATGCCGCCTGTGTGCCCATTTTAGAAAGTCAGCTACAGCTTCCGCCGCCCTTGCAGTGTTTCAGCAGCGTTTGCAGCTTCTGGCTCACAGACTGGTGTGTGATGTCACCACACATTGGAACTCTACATTGCAGATGTTGGGAAGGATTTGTGAGCAGAAGAGGGCAGTTGTTGAGTACCAGCATCAAAAAGGCTATCGGTATTCAGTTCAGACTCCACACATAAGACCTCAGTAGTGGACGTGGATGTCAGACATATGTACCATCCTCCAAAACTTTGCGGACTCCACCAAGATGGTGAGCGGCGATGACGCCATAATTAGCGTCACCATCCCGCTTCTCTGTCTTCTGAAAAGCTCTTTGCTCACAATCAAAGATGATGCATTGCAGGCGGAGCACGATAAGATGGAGCAATTAACCATACAGGGTGATTACACACAGCTAAGCCTCATCTCATCCCAACGTGGATTGGGTGACAATGAGGAAGAGGAGGAGGAGGAAGGACAGGAACTAGTTTCATGCACTATAGACGGTGCTATCTGCACAGCTGTCATATCGTCTGTTCAGCGTGGATGGCCAGAGGACAGAGAGGAGGAGGAGGAGAGCATGGTCAGTCATCCTCTTGGTGAGGACACGGAAGTCTTGCCTGTTAGTAGTCTGGCACGCATGGCTGAGTTTATTTTATGCTGCCTTTCCCATGACCCTCGCATTCTCAAAATTTTAGGTCATTACTGGTTGGTGACACTTCTAGACCCACTCTACAAGGAGAACTTTATATCTCTTATTCCTGAGGCGGACAGGTGTACAAAAATGAGGCAGTACCAGAAGGCCCTTGTTGCGGAACTATTAAAAAAATTCCCATCTAAAAACGCTGGAGGCAGAGGGCACACTTCGTTCGACAACCAAGGCCCCCACTCTGTCACTTCTTCTCTCTGACTGAACACTGTTCTAAGATGGTGCCCTCTAGAACATGAGCCCAGGTGACCAGCAAACAATGGGCTCCTATCTACGCTCAGGAACCAACCCCTATCTGCTCCTACATCACTGGGTATTCCTACCCCCTCCCCACTCCAGCCAGGGACATGGTCTGTCGTGCCTGCATTTCTGTCTAATGGGAGCACCGTTGAGCTGTCCCTCGGAAATGGGGTGAGTGTGCTGTATGCAGCTAACTGAACCCTGGTCCATACTCCATCCTTACCCGGGAGTGGAATATCACACCTCTGGCAGAGGTGCAATACCCCTGTAGCGGCCGAGCCCTCGGGGCGCTACATTTTTATGATGCCCGAAAAAAAAATTTTTTATACAGTATGTTCATGTATACCCCCCAGGAGTAAATGTTTGTCAGCCCATACACTTAGTGCATGGCATTACAAGTATAGGAGGCCCGCTCCTTTCTAATGGTAAAAAAAATTTATGATGCGCTCCTCCACGTCTCTTCCAAGGGCCATTGAAGTGCCTCCAAATTTTTGGCAGCCCTTGCAGTCACTGCATAGTCCAACACTATGGGAGACTCTCTCCTTTCTAATGGGAATTTGTCATTACTGTGGCCTGGTCTATGTGTCTTTAAATTCTTAGTGGGTTTTTCCTAAACTTGGTCAGCCGTTGGACTCACTGCATACCCTATAACTGTATAGCAGACCCTCTCCTTTCTAATGGGAACATGTCATATCTTGTTACTGTGGCCCTGCTCTGTGTGTCTTTAAATTCTTAGTGGGGATTTTCCTAAAATCTGTCAGCCGTTGGACTCACTGCATACCCTATAACAGTATAGCCGACCCTAGAATTTCTAATGGGAATTTGTCGTTACTGTGACCCTGCTCTATGTGTCTTTAAATTCTTAGTCGTTTTTTTCCTAAAATTGGTCAGCCGTTGGACTCACTGCATACCCTATAACTGTATAGCAGATCCTGTCCTTTCTAATGGGAGCATGTCGTACCTTGTTACTGTGGCCCTGCTCTGTGTGTCTTTAAATTCTTATTGAGGTTTTTCATTAAAATTTGTCAGCCGTTGAATTCACTGCATACCCTATAACTGTATAGCAGACCCTCTCCTTTCTAACGGGAACATGTCGTACCTTGTTACTGTGGCCATGCTCTTTGTGTCTTTAAATTGTTAGTGTTTTTTTTCAAAAATTTTGGCCACCCTTGCAGTCACAGCATGGGCATTACCACTATAGAAGACCCGCTCCTTTATAATGGGAACATTTTTTTTACTGAGACCCTCCTCTATGTCTCTTCAAAGGGGTATTAGGTTGCGTCCAAATTTTTGACAACCCTTGCAGTCACTGGATGCGCAATAACAGTATAGGAAACAAACTTGTTAATAATGGGAACAACAAAGCATAGCCCTCTGATGGCTCTCTAACAATAGCTAGGGCCGACTGCTGGCCTTTTAAGAATAGTAAGGGCCGTCTGATGTCCCTATAAAAATAGGCTTTATGACTTTCAGAGTCCCTCCATCATAAATAAAACAGGATGTGTCTGATGACACCACATTGCCAGATGAGGTTGTAAAATGTTAAAGTGACATTTCCCGGTGAATGCATTTTTCATAAAAAATAACATAAAAAAACATAACAATAGGATCTTTCTTTAGTATAAAAAACAGCATCACCAATTTAACCTCAATGTAATCACATTGTTCAGCTCATGTACCTCCTCCTCCATCTCCGAAATGACCACATCAGTCACAAGCTGATAGCACTGCAGCACTGCCTTGGCCAAACAGCAACAGGCTGTGCTGAAGATAACATGCTTAATGCTTAATTGACAAACCGCCCAGCGCTGCATAGTTGTTGAAAGCTGTAACACAGCAGCTTGATCTGTGGCTCTCACCGCTGAACATACAGCCAGGCATGGTCATGTGTTACAATGGGCGGAACCTGGTGACAGAGAAATGACAACCGGGGTAGATAAGGTTTCCCTCTATGCCAGTCCTTTCACAGAGCTAAAGAATATGGCTGTGGTGAAATACAACTCCCACTGAGAAGCTGTTTCAGATTGAAAAACATTGTGCCCACCAGAGGATTTGTTTCTGACAGCTAACCTTTCTCACCCGCTCAAGAGCCCCATAGCAGCTGCAAAGTTAGCGCTATCATGAACTCTCCTGAGGTAGAAGCCATGGCACACCAGAGAATTCTCTGGTGGGACTGTCCAACCCTGCTGAGAAGCAGTCCTGGCTAAGAAAAGTGTGTGGGAAGATTCCAGGACACTCTATTTTTACTGAGGAGGAAACACATGCAAACATGGGGAGAACATACAAATTTCTTGCAGATGTTGTCCTTGCTGGGATTTGAACCCAGGATCCCAGTGCTGCAAGACTTCAGTGCTAACCACTGATCCAATATGCTGCCGTTCACCCTCTAATATCTAACAAGCTGGAGAAACTTGAACCTACTGCCACTCTATCATCAGCTCCTTTGTGAGAAAATTTATTTGGGCAGCCACTCAGTCTACCAAATAAAATTCCAGAGAAGGAAATTGAGGATGGCTTCGCTACTGGTACTGGGGGCAGTGCTAATACCATGGTGTTGTACCATAGTTTGCTGGAAATATTCCAGGCTGGTAGGAGGCAAGAAAATTCCCACAGAAAAGTACCAGCAGTAATGTTCAGACCACATTTCAAGTGCAAGCAGCTTTAGAGGACTTCCTGGGAGAAATGACACGCAGGGTAGATACGGTTTCCCTCTATGCCAGTCCTTTCACTGAGCTAAATACAACTCTTATCAAAAAAAGTTGTGGACTGGCTCCGTACAGTCCTTGGCCACATTCACCTGTCCACGTGTTTGTGGTTAGTCAGTCCTTCTTAGTAAGTGCACTGGGTAGGGCATGGGTACTGTTGTGGGACCCGTGCTTGTGGAAGGCGAAGGCGATACCGGGAAAATTACTGGCGGCTGGGGACCGAGTATGGACACCCGGCCGCCGCCTGCATGAGGTTGTGAAAAGCTTCCACCTCCACAAGCTTAAAAGGCCATATTTCAAGTGCAAAGAGCTGCCCAGAAATCTGTCAGTTTAGTGTTGCGGTCTGTGGGTGGGTGGGTGGCTGGCTGCATACTTGCAATTGCATTCCAAGTAAAAGAAAACTAAGCAGATGATGGCCTCTATCATCATCATGGCCTCACCTCGGCACTATGAACTCTCCTGAAGGAGAAGCCAGGGCCCGCCGGAGGAGTCTCCGGTTCTCTGGTGGGCCCGTCCAACCCTGCCGAAAAGCAGCCCTGGCTAAGAAAAGTGTGGGGGAAGGTTCCCGGACACTCTATGGCTGCTTTTTTAATGCGGATTGGCCATTCTTATGCATGTTATTTCTCAAAACGCATTACGGATCAGGCCATTTTCCAACTCTGTATTCAAGAAATTAAATGCGCAAAGAAAGATGTGTGTGTCAAAGCACCATTGACAAGTGCGAGTTGATGTTGGATGGGCTGCCATTGCTTCTGCAACAAGCTCAATTACAGGATTTTCTGGGAGAAATGACACGCAGGTAGATACGGTTTCCCTCTATGCCAGTCCTTTCACCGAGCTAAATACAACTCTTAGCAAAAAAAGTTGTGGACTGGCTCCGTACCGTCCCTGGCCACATTCACCTGTCCACGTGTTTGTGGTTAGGCGGTCCTTCCCAGTAAGTGCACTGGGGCGGGCACGGGTAATGTTATGGGACCCGTGATTGTGGAAGGCGGAGGCGATACCGGGAAATATAGTGGCGGCTGGGGACCGAGTATGGACACCCGGCCGCCGCCGGCATGAGGTTATGAAAAGCTTCCGCCTCCACGAGCCTAAAAGGCCACATTTCAAGTGCAAGCAGCTGTCAAAAATTTGGCAGTATAGTATTGCAGCCTGTGGGTGGGTGGCTGCCGGCATTCTTGTGCTTGCATTCCAAGGAATGGGGTAGGGACAACTGAACACTGCAGTGGGACAAGGACGTGGACGGTGATTGTTTCAAGTCTGCAACGACAGGTGCATGGCGGGAGGCATCTTCGCATGTGCCAAGGATCACTTATGATGGGCACACATTTAGGCAGTGACCTGGGAGTCAGAGATGTTTCCAGAGGTCTTCCCCTTGCTGCTCCCATGTCTTTTCAGCACTGTATGCATGTGTCTGATGATGTGTCACACACCACATGGCCAGATAAGGTTGTAAAATGTTAAAATGACATTTCCTGGTGAATGCATTTGTCTTGGTTGAAAGCAATGCAAAAGTGCAAAAACGTGTCAAAAATGCTACGTGTGTAGGAGTATTTTTGTTTTTGTTTATTTATTTTGCCTTATATACAAGTCATCACCCTGGAAAGGATGTTCCTTACGCCGTAAAAGTGGCGTAATACTCTGACGACGTTGTTGACAGCAGTGTTCTGGGAGTCAGAGATGCTTCCAGGGGTCTTCCCCATGTTGTTCCCATGTCATTTGAGCACAGTTACCATCGATTTGGGTAATTTTTAGGCCCTCTGCAGACCGCCGTGGGGAGCCACCTGAAAAATGCTCAAGTTTCCCCTAGACTTATATTGGGCTCATTGCTCGGGTTGAGCACCCGAGTATTTCAATTTGCTCGACCCGAGCAACGAGTACTCGAGCATTTTAGTGCTCGCTCATCACTAATGACAACCAAAAACATCCAAATAATCCTGATCAAAAAGTTCACATACCCTGGTGATTTTGGCCTGATAACATGCACAGAATTTGACACAAATGGGTTTGAATGGCTACTAAAGGTAACATCCTCACCTATGACCTGTTTGCTTGTAATCAGTGTGTGTGCATAAAGCTGAGTGAGTTTCTGGGATCCAGCCACTGACTTTTCTGGATTTTGAGATGGGGAAAGCAAAAGAATTATCAACGGATCTACGGGAAAAGGTAGTTGAACTGTATAACACAGGAAAGGGATACAAAAAGATATCCCAGGAATTGATAATGCCAGTCTGCAGTGTTCAAACTGTGATTAACAAATGGAAAATCAGATGCTCTGTAAAAACCAAACCACAGTCAGGTAGACCAACAAAAATTTCAGCCACAACTGCCAAGAAAATTGTTCGGGATGCAAAGAAAAACCAACAAATAACATCAGCTGAGAACACACTTAGGGGTGTACTCACTTTTGTTGCCAGCGGTTTAGACATTAATGGCTGTGTGTTGAGTTATTTTGCAGGCTCAACAAATTTACAGTTAAACAAGCTGTACACTGACTACTGTACATTGTATCAAAGTGTCGCATCTTCAGTGTTGTCCCATCAAAAATATATATATGTATTCCGGCCCATTTTTGGAGTTTTGTTTGAAATTATGTCCAATTTGCCTTTTTTTTCTCAGTTTTTTTGTGTTGTTCCAATAAACACAAAGGAAATAAACATGCGTGTAATAAAACATGTGTAATTTTCTGAAACAATTTCAAGGGTGCCAGCACTTTCCGCCATGACTGTATATGCAAGTAGAGTCCTTAACCCCTTTACAACCCAAAGTGGTTTGCACGTTAATGAGAAGGCCAATTTTTACAATTCTGACCACTGTCACTTTATGAGGTAATTACTCTGGAACGCTTCAACGGATCCCCCTGGTTCTGAGAATATTTTTTCATGACATATTGTACTTCATGATTGTGGTAGAATTTCTTCGATATCACTTGTGTTTATTTGTGAAAAAACAGATATTTGGCGAAAATGTTGAAAATTTTGCAATTTTCAAAATTTGAATTTTTATGCCCTTAAATCGGAGAGATATGTCACACAAAAAAAGTTAATAAATAACATTTCCCATATGTCTACTTTACATCAGCACAATTTTGGAACCCAAATTTATTTTTATTAGGGAGCTATAAGGGTTAAAATTGACCAGCGATTTCTCATTTTTCCAACAAAATTTACAAAACCATTTTATTAGGGACCGCATCACATTTGAAGTCACTTTGAGGGGTCTTTATGACTGAAAATACCCAAAAGTGACACCATTTTTAAAACTGCACCCCTCAGTGAATCGGGTCATCATGGCAACATCCGGGAAGCCGCGGCACACATTGCTGGAAACCGGCAGGAGAGGTGACTATCCCGATCACCTCCCCTTGCCCCCGCAATGCTGCGAACGACTTAGATCGCAGCATTGCGGGGGTTAATGTGCGGGACCTCTCCCAGCACATAGCACCGGGTGTCAGCTGTGACAATCAGTTGACACCCGGCGGCGATCACGCCCGCACAGCCTGTGTGCGGGCGCGATCGCAAAGATGTACTAATACATATCAGGCTCTTAAGTCCCAGGGCGCAGATACGTATCAGTATGTCTTGGGCTTTAACCCCTTAATAACATCTGACGTACTAATACGCGTCTGTGCCCTGGGACTTAAGAGCCAGACTCGTATTAGTACGTCATCGCGATCGCGCGCGCACATAGGCTGTGCGGGCGCGATCGCCGCCGGGTGTCAACTGATTGTCACAGCTGACACCCGGTACTATGTGCAGGGAGCGGTCCTGCACCGCTCCCAGCACATTAACCCCCGCGATGCTGCGATCGAAGTCGATCGCGGCATTGCGGGGGCAAGGGGAGGTGATCGGCGATACTCACCTCCTCTTCCGGCTTCCAGCGCAGTCTGCAAAGGCTTCCCGGGTGTTGCCATGACGACCCGATGTCGTCATGACAACATCCGGGTCACCAGAGAGCAGGAAGATTGCTTGGACATGCGCAGTGCATCTCCAAGCAATCTTCACACTGTGCATTTCTGACAGCCTTCATGGCATAGGGATGGTGCTCCATTCCTGTGCCATGCAGGCGATCAGAAAAAAAAAAAGTGAAAGTCCCAGAGTGGGACAAAGTAATAAAGTGTATAAACTGTGTGAAAGTGGAAAAAAAAAAAAAAATGTGCAAAAATATTATAAAAAAATAAAAAAAATAATACACCAAAAATAAAAATATAATGTACCCATCAATAAATATTATTATAAAAAAAATATTTGGTATCGCCGCGTCCGGAAAAACCTGACCTATAAAACTGTCCCACTAGTTAACCCCTTCAGTGAACACGGTAAAAAAAAAAAAAAAAAAACGAAGCAAAAAGCAATGCTTTATCACCATACCGCCAAACAAAAAGTGGAATAACACGCGATCAAAAAGACGCATATAAATAAAAATGATACTGCTGAAAACGTCATCTCGTCCCGCAAAAAACAAGCCACCAAACAGCTCCATCAGCCGAAAAATAAAAAAGTTATAGCTCTCAGAATAAAGCGATACTAAAAAATATTTTTTTCTATAAAATAGCTTTTATTGTGTATAAGCGCCAAAACATAGAAAAATGATACAAATGTGGTACCGCTGTAAACGTACTGACCCGAAGAATAAAGCTACCTCATCAATTTTACCACACGCGGAACAGAATAAAAAAAAAAAAAAAAACAATTCCTGAATTGTTGGTTTTTGTTTATTCTGCCTCCCAAAAATCGGAATAGAAAGCGATCAAAAAATGTCACGTGCCTGAAAATGGCACCAATAACAACGTCAAGTCATCCCGCAAAAAACGAGCCATCACATGACTGTCTGCCAAAATCTGGAAAAATTATAGCTCTCAAAATATGGCGATGCAAAAACTAGATTTAAAAAAAAATGCGTCTTTTAGTGTGTGACAGCTGTCAGTCATAAAAACCCCATATGATTCTGGCATTGCTGTAATCACACCGACCCGAAGAATAAAGTCGTCTAATCACTTATACCGCACAAGGAACGGCGTCAAAAATAAACTCTTGGGTTAGGATTGGGCTAGGGTTAGGGCTGGGTTTGGGGCTAGGGTTGTGCTGGGGCTAGGGTTGTGCTAGGGTTAGGGCTGGGGTTGGGATTTTTTTCAAAAGTAAGAAAAAAGATGACGATATGGCGACTAGTGTGGAGAGCAAGTGCTCGCTACTTGAGTTTGCATCGGGTGCTCTGGTATGCATTGAGTATCGTGGGTATTTGAGTGACATGCTCAAGTCTCTGCCCCATATGCTTCGCGGCCAAAAAACTTTACGGGGATTGCCTGCCATGCACGAGCGATCTCCACATGTTTCTTTTGGGGTGTCTAATAACCGTGAAACATGCGGAGCAGGGACTCGAGCATGTCACTCGAGCACACGCTGTACATGGTGCATACCTGAGTACCCGATGCAAACTCAAGTAGCGAGCACTTGCGCTCAAGAATAATGACAACTTATTCAATATGATGACCTAATGTAAACAAATTCTGTGCCGTACCTCTGGGTTCAAAATGTTCACTATACACCTTAATAAAATCCTTGAGGGGTATAGTTTCCAAAATGGGGACACTTGTGGGGGAGCTCCACTGTTTAGGCACATCACGGGCTCTCCAAACGCGACATGGTGTCCGCTAACAAATTGAATGGTAAATCGGCTCAAATTGTTAGCGGACGCCATGTTGCGTTTGGAGAGCCCCTGTGTGCCCAAACATTGGAGCTCCCCCACAAGTGACCCCATTTTGGAAACTAGACCCCCGAAGGCACCTATCTAGATGCATAGTGAGCACTTGGAATCCCCAGGTGCTTCACAAATTGATTCGTAAAAATGAAAAAGTGAAAAAAAAAAACACTTTTTCATTTTTATGAATCAATTTGTGAAGCACCTGGGGTTCCAAGTGCTCACTATGAATCTAGATAGGTGCCTTGGGGGGTCTAGTTTCCAAAATGGGGTCACTTGTGGGGGAGCTCCAATGTTTGGGCACGCAGGGACTCTCTAAATGCAACATGGTATCCACTAACAAATTGAATGGAAAATCGGCTCAAATTGTTAGCGGATACCATGTAAAGTAGACATGTGGGAAATGTTATTTATTAACTCTTTTGTGTGACATATCGCTCTGATTTCAGGGCTTAAAAATTCAAATTTTGAAAATTGCAAAATTTTCAAAATTTTCGCCAAATTTCCGTTTTTTTCACAAATAAACGCAAGTGATATCGAAGAAATTTTTCCACAATCATGAAGTACAATATGTCACGAAAAAACAATCTCAGAATCAGGGGGATCCGTTGAAGCGTTCCAGAGTAATTACCTCATAAAGTGACAGTGGTCAGAATTGTAAAAATTGGCCCGGTCATTAACGTGCAAACCACCCGCGGGGCTTAAGGGGTTAAAGAAGTTAAAATTATATGAAAATGGGAAAAGTCACAAAACTTTGCAACTTTTCAAGAGCTTTATGCCAGTTTTCTGGCAAAAACACTGGTGAATCGGGTTCATAATCTCTAATCCTTTCAGCTCCCTTTAATTAGACTACTTTCAACAAACTAATTATAAGTATTGGGTCTGTTTTTTTTAATGCTTTTAAAATAATTGTAAATATTTTCAATCCCCTTTTGTTATAAGGATTTCCCAAAAATTAGCTAATCATAGGTTGTCCTGCATTCGTGACAGTGATTGACTGCGCGGTCACTTGGAAGTTTACATTGGCATCACTACAGGGCCGGTAAAGAAGGACTGTCAGGGACCCCCAGAGTGTGGTAAAATGCGCCAACTAATTCATAATTCATTTAATTCTCACACAATATACTAAGTTAGTGTAAGTCTACAAAAAAGCAACAAAACTTGGTGCTAAAAAAATTGAGCATAACTTTTTGAAAAATGAACCAGGTTATGCCAAATCTTACATATTTTGTGACTTTGTGATCAGTTATCAACACAAATATTTTACTCAAATTACCAGATCGATGGATAAGCATTGGGACTTTTCCCTAAATCTCTCCAAAACATCACCGCTTATAGAAGACCACCCTCATATCCAGATCAGATTTTCTGTGAGAGATGCCCAGATTCATAATATAGTATGCCTACTGGCCATCTATGAGAAGTCCACCCCAATGGAAGTCCAGTTATTAAAGGAGATTTTACTGTTTATATAAGGGGCAGACAATGACAGTGAAGGGCCCTTAATCAGGACTTCTGATCTGGGCCCCCCACCCTCCATCAGGCACCACCTACATATACATTTCCATGTATATTTATATTAGGCACACATATAAAATTTGCACATGCTAATACTCTATACACATTTTAACGTATGCATATACATAGTGCACACAAACATAAAATACAGACATACACATAAGATGCACATACACAGTATACAGTCCCGGTAGTCCTCATAGTTTTAAGCATGGACCCTGGCAAATTGTAGACGGACTTTTATTGTTCATGGGCTTTAAGGGAGAGAGGCTTCCTTTGTGGAGGACACTCATGAATGCCATTCATTTGCAGTGTACACCGTGTCATGTTATGGAAAACACTCACCCTAGTTTGGCTTTCTACTTCTTCAGCTAATAGCAATGAATTTGCCTGTCGATTTTCTTCTCATCAGAAGATGCTTTTGTTTAGATGTTAGCTTCCATCTGACTGATAAGAAAAGCTTTGCTGATCTTCTTGTAGACTTCACATTTTTTGTAAAGAAATTATTTTCTTTCTCAGAAATGTCTTGTGACATTTCTCTTCTATGTGGTGCCACTTACCCTTCTCATCAGAGGACGCTTTTGTTTAGGTGTTAACTTCCATAGTCGGCCTGGACGTCTCTGTAAGATGGTTGCAGTTCCATCTTTGTTATAGTTTTGCATCACTTTTGCTACAGTATTCTGACTGATAAGTAAAGTTTTGCTGATCTTCTTGTAGACTTTACATTTTCTTTCTCAGGTTTTGTGACATTTCCCTTCTATGTGGTGCCATTGCTGATAGCATGAAATGGGAAGGAGTTTTCTTTATTAAGTAACTTCCTTTTACAGACACCTGTCTGCTGGACATCTGTTTAATGAATAATTACACTTACCTGTGGTTCAGTTCTTGTTAATTAGAATTTTGTTGTCTAAACTTAGCTTTTCTCTTAAGACTGTTACTGGGATGTTCTCATTTTTGAAACATGATCTTGAATGAGTTTGTTAAGAAAATTACTTTTTTGGGGTCTGCAAAATACCAAATCTTGTTTGCATTCAATGGCTCAAATTTGCGAGAGTATTTTGTAGTATGGTATCCCATATAAAATGATGATTCTGAAAGGAAACTACAGGTTTGCTGACAAATCTATTTGGGTGTACTGATTTATGCTAAACACTGTATATATATATATATATATATATATATATATATACAGTACAGACCAAAAGTTTGGACACACCTTCTCGGTTAAAGATTTTTCTGTATTTTCAAGACTATGAAAATTGTACATTCACACTGAAGGCATCAAAACTATGAATTAACACATGTGGAATAATATACTTAACAAAAAAGTATGAAACAACTGAAAATATGTCTTATATTCTAGGTTCTTCAAAGTAGCCACCTTTTGCTTTGATGACTGCTTTGCACACTCTTGGCATTCTCTTGATGAGCTTCAAGAGGTAGTCACCGAAAAAGGTTTTCACTTCACAGGTGTGCCCTGTCAGGTTTAATAAGTGGGATTTCTTGCCTTATAAATGGGGTTGGGACCATCAGTTGTGTTGTGCAGAAGTCTGGTCGATACTCTGCTGATAGTCCTACTGAATAGACTGTTAGAATTTGTATTATTGCAAGCAAAAAGCAGCTAAGTAAAGAAAAACGAGTGGCCATCATTACTTTAAGGAATGAAGGTCAGTCAGTGCGAAAAATTGGGAAAACTTTGAAAGTGTCCCCAAGTGCAGTTGCAAAAACCATCAATCGCTACAAAGAAACTGGCTCACATGAGGACCACCCCATGTAAGGAAGACCAAGAGTCAGCTCTGCTTCTGAGGATAAGTTTATCCGAGTCACCAACCTCAGAAATCGCAGGTTAACAGCAGCTCAGATTAGAGGCCGGGTCAATGCCACACAGAGTTCTAGCAGCAGACACATCTCTTCAACAACTGTTAAGAGGAGACTTTGTGCAGCAGGCCTTCATGGTAAAATAGCTGCTAGGAAACCACTGCTAAGGACAGGCAACAAGCAGAAGACACTTGTTTGGGTTAAAGAACACAAGGAATGGACATTAGACCAGTGGAAATCTGTGCTTTGGTCTGATGAGTTCAAATTTGAGATCTTTGGTTTCAACCACCGTGACTTTGTGCGATGCAGAAAAGGTGAACGGATGGCTCTACATGCCTGGTTCCCACCATGAAGCATGGAGGAGGAGGTGTGATGGTGTGGGGGTGCTTTGCTGGAGACACTGTTGGGGATTTATTCAAAATTGAAGGCATACTGAACCAGCATGGCTACCACAGCATCTTGCAGCGGCATGCTATTTCATCCGGTTTGCGTTTAGTTGGACCATCATTTGTTTTTCAACAGGACAATGACCTCAAACACACCTCCAGGCTGTGTAAGGGCTATTTGACCAAGGAGGAGAGTGATGGGGTGCTACGTCGGATGACCTGGCCTCCACAGTCACCAGACCTGAACCCAATCGAGATGGTTTGGGGTGAGCTGGAACACAGAGTGAAGGCAAAAGGGCCAACAAGTGCTAAGCATCTCTGGGAACTCCTTCAAGATTGTTGGAAGACCATTTCCGGTGACTACCTCTTGAAGCTCATCAAGAGAATGTCAAGAGTGTGCAAAGCAGTCATCAAAGCAAAAGGTGGCTACTTTGAAGAACCTAGAATATAAGACATATTTTCAGTTGTTTCACACTTTTTTGTTAAGTATATAATTCCACATGTGTTAATTCATAGTTTTGATGCCTTCAGTGTGAATGTACAATTTTCATAGTCATGAAAATACAGAAAAATCTTTAAATTAGAAGGTGTGTCCAAACTTTTGGTCTGTACTGTATATATATATATATATATATATAAACCTTATAAGTTTGGTATCACAGTAATCGTACTACTGACTCTGAATCATTTTGTCAGTTTGTTTTTACAACACAATACACACTGTAAAATGAAGGAACCCAAACCTGGCATTTTTTCTCATTTTTCAACACATTATATGATAAAATGAATGGTGTTGTTCAAAACTACAACACTAAGCGTCAGCACACTGTGATTTGCTGATCTGTAAGATACGTTCTTTGTGCTGTGAAAATACACAGCTGTGATATCTCACCAAATATTCATAGTGGGAACTTAAAATTATGTTTTTCTGCCATGATTAAGGATATTTTGGATGTATGAAACATGTTGACCTTTTATTTCTATCTTTGTGGAATTAAGGCTGCATGAACCAGTCACCAACCATTATCTGTATATGTACAAATATTAAGTGCTACTGAGTGCTGTAGGAAAAACTTAGAATAGTGAGGTGATTTGATAGTCCTGCCACAAATAATCTGTTTCTACTGCACACTTAAAATCTCTGATAGTGGGAATGAACATGATTGCCTGCAGTAGTGCACTCCTGAGAGCTGGTGCAGCAGAGAAAATGTCTTGGACATGAGAGTGGGAGGTCCTGATTATGGAGGATGTTAATCTTAGCTCATTGGAGTGTAGATATGGTAGAGATGCAGGACTGTGCAGCAGGGTGCAGAGGTTTGTGGATGAGTGTAATGACTGGTACAGGGTGGAGGCACCAGTGTAATTGCTGGACAGAAATATGAGACTGACTGCTGCATTAAGGATAATGAGAAATACATTTAGTGAGAAGAAGAGCAATTAGTGAGTTACAAGTATTTGTGAATTCAAGGCAAAAAGGAATCAGAGCAACAGTAACAGATTTTACTTTTTTTTAATTAATAATGGGATGAATAAAATCGTGAACATTATCAAAAGACTAAATCAAAGTCAGGAAGATAGCCGAGGTCAGATACCAGGTGATCAGTAAATGACAAGTCACACGAGCAGTATGAATACCGCGGAGCCAGATGACAGAGGCGTTACTGAAACTTGTCCAGGTTGACCAGTCAGAAGGCCACAGGTAGATGGTGAAGGTCCTTCTATACAGCTCCAGCAGTGATGATGGATCTGCTGGACTTCAGGGCGCTGGATGCTTAGGTGTCCCGTCTTTTAGATGGTTTTAGGGCAACAGTGACAGCATGCAAATGCGCGAGCAGCCCTGGATAATCCACGCCGGCAGGATGATAAGATCCGGCGGAAGATGGAACCTATGACAAGAGAAATAAATATAATGTAAGTGATGGGACTCCATATTACATGATAATGCTGTGCAGTCACTGTGGCCGGACGGCAGAGGAATATTATCATACAGAGGTCAGGGGTCATTGTCAGCAATCATACATGTGACAATCCCATCACTGACAGATGACATCTACTCCACATGAATTATTCTCACTGACATCACACAACATGGAGTTGATTCTCACACTTACCTCGTCTCTTTTTCCCATTTTTTCCATTTTCTGAGTTTTGTTGCTCCATACTCAGATTTATTGCCGATTTTCTTTCTTCATGAGATGGAAATTCTGATGAAAAATTAAAAAAAAAAATCAATAACAATATCTTCTTATAGGATCTGCTTTGTCATAATATGGATAACATAAGAGACCTATAGTATTGTATAAAAACCATGTGGGAATATTTGAGCCTTGAAGTCAACATTCACATTGCTGGTGCTGTAGACATGTACATACCTGGCAATGGGGACGAGGGTGGCAAGATGGTAACAGCATCGTCTGTATTACATACAGGAACAGATACTTTCTGCCTGTTTGAAGAAGAAAAACATGTAAATCTCAAGTAAACTCCATATAAAAGGGGTTGTCTCACTAGAAGAACACCGACTATAAGGACTAGTAGGACATATGACTGTCATAGTGGGGAAGGTCTTCTGCTCAAGACTACCTTTTATAGAGAGCTGAGAGGAAAACAACTACCAAGAATGGCCGGCATTTCATACTACATCTCTCCTACAGTGAGGGCAGCACTAAAAGTGCATGACCGGCCACAATTATGGGCTGTTATCTCCAACAATTCCGAAAGCTGAAAGCACAATGACCCACAACCATGGGGCGGTGGATGCTGCATTTGATATTATGGTATTTATGTCCTATATTTGATGTTGTGCACATATATCAGCCTGGAGCTCCCAGTAATGACCCCATAATCTACTCACATTTCTGAGATGTTTGTGTTGGATTCTGGTGTACACTCTGGAGGGGCCTTGGGATCCTCGTTGTTCACCATCCCGTTAGTGGTGGTAGAGTGCTAAATGTGGATAACAATAAGTTATTAAATATACATACTTTTTAATTTTATAGATCCTTTTTTTGTACATATTTTGGATTTATCGATCACATACTTACTTTAGAAAGCCTCTCAGAAGATGATGATGCAAATATTCGGAAGATAAAGTTCTCATCGTCCTCACTTGTGCCCTCCTTATCCTCTGAGATCAGATGGTTGTTTTCATCAGAGTGATCTACAAGACATAGGTAAGGAAGGATTGTTAGAGGGTGTCAGTATAACACAGTCGCTATATCTCACTAGGTTAAAAGATGATGCAACGTAATAAACAGAATACATGAAAAAAAACTCCTGTACAAAATTAGGGAAATAGGGATACAGTACGAACCCATGGTCAACATAGCTGAGATCCATGAAACATGGATAACATAGTAGACCAGAAAAACCATGTGGAAATATTTGAGCCTTGAAGTCAACATTCACATTGTTGGTGCTGTAGACATGTACATACCTGGCAATGGGGACGAGGGTGGCAAGATGGTAACAGCATAGTCTGTATTACATACAGGAACAGATTCTTTCTGCCTGTTTGAAGAAGAAAAACATGTAAATCGTAAGTAAACACAGTATAAAATGGGTTGTCTCACTATAAGAACACTGACTATAAGGCCTAATAGGACATATGACTGTCATAGTGGGGAAGGTTTTCTGCTCCAAACTACCTTCCATGGATCAGAACACAACTACCAAGAATGTCTGGCAAGTAATACTACAGCTCTCCTACAGAGTAGGCAGTGCTAAAAATGCATGACATGCCACAATTATGGGCTGTTATCTTCTGCATTTTCTGAAGCCAAAAGTACAATGACCGTTAACCATGAAGCGGTGAATGCTGCATTTGATATTCTGTTATTTATGTCCTATATTTGGTGTTGTGTACATAGATCAGCCTGGAACTCCCAGTAATGAAGTAATGACCCTTTCTAATCTACTCACATTTCTGAGATGTTTGTGTTGGTTTCTTGTGTATACTCTGGAGGGGCATTGGGATCCTCATTGTTCACCATCCTGGTAGCGATGGTACAGAGCTAAATACGGATAAAAATAAGATATAAAATATTTTTTTATGTACTTTTAGAGTTTTTTTTCTTTTTTTTTACATATTTTGGATTTATTAATCACATACTTACTTTACAAAGCTTTTCAGAAGATGACGTAAAATTTTGGAAGTCAAGGCTCTCATTGTTCTCACTTGTGCCTTCCTCATCCTTTGAGACCAGATGTTTGTTTATATCAGAATGATCTACAAGAAATAGGTAATGAAGTATTATTAGAGGTTGTCAGTATAACACAGTCACTATTTATCACTAATATTAATGGGAACAGATGATCACATATTAGGGAAGATGAGACAAACAGTCGCTTAGTCTAGATGACGTCTCCTTCTACTTACTGATAAATAAGCTGGTGTCTGCGTCTGAAACAAGCTGAGGAACATACTCCAGCTCCTGGCTCAGAATGTTGTCAAAGTCCAAGTCACTCAGGAATGGATGAACCTTGATCTCAAATGCTCCTCCTAGAAAAAGAAAAACAAAAGTGATGCGGACATAGTCAGGGATGGCTCCATATCTGAACAGTTTATCGTAATCTGAACTAATGACAAAACTGAGCCGACATGAAGGAAATAAACTGGAAGTCTTAGTGTGGAGAACTAGAAATACAGTAGATGAGCTGATAGAGAAATGCTGATCTTCATGGACATGAGCGATATGTCCTTGGTCTAATAAGGGAATATTAATACTAGTATATCTGTTACCTGTCCCAAGTCTACGCACAGGATTTCTTCTGAGCAGCTCAGTGATGAGATTCTGAGCATCCAGGGGTGGAGCGCGATCACAATTCCAAATTAGTTCTCCTGTTACATAGAAAATTACAGAAAATAAAACCTCTTTACTGGACTGTAACTTAGAGCAAAGGAAATAACTAAACAAATGTAACCAATCAACGCAATGATCGGATTATTCTACTCACCAATGACAACCCTTTTATAAAGCTCAGTGAGGGAATCAGAATCAAATGGTACACATCCCAGCAGGAATTTATACAGGATGATCCCCAATGACCACCAGTCAACAGGTCTTCCATAGCCTTCTTTCAGGATGATCTCTGGGGCTATGTAACATGGGGTGCCACAGAACTGGAAACCAACAGAACATAGAGATGAGAATCGATGAAACAATTATTATGACAAGATATCATCGTTAAAACACAATGCAGAAGATAAAATATTAGTGGAAAAGTTCTCTAGAAAGGAAGAACGTAGAGAAGAGACAATAGTGTGATGAGATTTGCAAATAACAAGCTAAGTTCTTGTAGGTGATGCTGACCTCACGGTCCTGGAACTCTCTGGAGATGTCCACTGCTAATTCCTTGTAGGTGTTGGTTTTCGGTATCATTAGACCAAGTTTTGAAATCCCAAAATCGGTAACTTTAATATGTCCAGTAGATGTAATCAGGAGGCTGCAAAAGAGAAGATGGTTTTAGCCTCACAGACTGAATGATAATAAATGACAACTTTCCCCACTTTATTATACTTCGGGGGCACTTACTTTTCCGGCTTCAGGTCTCTGTGCACCACACCGTAACTATGCAGGTATTCCACGGCAAGTACCGCCTCTGCAAAGTACAAGCGGGCCATGGGGACAGAGAAAGGACCCCTGGTGCTTAGAAGGGTCCCACAGTCTCCACCTATAGAAGAAAGGAAATATGACCGGTGAGGGGTTTATACAGAAGATAACCATGATATACCACGAGCAGATAACCATGATGTATAATGAGCAGTGAGCGGAAACATCCTGGGGAGATCACACAGATAGTGGCGTACATAGAAATCACAAGACCCCATATCAAAAGTTGTAATTGCCCCCAACCCTAAAAAATAAAAAAGAAATATATTTATATCCCTGTTGAAGCAGCTTGGTGTTCTCACCAGCAATACAACTTTTATGGCCATTTTAGAGTATGATGCTCCCAAAAATGCCCACACCCACACTCAATGAGTATGGTATCCCCACAGTGAATCCTCCTAAGGAGGCCACCACTTAGAAGGAGGCCAGCCACAACCCCCTACTCGGTGTGATGGCACCCACAGCAACCCTCCCACTCAGGATAATGGTTCCCACAGTCCCTCACACAATATAATGGTCCGCATAACTCCCCACTCAGTATGATGTCCCCACACAGAATGGGGGCCTCCATATAGAGTGAGGACCCCCACAGCACCCCACTTAATATGATGACCTCCACTCAGCATTGACAGTCCCCCCATATCTAGTCATACGGCCCCCTTTCAGTATTTTGGCCCCTACTAGCCACCTACTCAGTATTTTTGCCCCCACCAGCCCCACCTCCTTGAAGAAGCAAATACCGCTGAAATTGTGATGACAGGTGGAGGGATGCTGCCCACTGCTGAGCGTCGACAGACCCCCTCCGACTGATGAGCCCCATAGCGCCCCTGCACCAAGATCAATGAATTTACGAGCATCTTGGTAATAGATAACCTATGTAAATGCTCTGTGGGGATGTAACCAACAATGTCCTAATGATATGAGCAGTGATAAGATGAAAGCAGACATGGGCTGAATATAATACAATAGATGTGTCTTACCTCCTACATACTCCATGACCATACACAGGTGAGATCTAGTTGGAAAGGAGCAGAGCATGGAGACCACAAAGGGACAATCAGCAAATGTTAAGATGTCCCTCTCCAGAAAGGCCCATTCCAATCTCTGTGCAGTATTTAGGTTCCGCTTAGCCATTTTCTTCATAGCAAAGGTCTGGTGTGAGTTTTTATGATGCACTAAGTAGACGGCCCTGGAGAGAAGGAGAATCCATCGGTTATAATAAATCCTTATTAATAATCCATCTATAGAAATCATTATATGTTTAATACTGGTATCCTGGTAACATTTCTCCTTGCGGAGAGTGAAATGTTAAGCTTGTCAAGGTGAGGAGACTTTTAAGCCTCAATGATCCTCTGGGAAATATGCAAATTGTCTCTTCAGAGAGGAAGAGAACTAGAACACTAGTGCCCCTTATAGGAAGTAGTAATCCTAAAAGTCAATATCGACCCTTTAACGAGCCTTATGACATGGAATAATAGCCATAACCAAAATCTCAATTTTCGGACACTATGTTTTGGGGTACAAGCACTCATCAGTGCAAAGTGTGAGATATGGTTTGGCTGGGTGAGAGGCATCTGACCGGGATCCAAGCGGTAACGTTTCTCCTTGCGGAAAAAGCCATGTTAAGCATGTCAAGGTGAGGAGACTTTTAAGCTGCAATGCTCTTCTGGGAAATATGCAAATTGTCTCTTTTCAGAGAGGTAGAGAACTAGCACCCTAGTGCCACCTATAGGAAGTAGCAATCCTATTTCCCAGAGGAGCATTGCGGCTTAAAAGTCTCCTCATGTCCGCAAGGAGAAACGTCAACCCCTTGGATACCGGTCAGACACCTCTCACCCAGTCAAACCATATCTCACACTTTGCACTGAAGAGGGGCAGTACCCCAGAACACAGTTCCTGCAAATTGAGATTTTGGTTTTGGCTATTATCCTAAGTCATGTGACAAGGCTTGTTAAAGGGTCGATATTGACTTTTAGGATTGCTACTTCCTATAGGTGGAGTTCTAGTTTGCTTCCTCTCTGAAGAGACAATTTGCATATGTATAATACTAAAAGTCTGGCCGCCACTATAAATGCACATCTAGAAATACATAAAATAGCACTACATAGATCACCTATTGGAGGTCTCCACAATGCCACTTCTGCCGGAGCCATCACCCAGGTCACATTATTGATACGAGAATCTATCGAAATTCTCTTTGGGCAGATTCGCTATAACTGACCAAATACAATTTAGTGCAAATAAAATTGGTCCAAAATGAATGTGCTCCAGGGCTCTCTTCTACTGCTGAGGCCAGTGATTGGGCCCACATGGTCATGGTGGAGGGTGTAGATGTCATTGACGTCAATATGGTGTCACCCTTCATGTGACCATGTGTAGCCAACTTCTCTGATCAGCTTCATAATGGAGCCCCCCCCATCAAAACAAAGATCAGAGTGGAGAGCAGAAAAGCTCAGGTGGAGGAGGCAGCATAAGAACAGATGAGGGTCTAGCACAGGCGAATGTAATAATATTATATTATTATATATTATATTATGTGTAATTATATTATTTAAATCGCTTTCCTTACAGTTTGATTTGCTACAGATCATATAATTTCCCTATGATAACACTGAATGGTAGAGTGCAGGGGCAGAAGCATTGTCATAGGGAACCCTGAGAAATGTGGATTATGGCAACAGAAATCTCACCCAAAATTTCCACTGCTGATGAGTTTGGAAGTTTCATAGTCGCTCATATGCGGCTTTCTCGCCGGAACCAATGAATCGATCACGCTCTATAAAAGAATAAGAAATAATACTGATTTATTGAAGATGCAGGAAAAAAGTTACAGATGCAAAAACTTCTCCCCCCATATTATGTCCCCGATGATTTACACTGATATGATGTTGGGAGGATACAAACCGGACGCTGGGCAGACCTGGCGCTAGCACCCAGCACACCCAGGCAAGTGCCGGGGCCCTGAGTAGGCGAGGGGCCCACTTGCTGTCGGGCACCCTGGCGCGCTATGGGACCGGTGAGCAGAGGAGAGTGGTGCCAGCGCCAGCTAGTGGGCCTTGCTCCCCCCCCCAATGCTTGCTCAGGACCACGGCCGGCACAATACTTACCTCTCCACAGCTGGTGAGCAGTGAGGTGAGCATTTGATTTTTTTTTTTTATGTATGGAGGTATGGGGCATTATATGGGGGGAGAAGTGACATCCTGCATGGGGCATTGTATGGGGGGGAGGTAGGGACATCCTGCGTGGGGTATTATATGGGGGGGAGAAGTGACATCCTGCATGGGGCATTATATGGGGGGAGTGACATCCTGCATGGGGCATTATATGGGGTGAGAGGTGACATCCTACATGAGGCATTATATGGGGGGGACATCCTGCATGGGGCATTATATAGGGGGGTGACATCCTGCATGGGGTATTATATGAGGGGGAGTAGTGACATCCTGCATGGGTCATTATATGGGGGGGGGAAGTGACATCCAGCATAGGGCTTTATATGGGGTGAGAGGTGACATTCTGCATGGGGCATTATATGGGGGGTGACATCCTGCATGGGGCATTATATGGGGGGAGTGACATTCTGCATGGGGTATTATATGGGGGGAGAAGTGACATCCTGCATGGGGCATTATATGGGGTGAGAGGTGACATCCTGCATGGGGCAATATATGGGGTGAGAGGTGACATCCTACATGGGGCAGTATGTGTTGGGGGGACATCCTGCATGGGGCATTATATGGGGGGGGTGATATTCTTCCTTATGTGGGGTGGGACATCCTGCATGGAGCATTATGTGGGGGGGACATCCTGCATGGGGAATTATATGGGGGGTGACATCCTGCATGGAGCATTATGTGGGGGGGATATCCTGCATGGGGCATTATGTGTGGGGGACATCCTGCATGGGGCATTATGTGGGGTGGGACATCCTGCATGGGGCATTATGTGGAGGGGACATCCTGCATGGGGAATTATATGGGGGATGACATCCTGCATGGGCCATTATGTGGGGGGGCACAGCCTGCGTGGAGCATTTTATGGGGTCCATTATTCTATATGGAGCAATATATGGAGCTCATAATACGGTATAGAGGACTATGTGGTGCCATTATACTGTGTGGAGGACATTACTGTCCGGTCTGCACTGTGAGCTGTGAGGATTCGCCGCTTTCTGAGTTATTGTGAAATTTACAATAGATATCGCTCATGTAATGTAAGAAGTGAAATCTTCGGCCTTGTACTATATATATATATATATATATATATATATATATATATATATATATATATTATATTTATCTGCGGTATCTGTGCATCATGAATCGTGGTATGTGTTAAAGGGGCCACTGAGACTCTTTCGCCCAGGGCCCACGAAATCCTGGAGCCGCCCTGCAACGGTCATCATACATTACTATAACATTCTGGATAATGTGGGAGATCACACAGAGGAGGACTTACAGGTAATCTGTCACCAGGTGTTTGCTATGTATTCTGAAAGCACCATGATGTAGGGGCAGAGACCCTGATTCCAGTGATGTGTTACTTACTAGGCTGTGTGTGGCTGTTTCAATAAAATCAGTAGATTATCACTAGAAGACTATCTGTCTAGCCAGGTAGTCCTATTGCTCTGTACCCCTGCCTCCACCACTGATTAGCAGCTTTCTGCCTATGCACAGTGTACACAGAAAGCTGCCAATCAATGGTGTGGGCGGGGTTATACAAGACTCAGCATTCAGAGCTCTGCAGCAGAAAAAAATAGTGATTTTATCACAACTACTCCACCGAGTAAAGTAATCAACACATGGAATCAGGGTCTCTGTCCCTGCATCATGCTTCTCTCAGACCAAATAGCATAAACCTGGTGACAGATTCCCTGTAATTCAAATGTAATTAACACCATAGGGTCATCTACACTTAGAATAGAGACGTCCCATGGTTGTATGGGGGATAATACTGGACGAGTCATTCACACCCCATGATCTGATGACACACATGCATCCCCCTCTATGATACTTACGGATTCTTGGATCTCCGGGATCTCACTAATTCCATTGTTAGGATTCGACAGCTCAGTTGTTTCTAAAATATTGATGAAGAAATGAAATGTATTAGAGGATATTATTCCTACATAGATAATACAGCAATATAACGGAGAAATGACAAGATGTCTGTAAATGGGATTAATACTCGTTATATGGGGATTCTAAATATGAGAATATACGGGGAATCCATAGATAAATGTAATGTAAATGATGGAGGAACCCCTTCATAAATAACAAAAGACTGACCATCACTTCCGAAAAGAAAATGGGTGTGAACAGGTGCATACTAAGAGTAGCCATCCAAATATATAACTAACAAAGTTGCACTCTGTAACGCTATAGCATGTAAACATGAAATAAATTAAATTTGAATTGCATTACTGCTGTAGAAAATAGGATAAAAGGAAGATACTTAGCACATAATTTGGCCAATTCATGCATGGCCAGCAGCCACGGCAAGGCGACCTTCTTTTTCTGGGTGCATGCCAAGTAGCCACGGCAAGGTGACCCTTTTTTTTGCTGGGTGCATGCCCAGCAGTCACAGCAAGACGACCTTCTTTTGCTGGGTGCATGCCTAGCAGTCACGGCAAGGCGACCTTTTTTGCTGGGAACCTATCTCCACACATCAGCCCGGGGTGGTTTTAATTACAACAGGATCCTACCTACCCATATAAATGTAGGCTTCAGCCTAGGAGAGGATTCACATTAGGAGAGGATTCCAACAAAAAGATCGCCTTGTCATTGGCTGCTGGGCATTCATGAATTGGCCAAATTATGTGCTCAGTATCTTAGTTTTTTCCCATTTTCTAGAGCAGTAATGCAATTTAAATTTAATTTATTTCATGTTACTTGCTATAGCACTGCAGAATGGACCCTCCATCACATGAATGAGGAAGCCCCCACCCACGCTGCACATACGAGTGATGGTAAGAGAGCTGAAACATAGGAGAGATTTGCAAATTAGCCTGGAAGTGCACTGGGGGCGTGTCACTGCACTTGGATTTCTTCTTTCACGCCCCCAGTGCACTTCCATTCTGATTTGTATATGGTGTCTACTTTACATTTCTCCTGACTGGCACATTGGATTTCTACAAACAATTATTATTAGGGGACAATGGCCTATACCGTCACACCACTACTTCTATATGTAACAATGTGCTGCCAGGTTCCCATTACACAGAGTAGAGAGTAAATCTAACATTATCCTCCGTCCTCTGTAATATCTGGATATTCCTTGTAGAAGGTCGGGTGATCGCTCACCTGTAATCAGATCGCTGTTCAGCTCCGGCTGACTCCTATTAGGGTCAGGGATTTTCGGGGTCACATTTTGCCCATATTTGGCGTCGCCTCCTGTTGTTTCCTGATAGATATAATATATATAATTAATATGTGGAAGATTTCACTAAATCACCAAATACATAAATCATGAAGGACTAAACCAACATTTACAGATGCACCAATTGTAACGATACAAATCCCGCGCCATCTTCAGACCTTTTCTCAGAAAGTCTCCTCAGATACGGTGGATTAAGATACGTCTATTAATATTGATCCTTACCGGGCGTTCCAATGAGCGTTCTAGTATAGACAGGACTTTTTCGGCCAGTTCTTTAAAGACAGCCAAATCTTCAGTCTGAGATCTTTCTTCAGCCTATAAAGAAGGAAAAATGGAAAAGAGAATTTTCAGATGAGAGCGGTCAGAATGGAGGCGGAAATTGTATGTGACATCGGTTCTCTGTCTGCAGATACAATGACTACATACTGTATTTGGGGACTCGTTGTGTTTTACCGTATTTTTTGGACTATAAGATGCCTTTTTTTCCAAAATTTTTGACCTCCCTTCTAACACTCTCGCACCCCTCCAATCTATCCTAAACTCTGCTGTCTGACTAATCCACCTGTCCCCCCGCTATTCCCTGGCTTTTCCCCTCGCTCCGCCAATCCCTTCACTGGCTCCACATTACCCAGAGACTCCAGTTCAAGACCCTAACCTTGGCATGCAAAGCCACCCACAACCTGTCTCCTCCATATATCTGTGACCTAGTCTCCCGGTACTTACCTGCACGCAACCTCCGATCCTCACAAGATCTTCTTCTCTACTCCCCTCTTATCTCCTCTTCCCACAATCGCATACAAGATTTCTCCCGTGCATTCCCCCTACTCTGGAGCTCTCCACCCCAGCATATCAGACAGATTATTAATAATAATAATTGTCTGAATGTAGCTTACCAGGGGGGTGGCTGTGGTGGAGTGAGGTCACAGGAGGTGGGGTCACTGCTGCAGGAAGCCGGCAGTAGAAATGGGGCGCTCCTGCGGGCCAGCGGGGTGTCCAGGACGTGCGAGGCTGCGGGCCCTGGGCTTCAAGGAAATGTTAGCGGTGATTTAGGAGGGGAGTCCCCGCTCTGCCCATTGATTTTCTGGCGGTGGGCTTCAGGCAAATGGCCGCTGGAGGCAGTGCATGTGCAGATTTAGATCTCGGCTCAATGACGAGCTGAGATCTCAATTTGTGTATTGGCCATCTCCAGCAGCCTACTTCTTGAAGCCCACTGCAGAGAAATCAATAAGCAGAGCAGGGCCTCCCCTCCTGAATTACCGCTAACATTTCCTTGAAGCCCAGGGCCCGCAGCCTCGCACCTTCTGGACACCCCGCTCCTCCCAGCTTGGGGCCCACAGCAGCGCCCCACTCCTACTGCCGACTTCCTGCAGCAGCGACTCTGCCTCCTGTGACCTCGCTCCACTGCCACCACCCCCCTCAGTAAGAAACCAAAAATTCGGACTATAAGACAGGACTATAAGACAGACCCCCATTTTATTATAATAAATGTTTTTCCTATTTACCTCCCAAAAATTTTTGGTGCGTCTTATGGTCTGCAAAATACGATATATTAGAAGAAAAAGCTTCTATCCCTCCATTATTATCTATTAATATTGAGATGTTCTGTGCAGAGTGTCCGCCACTTACCTGGTGTAGTAATGTCCTGATGTTCTGAAGTAAATCCGTCAGATAGTCTGACGTTAGACGACGTTGTCGGTGTTTGGTCACGCAATCCTTTACTAGCTCCATCACCAGCCGGTGAGTGAAGCTGAGGACGCCATCGGGTGGTAGAAGCACACTGTTAGGACGATTGATCATAAGGATCAACAATAGTGCTTTTACCTGAGAAATGTCCAAAACAATTCCAGCCATAGTGAAAAACTGCAAGTGCTATCAGTCACTATAGAGCCAAGAAAGGCACGGGTGAGCCTATGTGCATTGTATATATAGCGACTGTGAGCAGTGATGTCACCATCACCTGTGATGTCATCACGGAATCTTGTGATAGAATCTTCACGGAGCAGCTCTGCGCAAATAGAATGCGGCCTGGTAATATATAAAGTGAAAACACCATACAATTAACTACCCATGTTATCATGGCCGTTCTATTTTATATCCAATTAGAACACAACCAGGATAAAGGTGTGTTGACAAGTTGGATTTTGGCAGCATTTTTTTTCTACCTCAAAAATCAAAGGAGGCAGGAAAAGCGCTGCTTAAAATTCAGGTGTTTTTACTTGTGTTTTTTTTTCCATTCATTTGAATGGGTGAAAAATGCTGCAAAACCTCTGAAAGACTTGACAAGCTGCAGATTTAAAAAAAATGCAAAAAAACAGCATGTGAATGAGATTTCAGAAATGTCATTCACTAAGATGGTGCTGTAAAACACAGCATTTTTGCTGCAGAAGAAAAAACAGTGAATACACCCTAAAGATATCCTCAGTCATATTATGGGAAATATTGTATATTTAGTATTTATTATCTCACGTGTTTTTCTTCACCATAGAACTTTTAAGGCTGTGTGCCCACTATGCGTTTTTTAGGCGTTTCTGCAGCGTAACTTTCGCTGCGGAAACACTTAAAAAACGCTTGGTGATAGGTCTGCAATGGTCCCCAATGATAATCCGCATGTGCTGTGCACATGCTGCAGAGATTTCCGCTGCGGATTATCATTGCGGAAAAATCCGCAGCTCGTCTATTAATTTTGCAGAGTCGCTGCGATTTAGCCGCCATTGACTTGCATTGGAACGCATAACATCCGCATGACTACAAATACACATGTGGATATTATGCGACTCAATGCGTGGATGGTACCCGGGTCTGGAGATGAAGAGACTCTCCTCCAGACCCGGGTACCATAGTTAAAATAGAATTAAAATAAAAAATAAACATATACTTACCTTCTGATGGCCCCTGTCTGCTCCCGGCGGTGCTGCTGGCTCTTCGGCTGCTCGCGGTGGTAAAAGGACCTTCCATGATGCCATTTAGTCATGTGACAGGTCACGTGACCGCTGACATCGGCGGTTGCGTGACCTGTCACATGACTAAATGACGTCATGAGAGGTCCTTTTACAGCACCGTGATCCGCCAAAGACACCGGACGCACCGGAGAAGGAGATCGAGGACCATCGGAAGATGAGTATAATGTTTTTTTTTTATTTTTCACCATTATTATTCTTTTTTTTCATTATTGATGCTGCATTTGCAGCATTGTAACTTGGTCACACTATATAAATCCATGCCGGTTGCATGGAATTATATAGTGTGACCAAGTTGTCAAGCACTTTTCCAAGTGATGCTAAAATCACTTGGCAAAGCGCTTGACAACCCAGGGAGATGCAGAAACGCTTAGGAAAAATCCGCAGCATTTCTGCATCGTGGTCATATATCCTAACTCATTGGCGAACCGTTATACAAGGCTATATTCACACTAGACGTTTTTTTAGCGGGCTTTTTTATGCAAATTTTCAGCTGTGTTTTACAGTACCAACAAAGTCTATGAGATTTCTGAAATCTCATGCACAAAGCTTGCTTATTTGTCCTCAGTATTTTGTGCTTTCCATGGCTTTTTGCAATAGAGTATGTCACTTGTTTCAGCGTTTTTCACCTATTAAAAAAAAGGGTGGTGGAAAAAAATGCTGAAAAAAAGCCTAGTGTGAACATTTTGCTGCGTTTTTAGTGAAAAAAGCAAGTATGTGACACACATTTATTCTTGTGATTTTCCCAAGTTTAAACCATCTTGTCTTGGTCACCTGAGATAGCAGCTTGGATTATTACAGTTTAATTAAATTAGTGATGCCTACAAAGTAAACATTGGTTGAGCTAGGTGTGAGATTGAACAACACGTGTGGCCCAGGGAGGTGTGAAAATGAACAATGCCTGAGCAACTCAATGGCAAACCATAATGTGAAAGTAAATAGTGTCCTACAAATTCAATGCACTGCCAGGGTCTTAGATAAACCATTCCAGACCAATTCACCCCCCACCCGCCCCCTGTTACATTTGTAATGTGTACTTTTTCATGAACATATGTCTTGCAATGGTGACCTGTTCTCATGTGTCTATGGTGGAAGCAAAGCTGAACTTTGGGATCCTGAAAAACGCACCAAAAATGCACCAAGAGCCACTGCAAAAAAACACACCAAAACCTGCGTTTTTGATGCTACTTCTTTCCTGCCAAGAGATTATGTTTTGCTGCAGAAAAAAACACCTAGTGTGAATATAGCCTAAGACTTACTCTGCCAGCATTAATAGTCAATATTCTGTATACAAATAGGACTCCAATCCAGGTATTCAGTTTATCATAAACATGCCTGAGTTAATCTGCCAAATACACATAGTATGCTTTCTCATAGGTGAAATATAAATCCTGTTAAAGGTCCAAGTTGCAGCAGTTAAGTTGAACAAAACAGACCTCTTCATTCTTTGTAGGTGGAAAAACTTTCGAAATTATCAGTGTATCAAGTACTTATACTCCTGACTGTATATAGTATAATTGCCGCACTGCTACATACAGGTGCTTCTCAGAAAATTAGAATATCATCAAAAAGTGAATTTATTTCAGTTCTTAAATCCAAAAAGTGAAACTCATATATTATACAGAGTCATTACAAACAGAGTGATCTGTTTTAAGTGTTTATTTCTGCTAATGTTGATGATTATGGCTTACAGCCAATGAAAACACAAAAGTCATTATCTCAGTAAATTAGAATTAACAAGAAACACCTGGAAAGGCTTCCTAAGCATTTAAAAAGGTCCCTTAGTCAGTTTCAGTAGGCTCCACAATCATGGGCAAGACTGCTGACTTGACAGATGTCCAAAAGGCAGTTATTGACACACTCCTCAAGGAGGGTAAGCCACAAAAGGTCATTGCTAAAGAAGCAGCTGTTCACAGAGTGCTGTATCCGAGCATATTAATGGACGTGGAAGGAAAAAGTGTGGCAGAAAAAGGTGCACAAGCAACTGGGATAACCGCAGCCTTGAAAGGATTGCTAAGAAAAGGCCATTCAAAAATTTGGGGGAGATTCACAAGGAGTGGACTGCTGCTGGAGTCATTGCTTCAAGAGCCACCACACACAGACGTATCCAGGACATGGGCTACAAGTGTCGCATTGCTTGTGTCAAGCCCCTCATGACCAATAGACAACGCCAGAAGCGTCTTACCTGGGCCAAAGAGAAAAAGACCTGGACTGATGCTCAGTGGCCCAAGGTGTTGTTTTCAGATGAAAAGTAAATTTTGCATTTCATTTGGAAATCAAGGTCCCAGAGTCTGGAGGAAGAGTGGAGAGGCCACAATCCAAGCTGCTGGAGGTCTGGTGTGAAGTTTCCACAATCAGTGATGGTTTGGGGGGCCATGTCATCTGCTGGTGTAGGTCCACTATGTTTTATGAAGACCAAAGTCAGCGCAGCTGTCTACCAGGACATTTTACAGCACTTCATGCTTCCCTCTGCCCACAAGCTTTATGGAGATGGAAATGTCATTCTCCAGCAGGACTTGGCCCCTGTCCATACTGCCAAAAGTACCAATACCTGGTTTACACACAACAGTATCACTGTGCTTGATTGGCAGCAAACTCGCCTGACCTTAACCCCATAGAGAATCTATTATAGAGAATCTATGGGGTATTGTCAAGAGGAAGATGAGACCCCAGACCCCACAATACAGATGAGCTGAAGGCTGCTATCAAAGCCACCTGGGTTTCCATGTAACGGGTCTGGGAGGCGGAACCTCTGGGCTACAATACAAGGGGGCGGTCCTTGTAAGGGAGCGGGTGGCGACCAGGCAGGTAGTCACAGGAGGTGACCAGGACAGTCTCTGGGTGTACGGGCAGGAGGACACGGCAAGTGATCGGGGCAGTCTCTGGATAAAGGGTAGGTACGACCTGTGGTGGCTGAACCTCCAGGTAGGCTAGCAAGGCAGATGAAGAATGTGTGCTCCCAGGTGAGCAAGCGAGAGTCTCTGGAATAGCAGGTGGTCACAGCACGTGACGGCGGAGCCTCCAGGTAGGCAAGCAGGCAGGTAACGGAGAAGCGCTCCCAGGTGAGCGGGCAAGAGTCTCAGGAATAGCTGGTGGTCACAGCACGTGACAGCGGAGCCTCCGGGCAGGCAAGCAGGCAGGTAGCGGAGAAGCGCTCCCAGGTGAGCGGGCAAGAGTCTCTGGAATAGCTGGTGGTCACAGCACGTGACAGCGGAGCCTCCGGGTAGGCAAGCAGGCAGGTAGCGGAGAAGCGCTCCCAGGTGAGCGGGCAAGAGTCTGGAGTAGCTGGTGGTCACAGCACGTGACAGCGGAGCCTCCGGGCTGGCAAGCAGGCAGGTAACGGAGAAGCGCTCCCAGGTGAGCGGGCAAGCTGGTCCATAGACAGACTGACCGGAGTTGTAAGGCAGACCGTCGGACCTCAGGCAAGCAGGCAGGTAGCTGAGGTGCGCTCCCAGGTGAGCGGGCAGGCTGGTCCTTAGACAGACTGACAGGAGTAGTAAGGCAGACCGTCGGACCTCAGACTAGCAGACAGGTAGCAAGTAATCAGGCAGGAATCTGACAGGTAACTGGCAGGTAACTGGCAACGGGACCTGAGGGCTGAAGCACAGGTGAGACACAGGTGCAAACAACATTGCTCGGGCACCTCCATTTTGGAGGAGGTGCCTTATATATGATGAAGTCCTCCGGCCATTGGCCGGGGACTCCTTAGGACGGCGCGCGCGGCCCCTTTAAGAGGAGGGGAGCGCGCGCGCGCGCGCCCTAAGCACAGGGGCTGGGAAGGAGCGCGCGCTGACAGCAGAGCGGGAGAGGGACGCCGGGCACGGGGCAGAGCGGTGAGGGGAGCAGCGTCCCTGCCTAGCAGAGGGCAGGGACGCCGGCACTACAGTACCCCCCCCTTTAGGCCCCCCCTTTTTTAGGCCAGACAGAAATTTAGCTAGGATGAGAGGGGCATGGATGTTCTCCCGGGGCTCCCACGTTCTCTCCTCAGGACCAAACCCCTTCCAATCTACTAGAAAAAAGGTCTTTCCTCTTACCCTTTTGGTGGCAAGAATGTTCTCTACCTCAAACTCGTCCTCAGCAGAAACCGGAGCAGGAGGCGTACCTGTAGACTTGGAAAAAGAGTTAAGTACCACAGGTTTGAGGAGAGATACATGGAAGGAGTTAGGGATCCGTAAGTTGGCCGGGAGTTTCAATTTATAGGCCACCGGGTTGATCTGACTGGTGACCTCCAGAGGTCCGATGAACCGAGGCCCTAACTTGTAAGAAGGTATCTTGAGTCGAACATATTTAGATGAGAGCCAGACCTTATCTCCTGGACGAAATTGAGGAGGATCCAGGCGTTTTTTGTCAGCGTGTCTTTTCATCCGTTCGGACGACTGAAGGAGTGCGGATCGGGTACTCTCCCAAATGGAGGAAAATTTGCTAACGAGAGATTCCGCAGCCGGGTTGTCCACCGAGGTGGAGACAGGAAAAGGAATCCGAGGATGCTGACCAAAGACTACAAAAAACGGGGATTTGGAGGAGGATTCGCTCTCGTGATTATTGTAAGACAACTCGGCCCATGGTAGGAGATCCACCCAGTCAGAATGGTGGGCATTAACGAAGTGCTGGAGGTAACTGGTCAGGTTCTGATTGATCCGCTCCACTTGACCATTGGACTGTGGGTGGTAAGCGGAAGAGAAGTCCAGGGTGACGTCTAGTAGTTTACAAGTGGCTCTCCAGAAGCGTGAGGTGAACTGTACCCCACGATCCGACACGATGTGGAGGGGCAGGCCATGAAGACGGAAGATGTGACGAATAAAGTCTCTAGCTAGCTCGGGTGCAGACGGGAGGCCTGGCAGGGGAACGAAATGAGCCATCTTGGAGAAGCGGTCAGCGACCACCCAAATGACCGTACAACCGGCAGAGAGTGGGAGGTCAGTTATGAAGTCCATTGCAATATGCTGCCAGGGGGCAGCAGGTACTGGGAGCGGAAGGAGGCGACCGGCTGGCAGATGTCTCGGAACCTTGTTGCGGGCGCAGGACACACAGGCAGAAACAAAGTCTATTACATCCTTGTGCAGGGTAGGCCACCAGTAGTGCTGGGAAATAAGCTGGAGGGTCTTCTTCTGACCAGCGTGGCCAGCCAGTTTAGACGAGTGACCCCAGTGAAGGATCTTCTCCCGATCAGGTACTGATACGAACGTCTTTCCGGGAGGGAGACGATTTAGACTCACGGGAGCCACCTGCATTACTCTGGCGGGATCGATGATGTGTTTCGGATCTTCCTCGAGATCAGATACCAGAAAGGATCGAGACAAGGCGTCCGCCTTGACGTTTTTGTCAGCCGGGCAAAAATGAAGGACAAAATCAAAACGAGCAAAAAACAAGGACCACCGGGCTTGGCGCGGGTTAAGTCTCTGGGCATGCTGGAGGTAAGCCAAGTTCTTGTGGTCAGTGTAAATTATTACCGGGTGAAGAGCCCCCTCAAGCAGGTAACGCCACTCCTCCAATGCCAGTTTGATGGCCAATAACTCTCGATCTCCTATGGAATAATTGCGCTCTGAGGGGGAGAAGAGTTTAGAGAAGAAGCCGCAAGTTACCATCCTCCCGGAAGAAGATTTTTGAGTAAGTACCGCTCCAGCTCCAGAGGAGGAGGCGTCCACTTCCAGGAAGAACTGCTTGTTGCCGTCCGGGCGATGCAGCACCGGGGCGGAAGAGAAGGCCTGTTTTAAGGAAAGAAAGGCTTCTTCTGCTTCGGGCGGCCACTCTTTGGGATTAGTACCCTTACGGGTGAGCGCGGAAATTGGGGCAGTCCGGGAAGAGAAGTGTGGTATGAAGAGGCGGTAGTAGTTGGCGAAGCCCAGGAACCGCTGAATGGCCTTCAACCCCTCCGGTCGGGGCCATTTCTCGATGGCAGACAGTTTCTCTGGATCCATTCGTAGGCCGGTCTGAGAAATAATGTAGCCCAAAAACGGAAGCGAGGTCTGCTCAAAGAGGCACTTCTCGTATTTAGCGAAGAGGTGATTCTGCCTGAGCCTGAGCAGGACCTGACGAACGTCCCTCCGGTGAGTCTGGAGATCCGGAGAGAAGACCAAGATGTCGTCCAGGTACACCACTACGCAGGAGTAGAGAAGGTCCCGGAAGATGTCATTGACCAACTCTTGAAAGACGGCAGGAGCGTTACAGAGACCAAAGGGCATTACCAGGTATTCATAGTGGCCGTCCCGGGTGTTGAATGCCGTCTTCCATTCATCCCCCTGACGGATACGAACCAGGTTGTACGCCCCACGGAGGTCTAGTTTGGTGAAGATTCTAGCCCCCCTCAGACGATCAAATAATTCTGGAATGAGCGGAAGGGGGTACTTATTCTTCACCGTGATCTGGTTTAGGCCTCTATAGTCTATACAGGGACGGAGAGAGCCGTCCTTCTTTTTGACGAAAAAGAAGCCTGCTCCCGCCGGGGAGGTAGATTTCCGGATGAATCCCCTGGCCAGATTCTCCTCAATATATTCGGACATCGACCGGGTCTCAGCAGCGGATAAAGGATAAATACGCCCACGGGGAGGAGTAGTACCGGGTAACAGGTCGATGGGACAGTCGTATGGTCTATGAGGGGGTAATGTCTCTGCCTCCTTTTTATTAAAGACATCAGCATAAGACCAATAAGGAATCGGAAGTCCAGGTAGATTAGCTGGGGTAGGAGAGGGACGGACGGGATGGACGGGAACCAGGCAGGTCTTATGACAGTCTTGTCCCCAGCGAAGGACTTCTCCGGTTTGCCAGTCAAGCACGGGTGCATGTTTCTGGAGCCAAGGCAGACCTAGCAAGAGGGCGTGAGAGAGTCCAGGCAGAACATGAAAGGAGATACTTTCAGAATGCAGCATTCCCACCTGCAGAGTAATGGATTCGGTGATGAGTTGGATGGGGCGTGGTAAGAGACCCCCATCCACGGCAGCCACAGACAAGGGTACAGCCAGAGGTTTGGTGGGGATGCGGTATTTCTCTACCAGGGACTGTGAAATAAGATTCCCGGCTGCTCCAGAGTCCAGTTGGGCTAGTTCGAAATAACGGTTCTCCCCGTAGACGATTGAAACTGACAACAGCAGGGATGGAGAGGATTTATTCTTGTCTAGGTGGACCTCTCTGAGCGAACCTAGACACAGGCGTTTCCCGACCTCTCCGGGCAGGCACGGATCCGGTGCTCCTTACTGCCACAGTAGAAGCAGGTCCCCTCGGCACGGCGTAAGTCCTGACGGGTCTTGACCATCTTGGTCTGGTCGACCTGCATAGGCTCAGGAGGGTGTACCTGGTTAGAGACAGAAGGAGTGACGGGTTTCTGAAAAGTACGAGCTAGACGTAGTAACCTCCTCTCACGGGTGACCTCTCTGGCACGCTCCTGGAACCGTAGGTCAATCCGGGTGGCAAGAGTTATTAAGTCATCGAGAGTGGTAGGAATGTCCCGACCGGCAAGTTCATCTTTAATACGGCCGGACAGACCCTCCCAGAAGACGGAAACCAGAGCGTCGTTATCCCAGGCCAGCTCCGAGGCAAGGGTACGGAACCGTATGGCATATTGGCCCACGGTGAGGCTTTCCTGACGGAGGCGTAGCAATGATGATGCGGATGAGGTCTTCCGTCCGGGTTCGTCGAAGACTTTCCGGAAAGCCGTGAGAAAAGCAGGCAAGTTGGACACCAGGGGGTCTCCTCTCTCCCACAGAGGATTTAGCCAGGCCAGAGCCTCCCCGGTGAGATGGGACATGATGAATGCAATTTTGGCTCGGTCGGAGTTAAACTGGTGGGACAATAGTTCAAAGTGCAGGGTGCACTGATTTATGAAGCCCCGAGCCTGGACGGAGTCGCCTCCGAAGCGAGGAGGTGCAGAAAGCCGGGGTCCGGGGTAGGATACCATGGTATTAGTGGGCAGCGGAGCTGCCGGATTGCGAGACATGGCACTGGCGGAGGTTGTCGGTGGAGCAGTCAGAGTGTCCAGGCGAGTATTGACATTCCGCAGGTGACCCAGGATGGACTCCTGTTGGGACCTTTGACGGGACAGTTCATGACACAGGTCCGAGAGCGAGGGAGCTTGGGTGCCACCGGGTTCCATGGCCCGAGCAAACTGTAACGGGTCTGGGAGGCGGAACCTCTGGGCTACAATACAAGGGGGCGGTCCTTGTAAGGGAGCGGGTGGCGACCAGGCAGGTAGTCACAGGAGGTGACCAGGACAGTCTCTGGGTGTACGGGCAGGAGGACACGGCAAGTGATCGGGGCAGTCTCTGGATAAAGGGTAGGTACGACCTGTGGTGGCTGAACCTCCAGGTAGGCTAGCAAGGCAGATGAAGAATGTGTGCTCCCAGGTGAGCAAGCGAGAGTCTCTGGAATAGCAGGTGGTCACAGCACGTGACGGCGGAGCCTCCAGGTAGGCAAGCAGGCAGGTAACGGAGAAGCGCTCCCAGGTGAGCGGGCAAGAGTCTCAGGAATAGCTGGTGGTCACAGCACGTGACAGCGGAGCCTCCGGGCAGGCAAGCAGGCAGGTAGCGGAGAAGCGCTCCCAGGTGAGCGGGCAAGAGTCTCTGGAATAGCTGGTGGTCACAGCACGTGACAGCGGAGCCTCCGGGTAGGCAAGCAGGCAGGTAGCGGAGAAGCGCTCCCAGGTGAGCGGGCAAGAGTCTGGAGTAGCTGGTGGTCACAGCACGTGACAGCGGAGCCTCCGGGCTGGCAAGCAGGCAGGTAACGGAGAAGCGCTCCCAGGTGAGCGGGCAAGCTGGTCCATAGACAGACTGACCGGAGTTGTAAGGCAGACCGTCGGACCTCAGGCAAGCAGGCAGGTAGCTGAGGTGCGCTCCCAGGTGAGCGGGCAGGCTGGTCCTTAGACAGACTGACAGGAGTAGTAAGGCAGACCGTCGGACCTCAGACTAGCAGACAGGTAGCAAGTAATCAGGCAGGAATCTGACAGGTAACTGGCAGGTAACTGGCAACGGGACCTGAGGGCTGAAGCACAGGTGAGACACAGGTGCAAACAACATTGCTCGGGCACCTCCATTTTGGAGGAGGTGCCTTATATATGATGAAGTCCTCCGGCCATTGGCCGGGGACTCCTTAGGACGGAGCGTGCGGCCCCTTTAAGAGGAGGGGAGCGCGCGCGCCCTAAGCACAGGGGCCGGGAAGGAGCGCGCGCTGAGAGCAGAGCGGGAGGAGGACGCCGGGAAGGAGCGCGCGCTGACAGCAGAGCGGGAGAGGGACGCCGGGCACGGGGCAGAGCGGTGAGGGGAGCAGCGTCCCTGCCTAGCAGAGGGCAGGGACGCCGGCACTACATTCCATAACACCTCAGCAGTGCCACAGGCTGATCCCTCCATGCCACATTGCCGCATTGATGCAGTAATTGATGCACGAGGAGCCCGAACAAGTATTGAGGGCATTTACTAAACATACATTTCAGTAGGCCAACTTTTCTGATTTTAAAAACATTTTTCAAGCTGTTGTTATGAAGTATTCTAATTTACTGAGATAATGACGTTTGTGTTTTCATTGGCTGTAAGCCATAATCATCAACATTAACAGAAATAAACACTTAAAATAGATCCCTCTGTGTGTAATGACTCTATATAATAGATCCCTCTGTGTGTAATGACTCTATATAATAGATCCCTCTGTGTGTAATGACTCTATATAATAGATCCCTCCGTGTGTAATGACTCTATATAATAGATCCCTCTGTGTAATTACTCTATATAATAGATCACTCTGTGTGTAATGACTCTATATAATATAGGAGTTTCACTTTTTGCATTGAAGAAATGAAATAAACTAACTTTTGATGATATTCTAATTTTGTGAGAAGCACCTGTATATAGTATGAAGCCCCACTGCCCCATATGTGTATGTATAATTTGATGCACATGACTCGCCCCCTGGGCCGTGGGGTACACGGAACCGGGCCTTCTAGTGTACGGTGCTGATGGGGGTAGTAGTGGCAACCCGATCCCGTGGCTCAGGGTGGTCAGACCAAATGGTGGCAGTCTATTTATCAGTGTTTTGAATGTCCGACTACGCCACCCGTGGATTGCGGTCAGGGATAACCGCCGCTGCGAGGCAGACTACTGAGGCTGGTGTTGGTGTGCAGCACAGGTGTAGGATAACTCCCCACGGGAAGAGTGTAGCCTCAGGGCAGTGTAGGTGGATGTTGGGGGTGATAGTGCAGGCCGCAATAGTAAGAGTTCAGAGTCCGCTTCAAACAGTTCAGGGTCTTTATTGTAGATATTATTAATGACCCAACAGTACCGGTTAGGAATGGGCCTGGGTGTCTGAGAGAATTCGGGCGAGCCCCACTGGTCAGGGTGAGTGTGTAGGCCTACCGTTTTCTCTATGCTCTTTCTGACTATCCCCCTTTTCGTGGTGTAATAGCCCACGTCCCTGAGCTGGCCGTGTACTTCTCGCCTGTATGGCATGCGACTAGGGCCTTGGGTACCTGTTGCTTGCTCCTCGCTGTACAGGTCCCTCTGTGTGGCGGAGCCTCCAGGCTTCTTAGGCCAAGGGACCTGAAATCCCTCGCAGGTTGGTTCTCTGCTGCTGGGCTTGTAACCCTGACAGCCCCGGACCCCAATGCCCGGTAGATTGGTTCTCTTCCAGGACCGGCTCTCGTCGCCTCTGTCCCTGGCTTGCAGTTTCTCCTCTGCCTCACGGACTCCTCAGCTACAGCTGAACTGTCCCTCCTTCTCTGGGACTAGTCTCACTCCTGAGCTAGGTCTTCCAGTTCTCTCTAACCCTGCCCCCAGTTCCAGCTTTTATAGGGGCAGCCAGCTCCCCCTGCTGGCCTGGGACAGGAGGTGCTGTATGCTAATTGTCCCTAACCAGGGGACCTCCCTCCTGCTCTCAGACACAGATTATTGCTTGTGGCATCCAGGCCTGGGGTGACACATTCTCCCCTAGTAAAATGTAGTACTCCGGACTAAACAGGAAACACAAATACAGGGTATAAATGACAACATAACATATATACAAGTATATTTTGTCCTTGAGGTCACGGCGCTTCCGTGACCGGGTGTCCATTTCACCCAACAAGGTGAAGTTTTCCACGGTGTGGGGACCTGTTTTCATAAACCCCAATTTCCTGGCCTTGGGCGTGGCGACAAGGCTGAGCTCTCTACTTTGGGCCACAAGGAGGCCACACCAGACAGATTTTTCTTCCGTGGCCATCTTCGAAAGAGGGCACCAAGTGCAACTATCTACAAGATAGTTCCGGTTATTCAGCGTCCATAACCTGTTAGTCCATGAACTAGAAAGACTGGAAAAACATAATTAGCAACCAGGCAACAAACATAAAACATTTACAATATACAGCATTTAGATCTTCCAGCGAGCTGGTATTTGCCCCCTAGTGCTCCGGGTTGACCTGCGTAACCCACTGTCTGGTGGTGGTCTAACCTGACTTTCCCCACTAGCATTCAGGGTACAGCTACTAGCTGGGTTTACAGGCAGTGCAGGCAGCTATCTGCGGGTCCTTTGGCTTACCGCAGGTATGGCAGGCTCACTGTCAGCAGAGGGTTGACTCTCCTGGGCTGCTGGCATGGGTTCTTCTGCCTCTAGGGCTGCTTGGTCTTCTGATTCCTCCTGCTCTCCTGTAGGTTCCTGCTGGGTTGGTTGAAGGAAGTGTAGGACGGGTACCACTATTGCATCATTTATCCGAGTCCAGGACCGGGGGAACTCTCCAAGAACTGTGCTGATCATTTCTTTCTTGTCTTCTGCAGGTTCAAGGTCATCTTGATCTTCTCCTGCACTCTGTAGTTGCTCGGGGCACCTTTTTAGGTGGTGTCTGGAGACGGTGCTAGTGGTTTCTCCTCCAACCTTGGTAATTACACATACCTTCGGGTTGTTGTGGTTGGACTGCAGTACTGTGTACGGGTCGCTCTCCCACTGGTCATCTAGCTTGTGAAGCCTTCTCTTCCGCTTCAGGACCTGCTCACCAGGTTCCAGGGGACCAGCAGGGGCGTGTTGGTTGAAGAGCCTCTCTTGCTTTTCTCTCGCTTGAGCCAGACTCCTCTCCACACTCTCCTGTACCTTCTTGTACTGTAGCTGCCGTTCCGTATCCCAGTCCACGTCTGGGGAGGTGTCCTCGGGGGGTCAGGACTCCCATCTCCAGGTCTATCGGCAGCTTACCTGGTCTTGCCCTCATCAGGTAAGCCGGGGTGCAATTTGTAGCATTCACCGGGATATGGTTGTATAAGTCTATCAGGTCTGGCAGCTTCTCCGGCCACAGGCTGCGTTCTTCCAGGGGCAAAGTTTTGAGGAGATCAATGACGATATTATTCATTTTCTCACACAGCCCGTTGGTTTGTGGGTGGTAAGACGTTGTCCGAATCTTCTTACAGCCGTAGAGGTTGCAGAACTCCTGGAAGATTTCAGCCTCAAACGCTGGACCTTGATCTGTCAAGACCTGTTCCGGATACCCGTGTGGACGGCAGAAGTGTTGTTGGAAGGCTCTGGCCGCTGTTTGGGCTGTCAAGTCTTTAACAGGAACCACCAGCAGGAACCAGGAATAGTGGTCCACTATTGTCAGGGCATAGACGTAGCCCGACCGGCTTGGAGCCAGTTTCACATGGTCCAGAGCTACCAGCTCAAGAGGCTGCCTGGTGACGATGGGCATCAAGGGCGTCTTCTGGCTGGTACCGCCTTCCTTCTGAGGTTACATGGGCCACAGTCCCTGCACCACTTCTCTATGGCCCCTCTCATTCCGACCCAGTAGAACCGCTCTCTCAGTAGGAACTCCAGTTTCTTCCACCCGAAGTGTCCCGCTCTGTCATGGTAGGCCTCCAGTACCATTGCTGCATCTCGTCTCGGGACCACTACCTGCCAGGTCAGCTCGTGCGTCCGGTGGTTGACAAGCCTTCTGCACAGCTTACCTTCGTAGAGGAATAGCCTGCTTTTCTCCTTCCATAACTGCTTGGCTTCCTCTGGAGCGTCCGAGCCAGGGCTAGCGTCTGCCTGGGTCAAGAGGTCTTTCACCAGGCGAATTGCAGGGTCACTATCTTGCGTTTCAGCCCAGCCGTGGTGAGGTAAGGAATTGAACATGACAGTGGTCAAGTCTTTGTCTCTTACAAGGTGGGAGTACTGAGTGGCCCCGTACCGGTGGAATGCAGGGAGCTCTATTTCCTCCAACTCGTCTGGATCTTCTCCCTCATCGGGCAAGTGGGGCATTCTCGATAGGGCATCTGCATTGGCATTGGCTCGGCCTGCCCGGTACTTGATGGTGAAGTCATAGTTTGCTAGCCGGGCCATCCACCGCTGCTCTAGGGCACCAAGTCTCGCATTGTCCAGATGTGTCTACGGATTGTTGTCCGTGTACACAGTGAACTTCACAGAGGCCACGTAATGCTTGAAACGTTCTGTTACGGCCCACACCACTGCCAAGGACTCCAGCTTAAAGGAGCTGTGATTCTCCGGGTTTCTCTCGGTGGGCCTCAGCTTCCGGATGGCGTACGCGATCACCCTTTCTCTGCCCTGTTGGTTCTGTGACAGTACGGCTCCCAGCCCCACATTACTGGCGTCTGTGTGGAGGATAAAAGGCTGGCCATAATCAGGGTAGGCCAGGTTCTCATCCCCCGTGAGGGCCATCTTCAGCTGGCGGAAGGACTCCTCTTCCGGCTTGTCCCACTTGAAGGGTGGCTTTTGGCTTCTGGTCTTAGATTGTCCTATAAGAGGTCCTGCATAGGGGCTGCCATCTTGGTGAACCTGGGGATGAACCTTCGGTAGTAGCCTACCAACCCGAGGAACTGCCTCACTTCTTTTATGTTAGAGGGGCTTGGCCAGTTCTTTATTGCCGTGATTTTGTCAGGGTCGGGGGCTACTCCTTCTGCACTCACCACGTGTCCCAGGTACTGTACCTTCGGCTTTAACAGATGGCACTTGGAGGGTTTCACTTTCATGCCAAAGCCTGCCAGGGCCTCGAACACCTCGGCCAGGTGCTTTAGATGGTCCTCGTAAGTCTTCGAATAGACAATCACGTCGTCCAGGTAAAGTAGGACCGTCTCAAAGTTTCGGTGCCCTAGACAGCATTCCATCAGCCTCTGGAAGGTCCCGGGTGCGTTGCAGAGCCCGAACGGCATATAGTTGAATTCACTTAATCCCATCAGGGTGGTGAAGGCGGTCTTCTCCTTATCAGCCTCTGCCACAGGAACCTGCCAGTACCCACTAGTAAGGTCCAAAGTAGAGAAGAAATTAGCTGATTTTAGTGCGGCCAAAGACTCCTCTATTCTAGGCAACGGGTATTTATCTTTATGGGTGATACGATTGACTTCTCTATAGTCCACGCACATTGTCATAGTACCGTCTTTCTTTTTTACCAGAACCAAGGGGGCTGCCCAGGGGCTACAACTGTCTCTATTGACCCTGGCTTCCTTCATTTCTCTCAGAATGCCCTTTGCGTTCTGATAGTGTGCGGGGTGGTACAGGTCTGTATCTTTCAGCAATTGGTGGGTGGCTCCCCGTGGGGATGTGGTGTTCTACTCCTTTCACTCTGCCGAAGTCTAGCGGGTGCTTACTAAAGATTCTCTCGTACTCTTGAACCACCCGGTAGACTCCTTGTTTTTGGTGCAAGGGAGTGGAGTCAGCACCCACGTGGAGTTTCTGGCACCAGTCCTCCTTGGGTTTCTGGGAACCATTACCCTCCGCCTGGGGAGATGGAGGCAAGGGTTCCACGGCCCTGACAGCATTGTGTTCAACAGTATACAATTTGGCTAGTGTAGCGTACCGGGGCAAATGTACTTCCCTTTCCCCAATGTTTAAGATCCGGACGGGCACCCTTCCATGGCGGACATAGACCACCTCCCGGGCTGTCAAAATGGTGGGCCTGCTGTCTGAGTACACGGGTTCTACCATGGCTTGGTAGTCTCTCCCTCTTAACCCGATTGCAGTCCGACACCAGATCATTTCACTTTTGGGGGGCATAGCAATGGGGAACGAGTCGCTCATCCTCACGCTACTGATCTCACCACCAGACAGTTCTACCTGTTGCCATCTCATCAGGGCTCTTATCTCCTTCTGGAGGACCCTCTGTTGGCTAGAGCTCGCATTCATCGCCACCTGCTGCAAAATTACAATTACTTCTGAAAGACAATTTTCAATCACATTAGTACCCAAGGTTATTTTAGGGTGACTTTCTCGATGGTCAATGTCCACAATGATCACTCCCTGTGCCGGCAGTTCAACTTTACCAATCTTAATGGTCATCTCTCTGAACCCCACCTGCGGCACGGGTTGACCATTGCTGGCGATGATGCTCAAGTCATCGTCTGGATAACGAGTTATATCAGTGTCACTCCAGTACTGCTTGAAAAGTACATAGGGGATGGTAGTCACTTGGGACCCGGTGTAAAGCAGTGCACTCATGGGGATACCGTCCAGCACTACGGGTAAAACCGGGCGTCCCCCTACGTACTTATCACGCCAATTAGATGGGCCTGATGACCTTATGCCTGGGGGTTGGCCCTTTGCCCCAGGTCGGACCCATTTAAAGTACAGTACCTGGCTACGTGTCCCGGCTGGCTGCAACGGCGGCAAATCGGCTGTCCATCCTCAGTGTAATGATCGGCGGGCCTCCCTCTGAATGACGGGATCCTCCTCCGTCGACGCCACGGGACATCCTCCGGACTGGAAGCCAGCTTGATTGGTCCTGACAGGTCCATCTGTAACGACTGTACGGTCCTGGTCAATGCAGCAACACTCTTTGTTAGTTCTTGGACCTGATGGTGCAGGTTTGCAGGCGGGGATGGATTTAGGGCCTGCGCATCAGCCCCCACAAGGTTTGCGGGATAGGGCGCCGCCCCCTGGTGGTAAGGGATGGCAGGGCGCCGGGAAGCTACAGCGCCACCCGGTGCAGGTTCTCGGAGCACCTGGATGGCCCTATCTTTGAACTGTGCAAAAGTCAAATCGGGGTTCTGTAGGGCCATGAGGCGCAGCTGGGTTCTGTGGGCGCTGGACAGCAGACCTTCTATGAACTGGTCAGTCAATAGTTTATCTGTATCCTGCACGCTGCCAGGGTCAGCTTGCTTAATTGCCCCTAAGGCTTCCTGTAAATTTAGGGCATAATCTCGGATGCTATCTTGAGCTCGCTGCTTACATCCATAGAACCGCATTTTGATTTCTGCTGAGGTACGGGTATTAAAGGTGTCCCGTAGACGGGTCAGAACCCCCCTTACAGTCCTTTTCTCCTCAGCTGTCCAAGACTTTACCTCCCGCTGGGCCGCACCAGTTAACTGCCCTATCAGTATGCTTACCTTCTGTTCTTCTGTCAGGGGATAAACTTTGAACAGGCTATACAGCCTTTCTTTAAAGTCGCCCAAGGTATGCGACTCGCCGGCATACTGGGCATCCAGGCCGCTCCGGGGATATAGGCAGGGGTGGATTAAGAGTAGCAAGGGCCCCGGGCAGTTTAGAAGGCGCGGGCCCCCTCCACACACCTGATTTATCACGTGACATGTCACATGATCCCCTGTGATAGATCATGTGATAGTTCACAGGAAATTTATTTGGCATAATATTAATTGTGCTGCCTCATCTGAGAGCAGCACAATATTGGGGCAGATACCCTGATTCCAGCGATGTGTCACTTTTTTCAGCTGCTTGTTGTCATTTTGAGAAAATCACCGTTTTATCTGCTGCAGATCTAGCAGCTCTCTGAATGCTGCGCTCTGTATAGCCCCACCCACACCACTGATTGGCAGCTTTCTGCCCATGCTCAGTGTACACAGAAATCTACTGATCAGTGATGGGGGTGGGGTCCTACAGAACTTACTAGTCATCTAGTGATAATTACCTTCTGACAAATCAATGATTTTATCAAAACAACACTAAGCAGCCCAGTAAGTGACACATTACTGGAATCAGTGCCTCTAACCCTACATTATGCTGCTCTCAAATTAGGTGGCAAAAACCTCATGACAGATTCCCTTTAAAGGAGCTGTAAAGACAAAAAAGTTTGTATTAAAAAAAATACAAGCCATTTGTTAAATTAACTTTTTTTTATTGTTAATTCACATTAGACTGTATCTTCAACACTTTTGTCAGCAGGTCTTATTACAGACTCTGAATAGGGCAGCTCTCTCCCTCTCCCTCAGCAGAAAGTCACAGCATGGTTAAAAAACGGGATCTTTTATGATTTTCTCATAATAAATAAAAAAGGACATGCAAGTCCTCCAAACTATTTTCCGTTTCTCTATAGGGAAGGTCCTAAATCTTTCTTGTTCTTTAGTTGATCACATGTCAAAAATGCAAAGCATTTACTATGAACTCGCCTAAAAAAATATACACTTGGAGAGTAATATCATCATTTGCATGTAAATATTCCTTGACTCTAAGGGCTCGCTCACACTGTCGTATAACACGGCCGAATGCTATTATAGGACTCGGCCCTATGTTATACTATGGGACAGTGCGATTATTGGCATGAGAAAATAATCTCATTCGATATTCGGACCATGTGCACCCATACAAGTCTATGGGTGCACGTAAAACATTGGACTGCACTCGGATGTCATCCAAGTGCAGTCCGATGAACACTCACAGAGACTATGGAGAAGATGGAGAAATTAAGTTCTCCATCTTCTCCATATCTGTGCTGCGAGAGAATCGGATCACACTCAGTTGAAGCTCTGACAGAGTTTGAGCCCAGTGTCATTAGCATAATTGGCCCTATTCTCTTGCACGAGAGAATATATGGCTTAGTGAGTGGACCCTAAAACTGAATAGTAGTGACGGACAGGCACCTCACAAGCGGGATCCATGTAGCTCTCAGATGTTATGTAGGTAGGGCTTCATTCCATGGGGTAGGGTTTAATTTCAAGGTATATAAAAAAAATGGACTTCAAATGAAAATTAAATAAACACAAAAAGCACTAATTGAATTATTTTTTTCGTATTCATGTTTGCAGCCCCTTTAAAAACCCTTTGAGGACCAAGGCACATATATGTCCCATAGTTTTAAACTGGAAAAAAAATTGATTGAATAAAATTTAAGGTCCTCCAAGATTTAAGTAGGTCATAAATTCATATGAATACTTGCTCATACAATTGCACATGCCAAAAGATGAAGAAGAACAGAATCAAAAATATGACATTAAGTGGAACACTTACAGGTATTCAAGGTGAAAGAGACCAGCAAAGGCATCGTCTCGAATGACAGTAAATGAGTTAGAATTCAGCAAGCTGAAAATGAAGACAGCAGGTTAGAAGCGAACCAGACTTTATGGTGCTCAGAATTAGTCAAGCAGAATTTATTGACTGCTCTTGCAAAGCACTGAGACTCCCGCTGTGTATAGATGGCGCCGTGCGGCCTTCCGCTGTGTATAGATGGCGCCGTGCGGCCTCCCGCTGTGTATAGATGGCGCCGTGCGGCCTCCCGCTGTGTATAGATGGCACCGTATAGATGGCTACGTGCGGCCTCCTGCTGAGTATACGTGTATAGATGGCTATGTGCGGCCTCCTGCTGAGTATAGATGCCTCACGGCGCTCCCCCCAGAGACAGCAGGAGGCCGCACAGCGCCATCTATACTCTGCGGGAGACCGCACGTAGCCATCTATACACAGCAGGAGGCCGCACGGCGACATCTATACTCAGCGGGGGGCCGCACGTAGCCATCTATACACAGCGGGGGGCGCACTTAGCCATCTATACACAGCGGGGGGCCGCACGGCGCCGTCTATAATGCACAGAGCCCCACCAGAGACATCAGGAGGCCGCACGGCGCCAACTATACTCAGCAGGAGGCCGCATGCAGTCATACACACACACAAACATATACAGACACGCATAAACACATTTGAAACACAAAAATACATACAAACAGACATCACACAATGACATCTGCCCACACACACACACACAAACAGACAGACATCACACACACACACCTGCCCACACACACACACACCTGCCCACACACACACACCTGCCCACATACACATCTGTGTGTGTATGTATTGTGTGTGTGTGTGTGTGTATAATGTGTGTGTATGTATACTGTGTGTGTATGTATAGTGTGTGTGTGTGTGTGTATAATGTGTGTGTATGTATAGTGTGTGTGTATGTATAGTGTGTGTGTGTGTGTGTGTATAATTTGTGTGTGTGTATTTTTTTTTTAAGTTAAAAACAAGTAAAATGCTTGTGGCATCAATATCAAGACTCCAGATATAAGGGCCTATTCACATTGAATTTTGCAATGCATTCATCTCCTCTTTCCAGGCTTCTATCTAAATCCCTGAAAATTGGCATTCAGATGTGCCTTGACATAGCCATTGATTTGAACAAAGGCAAACCGAGGCTAAAGTCTGAATCTTTAGGCTCCATTTTCTCTGCTTTCAGATGTCTCATTTCAGACAGCACATTCCTGAATTTCAGGGATTCAGTTGTAAGCCTTGTGTAAAGACCTGAATGCAGCGCTGAATGTAGTGTGAATAGGTCCTTACATCCTACACCACCTCAGGGGATTGTTGTTATGGAGTATTGCCCCTGGGTGGCCGCAGTTATGACCACCACCAGGGCTCGCGGTCACCCACCCTAACTTTGGTATTCTGGGGAGCTGGTATAATGAATATCTGAGAAGAGCCCTAGAGAAGCAAGAACATTGGACAACCAAGAGGTGGTGGCCTCAAGTCAGGTGTAGTGTTCAACAGGGCAAGACTTTCTAACCTGCCCCCCCCCCCACACACACACACATATACACACACCTGCCCACACAGACACACACACACACCTGCCCACACACACACACACACACACACACCTGCCCACACACACACACACACACATACACACACACATATACACACACACACACACCTGCCCACACACACACACATATACACACACACACACCTGCCCACACAGACACACACACACACACCTGCCCACACAGACACACACACACCTGCCCACACACACACACACCTGCCCACACACATACACACCTGCCCACACACACACACACACCTGCCCACACACAAACATACCTGCCCACACACAAACACACCTGCCCACACACACACACCTGCCCACACACACACACACACCTGCCCACACACATACACACCTGCCCACACACACACACAAACACCTGCCCACACACACACACACCTGCCCACACACACACACACCTGCCCACACACACACACACCTGCCCACACACACATCTGCTCACTCAGACACCTGCCCGCAAACACACACACACACCCATATACACACACCTGACCACACACACACACACCTGCCCACACACACACACCTGCCCACACAGACACCTGCCCCCACACACACACACACACACATATACACACACACATATACACACACACCTGCCCACACAGACACACACACATATACACACACCTGCCCCCACAGACATCTGCCCACAAACACACACACACCTGCCCACACACACATCCCCCGGCTCAATTCCTCCTGCCTGCTCTCTCTCTTTTCCGGTGCAGCACTGCAGGCCGGGGCGCACTGTGTGACGTCACAGCTAGGAGACACAGCCGCGCACAGGGCCATGTCTCCTAGCAGTGATGCGGCCGGGCCAGCACAGGGAAGTTAACTGCTGCAGTGCTGGCCCGGTGGATGAAGAAGTAGCGGCGGCCGCTGCTGGGGGAGCGGTCCGGGTCCCCCCCTCCCGCCACTGCTACCGCTATGTGCCGCGGCGGCCCGCACATATAATGAGGGCAATCCGGATTGCCCTCTTTATAATCCGCCTATGGATATAGGGCATGGAAAACGGCATCACAGCTGCAGCGGCTACGCTGGTGGTAGAGGGTCCCTCCGCGTCCGACATCTTCCTCCCCCCTAGTTAACTGTGGCCTACCTTCTGGCGATCCTCTTCTGTAGGCCGCGGCTCCGCTCGCGATGCTCTGGGCGAGGACCTTGCTTTGCTCGGTGATGACGTCGGCATCCGCTGGATCTCCTTCCAGGACCTTGAGCAGCGTCTCAGCGTAGGCGTGGCGTCCCGAAGATGGCGCCCGATGGCGGGAAACGCTCCGATTGGCGGGAAATGGCCCCGAATGGAGGGAAACTTCACTCAGATATGTATAGAGTCTTTTCCAGGCACGCAATACCCGTTTGTTGCGGGTTGGTCACAATTCTGCCGACTACGCCAAAGCTGACTCGCCCCCTGGGCCGTGGGGTACCCGGAACCGGGCCTTCTAGTGTACGGTGCTGATGGGGGTAGTAGTGGCAACCCGATCCCGTGGCTCAGGGTGGTCAGACCAAATGGTGGCAGTCTATTTATCAGTGTTTTGAATGTCCGACTACGCCACCCGTGGATTGCGGTTGGAGATAACCGCTGCTGCAAGGCAGACCGCTGAGGCTGGTGTTGGTGTGCAGCACAGGGGTAGGATAATTCCCCACGGGAAGAGTGTAGCCTCAGGGCAGTGTAGGTGGATGTTGGGGGTGATAGTGCAGGCCGCAATAGTAAGAGTTCAGAGTCCGCTTCAAACAGTTCAGGGTCTTTATTGTAGATATTATTAATGACCCAACAGTACCGGTTAGGAATGGGCCTGGGTGTCTGAGAGCATTCGGGCGAGCCCCACTGGTCAGGGTGAGTGTGTAGGCCTACCGTTCTCTCTATGCTCTTTCTGACTATCCCCCTTTTCGTGGTGTAATAGCCCACGTCCCTGAGCTGGCCGTGTACTTCTCTCCTGTATGGCTTGCGACTCAGGCCTTGGGTACCTGTTGCTTGCTCCTCGATGTACTGGTCCCTCTGTGTGGCGGAGCCTCCAGGCTTCTTAGGCCAAGGGACCTGAAATCCCTCGCAGGTTGGTTCTCTGCTGCTGGGCTTGTAACCCTGACAGCCTCGGACCCCAATGTCCGGTAGATTGGTTCTCTGCCAGGACCGGCTCTCGTCGCCTCTGTCCCTGGCTTGCAGTTTCTCCTCTGCCTCACGGACTCCTCAGCTACAGCTGAACTGTCCCTCCTTCTCTGGGACTAGTCTCACTCCTGAGCTAGGTCGTCCAGTTTTCTCTAACCCTGCCCCCAGTTCCAGCTTTTATAGGGGCAGCCAGCTCCCCCTGCTGGCCTGGGACAGGAGGTGCTGTATGCTAATAGTCCCTAACCAGGGGACCTCCCTCCTGCTTTCAGAAACAGATTATTGTTTGTGGCATCCAGGCCTGGGGTGACACACACACACTGCTCTATATTTAGTATGATGCCCCCACTCCTCCATATATATAGCATGATGGTCCCACTGCTCCATATACAGGTGCATCTCACTAAATTAGAATATCATCAAAAAGTTAATTTATTTCAGTTCTTCAATACAAAAAGCTGTCTTTCAGCTCATCTGCATTGTTGGGTCTGGTGTCTCTCATCTACCTCTTGACAATACCCCATAGATTCTCTATAATAGATTCTCTATGGGGTTAAGGTCAGGCGAGTTTGCTGCCAATCAAGCACAGTGATACTGTTGTGTGTAAACCAGGTATTGGTACTTTTGGCCGTGTGGACAGGGGCCAAGTCCTGCTGGAGAATGACATTTCCATCTCCAAAAAGCTTGTGGGCAGAGGCAAGCATGAAGTGCTGTAAAATGTCCTGGTAGCCGGCTGTGCTGACTTTGGTCTTGATAAAACACAGTGGACCTACACCAGCAGATGACATGGCCCCCCAAACCATCACTGATTGTGGAGCCTTCACACTAGACCTCAAGCAGCTTGGATTGTGGACTCTCCACTCTTCCTCCAGACTCTGGGACCTTGATTTCCAAATGAAAATTGGAACTCTAGGACCTTGTGGAGTGTGTCAATGACTGCCTTCTGGACATCTGTCAAGTCAGCAGTCTTCCTCATGATTGTGGAGCATACTGAAACAGTATTGAAGAACTGGAATAAAATAACTTTTTGAAGATATTCTAATTTAGTGAGATGCACCTGTATATACTATGATGGTCCCACTGCCCCACATACATATAGTATAATGGCCCCACTACTCCATATGTAGTATGATGGACCCACTACTCCAGATATATAGTAGGATGGCTCCACTGCCCGATCATTTAAAAAAAAAAATAACGTTTATTCTCACTTAATCCTGATTCCCTACATCACGGCCTCTGTCTCCTCTTCCATGGCGGGACAGCAGAGCAGAGCGATGCAATGATGTCACCGAGCCACCTGCGTGAGTATGCTGACATCTCGTTAACCGCAGGCCTATGGCGATCTGTGGCATATGAAAGAGATAGTGATAGGGCAGGGAGCTTGTGTCTCACTACTTTATCATGCGACGCCTCTGCATAAGAGACATTAGGGCTACATTAGCTACGTCACAGAAGACACTGGGGCTGGAGTATATAGAATAGGAGACACTGGGGCTGGCGTATATTCATCACAGGATACATTGGGGCTAGAGCATATACATCACAGAAGAAGCTGGAGTATATAGAATAGGAGACACTGGGGCTGGAGTATATAGAATAGGAGACACTGGGGCTGGCGTATATTCATCACAGGATACATTGGGGCTAGAGCATATACATCACAGAAGAAGCTGGAGTATATAGAATAGGAGACACTGGGGCTGGAGTACATAGAATAGGAGACACTGGGGCTGGCGCATATACAGTTCTGCTCAAAAGTTTACATACCCCGGCAGAATTTTTCCTTTCTTGGCCTTGTTTCAGAGAAAATGAATGATAACAAAAACACTTTTTCTCCACTCATGGTTATTGGTTGGGGGAAGCCATTTACTGTCACATTTCTGTGTTTTCTCTTTTTAAATCTTAATGACAACTAGTGATGAGCGAGCATGCTCGCTACTGCTCGGTGCTTGCCCGAGTATCTCACTGCTCGAGATGCTCTGCGCTCACCGAGTATTTCCGGGTTGGTCGGGCGGGAAGTCGGGTCCCCTCCCTGCACGTTTGGCGCTCTTTACAGAGCCAATGAACATACAGTGATTGCCTGCCATGCACTGTAATGCCATAGCCATGTTGGTTGTGGGCATTACAGTGATTGGCTGGCCGCACAGCGTCATCAGGTCTATATCTGACCTGGCGCCGCCATGCTCATCACAGTCACTCCGGATCAGACAGTGTAGGGAGAGCTGATGCTGCGTTAGGGAGAGATTTGATTGTGCATTAGGTAGTGTAGTGAGAAAAACCGCACATTACACATATCCATCTCAACAAACAGTCCTTCTGAGGACTAATCCATCTGCAGAGATATCAGGCAGGCAGTGTATATAGGCAGGCAGGCAGGGTATATAGCAGACTGCAGTGCATATAGCACAAGAGGCTCCATTCCAATTCTGCCTTCTGCTGCTGTTAGATATTTCTATACAAAGGCCCAGGTCTCAGGGGCGAGGAATACTTTTCTTTGGATCTTAATCCTCATTATTTGCTTATAAAGCAATCCAGAGAACACCGTTTTTCTGCGCCATTTGCTTGTTGGCACTGCAGAATACAGCCAGGTCCTTTCCATATTAGAGCGCTAGAAATCCAGCTATTTAAAACTGTGTTTTCTCCGTCACACGGATCACATATACGTTGTCAGAAAATACTGCCATTTCTGGCCTCCATTTTTTCAGTGTGTCAGTGAAGCAATTCACAGCAGTTTGCTGTTCACACTACTTACCTACAGGCCAGGAATTTAAAACTCTGTTTTCTCCATCACACCGATCACATATAACTTCGCTTCAAACTCAGTCATTTGTAGTGAGCGTGGAAGATACTGTCCTCCATTTAAAATGGGCAAGGCACGTGGCAAGGGACGGGGAACTGGACGTGATGGTAATGGTGCATGCAGAGGCCGAGGACAAGGCCGTGGGCAAGCCGAAATTGTGCCACAGCAAACACCCACATCTTCTCGCCTGACCTTCCTGTCCCAATTTCTAGGGGACCGCAGCACACCACTATTGAACCCAGATCAGTGTCAAAAGGTTGTTGGTTGGATAGCGGATAATGTTTCCAGTCACTTAGCCACCACCACCACCACCCTGTCTTCTACACGGTCAAGTCTCAGTAGCCATGAGTCTGGACCTCATATTCCTCACCCTGATCCTCCTTCCTCCCACCATGCCGAGTACCCAGAGACAACTGATCCCACACTTGGACAATCTGAAGAGCTGTTCACTTTTCCATTTATAGATTCGGGCCTCTCGCCCGGTCCACTTGAAGCGGGGCAAGAGGAGATCACGTGTAGCGATGCCCAAATATTTGAGCAGCCACGGTCACATGAAGGCGACGGTGGGAAACTGTCACAAGAGGTGGACGATGATTAGACACAATTGGCAGAAAGTCAGGAATAGTACCAGGGTGCAGAAGTGGGTGACTAGGTGGTGGATGATATAGTAACTGACCCAACCTGGCAGGAGGACATGCAGAGCAAGGACAGCAGCACACAGGGGGAGGGAGGCAGAGCACCCCAACAGGCAGGAAGAAGCAGTGTGGTGGCCGCAGACAGAAGGCAGGCTACCGTTTCCCGTAACACCAACACGAAGGAAGTTGCCACTACAACTGTTAGGTCTTCCCGAGTCTGGTTGTTTTTTAAAGACTCTGCCGATAACTCCAAAAAGGCCATTTGCATCACGAGCCAGACCAGCATCAGCAGGGGTGGCAAAACGACCAGCCTGACCACCACCAGCATGATCAGGCACATGGCAGCAAATCACTCGACTTTGTGGGCCGAACACCAGGGTCCAGGAACAGTGTCTACAGGTGGCACCATTGCTTCTTCTGCTGTTGTGCATGCAAGTCAATCCCCTGTCCATAATGCATGCAAAGATGCCTCCTGCCCTGCACCTGTCATTGCACACTCTCAAGTAGCAGCATCAGGAAGCACGTCCATGTCCTTCTCCCAGCACAGCGTTCAGTTGTTCATACTCCAGTCTTTGGAATGCAAGCGCAAATATGCAGCCAACGTCCCACAGGCCACACTACTAAATTCTCACAATTCACGACTGCTTGGCTCGAAATGTTGCCTTTTAGGCTTGTGGAGACAGAAGCATTCCGCAACCTGATGGCGGCGGCCGTCCCTCGGTACTCTGTCCCCAGCCGCCACTATTTCTCCCAGTGTGCCGTCCCCACATTACACAAGCGGGTGTCCCAAAACATTAGCCGTGCCCTCAACAACGCAGTTACCGGTAAAGTCCACCTAACCACGGACACGTGGACAAGTGCTTGTGGGCAGGGACGGTACATCTCGCTGATGGCACACTGGGTTAACATAGTGGAAGCCGGGACCCAGTCGGACCTTGGGACGGAACACATCCTCCCGACGCCAAAGATTGCAGGCCCTAGGTCAATCAGGGTTGTCCCCACTGTCTACAGCTCCTGAACCTCATGCTCCTCAGCCTCCTCCTCCTCCTCGGCCTCTATCTCCGAAATGACCACATCAGTCACAAGCTGGAAGCACTGCAGCACTGCCTCGGCCAAGCGGCAACAGGCTGTGCTGAAGCTAATATGCTTAGGTGAAAAAACACACAATGCTGAAGAGTTATGGCCAGCTCTGAAAGAGCAGGCAGATCTGTGGCTCAAACCGCTGAACCTACAGCCAGGCATGGTCGTGTGTGACAATGGCCGGAACCTGGTGGCGGCTCTGAGGCGAGGCGAGCTCACACACGTACCATGCCTGGCCAATGTGCTTAACCTCGTGGTTCAGCGGTTACTCAAATCCTACCCGGAGCTGCCGGATCTGCTTGTTAAAGTATGCCGCCTGTGTGTCCATTTTAGAAAGTCAGCTACAGCTTCCGCCGCCCTTGCAGTGTTTCAGCAGCGTTTGCAGCTTCTGGCTCACAGACTGGTGTGTGATGTCACCACACGTTGGAACTCTACATTGCAGATGTTGGGAAGGATTTGTGAGCATAAGAGGGCAGTTGTTGAGTACCAGCATCAAAAAGGCTATCGGTATTCAGTTCAGACTCCACACATAAGACCTCAGTAGTGGACGTGGATGTCAGACATATGTACCATCCTCCAAAACTTTGCGGACTCCACCAAGATGGTGAGCGGCGATGACGCCATAATTAGCGTCACCATCCCGCTTCTCTGTCTTCTGAAAAGCTCTTTGCTCACAATCAAAGATGATGCATTGCAGGCGGAGCACGATAAGATGGAGCAATTAACCATACAGGGTGATTACACACAGCCAAGCCTCATCTCATCCCAACGTGGATTGGGTGACAATGAGGAAGAGGAGGAGGAGGAAGGACAGGAACTAGTTTCATGCACTATAGACGGTGCTATCTGCACAGCTGTCATATCGTCTGTTCAGCGTGGATGGCCAGAGGACAGAGAGGAGGAGGAGGAGAGCATGGTCAGTCATCCTCTTGGTGAGGACACGGAAGTCTTGCCTGTTAGTAGTCTGGCACGCATGGCTGAGTTTATTTTATGCTGCCTTTCCCATGACCCTCGCATTCTCAAAATTTTAGGTCATTACTGGTTGGTGACACTTCTAGACCCACTCTACAAGGAGAACTTTATATCTCTTATTCCTGAGGCGGACAGGTGTACAAAAATGAGGCAGTACCAGAAGGCCCTTGTTGCGGAACTATTAAAAAAATTCCCATCTAAAAACGCTGGAGGCAGAGGGCACACTTCGTTCGACAACCAAGGCCCCCACTCTGTCACTTCTTCTCTCTGACTGAACACTGTTCTAAGATGGTGCCCTCTAGAACATGAGCCCAGGTGACCAGCAAACAATGGGCTCCTATCTACGCTCAGGAACCAACCCCTATCTGCTCCTACATCACTGGGTATTCCTACCCCCTCCCCACTCCAGCCAGGGACATGGTCTGTCGTGCCTGCATTTCTGTCTAATGGGAGCACCGTTGAGCTGTCCCTCGGAAATGGGGTGAGTGTGCTGTATGCAGCTAACTGAACCCTGGTCCATACTCCATCCTTACCCGGGAGTGGAATATCACACCTCTGGCAGAGGTGCAATACCCCTGTAGCGGCCGAGCCCTCGGGGCGCTACATTTTTATGATGCCCGAAAAAAAAATTTTTTATACAGTATGTTCATGTATACCCCCCAGGAGTAAATGTTTGTCAGCCCATACACTTAGTGCATGGCATTACAAGTATAGGAGGCCCGCTCCTTTCTAATGGTAAAAAAAATTTATGATGCGCTCCTCCACGTCTCTTCCAAGGGCCATTGAAGTGCCTCCAAACTTTTTGGCAGCCCTTGCAGTCACTGCATAGTCCAACACTATGGGAGACTCTCTCCTTTCTAATGGGAATTTGTCATTACTGTGGCCTGGTCTATGTGTCTTTAAATTCTTAGTGGGTTTTTCCTAAACTTGGTCAGCCGTTGGACTCACTGCATACCCTATAACTGTATAGCAGACCCTCTCCTTTCTAATGGGAACATGTCATATCTTGTTACTGTGGCCCTGCTCTGTGTGTCTTTAAATTCTTAGTGGGGATTTTCCTAAAATCTGTCAGCCGTTGGACTCACTGCATACCCTATAACAGTATAGCCGACCCTAGAATTTCTAATGGGAATTTGTCGTTACTGTGACCCTGCTCTATGTGTCTTTAAATTCTTAGTCGTTTTTTTCCTAAAATTGGTCAGCCGTTGGACTCACTGCATACCCTATAACTGTATAGCAGATCCTGTCCTTTCTAATGGGAGCATGTCGTACCTTGTTACTGTGGCCATGCTCTGTGTGTCCTTAAATTCTTAGTGGGGTTTTTCCTAAAATTTGTCAGCCGTTGGATTCACTGCATACCCTATAACTGTATAGCAGACCCTCTCCTTTCTAACGGGAACATGTCGTACCTTGTTACTGTGGCCATGCTCTTTGTGTCTTTAAATTGTTAGTGTTTTTTTTCAAAAATTTTGGCCACCCTTGCAGTCACAGCATGGGCATTACCACTATAGAAGACCCGCTCCTTTATAATGGGAACATTTTTTTTTACTGAGACCCTCCTCTATGTCTCTTCAAAGGGGTATTAGGTTGCGTCCAAATTTTTGACAACCCTTGCAGTCACTGGATGCGCAATAACAGTATAGGAAACCCACTTGTTAATAATGGGAACAACAAAGCATAGCCCTCTGATAGCTCTCTAACAATAGCTAGGGCCGACTGCTGGCCTTTTAAGAATAGTAAGGGCCGCCTGATGTCCCTATAAAAATAGGCTTTATGACTTTCAGAGTCCCTCCATCATAAATAAAACAGGATGTGTCTGATGACACCACATTGCCAGATGAGGTTGTAAAATGTTAAAGTGACATTTCCCGGTGAATGCATTTTTCATAAAAAATAACATAAAAAAACATAACAATAGGATCTTTCTTTAGTATAAAAAACAGCATCACCAATTTAACCTCAATGTAATCACATTGTTCAGCTCATGTACCTCCTCCTCCATCTCCGAAATGACCACATCAGTCACAAGCTGACAGCACTGCAGCACTGCCTTGGCCAAACAGCAACAGGCTGTGCTGAAGATAACATGCTTAATGCTTAATTGACAAACCGCCCAGCGCTGCATAGTTGTTGAAAGCTGTAACACAGCAGCTTGATCTGTGGTTCTCACCGCTGAACATACAGCCAGGCATGGTCGTGTGTTACAATGGGCGGAACCTGGTGACAGAGAAATGACAACCGGGGTAGATAAGGTTTCCCTCTATGCCAGTCCTTTCACAGAGCTAAAGAATATGGCTGTGGTGAAATACAACTCCCACTGAGAAGCTGTTTCAGATTGAAAAACATTGTGCCCAACAGAGGATTTGTTTCTGACAGCTAACCTTTCTCACCCGCTCAAGAGCCCCATAGCAGCTGCAAAGTTAGCGCTATCATGAACTCTCCTGAGGTAGAAGCCAAGGCACACCAGAGAATTCTCTGGTGGGACTGTCCAACCCTGCTGAGAAGCAGTCCTGGCTAAGAAAAGTGTGTGGGAAGATTCCAGGACACTCTATTTTTACTGAGGAGGAAACACATGCAAACATGGGGAGAACATACAAATTTCTTGCAGATGTTGTCCTTGCTGGGATTTGAACCCAGGATCCCAGTGCTGCAAGACTTCAGTGCTAACCACTGATCCAATATGCTGCCGTTCACCCTCTAATATCTAACAAGCTGGAGAAACTTGAACCTACTGCCACTCTATCATCAGCTCCTTTGTGAGAAAATTTATTTGGGCAGCCACTCAGTCTACCAAATAAAATTGAGGATGGCTTCGCTACTGGTACTGGGGGCAGTGCTAATACCATGGTGTTGTACCATAGTTTGCTGGAAATATTCCAGGCTGGTAGGAGGCAAGAAAATTCCCACAGAAAAGTACCAGCAGTAATGTTCAGACCACATTTCAAGTGCAAGCAGCTTTAGAGGACTTCCTGGGAGAAATGACACGCAGGGTAGATACGGTTTCCCTCTATGCCAGTCCTTTCACTGAGCTAAATACAACTCTTATCAAAAAAAGTTGTGGACTGGCTCCGTACCGTCCCTGGCCACATTCACCTGTCCACGTGTTTGTGGTTAGGCAGTCCTTCTTAGTAAGTGCACTGGGTAGGGCATGGGTACTGTTGTGGGACCCGTGCTTGTGGAAGGCGAAGGCGATACCGGGAAAATTACTGGCGGCTGGGGACCGAGTATGGACACCCGGCCGCCGCCTGCATGAGGTTGTGAAAAGCTTCCACCTCCACAAGCTTAAAAGGCCATATTTCAAGTGCAAAGAGCTGCCCAGAAATCTGTCAGTTTAGTGTGCCGGTCTGTGGGTGGGTGGGTGGCTGGCTGCATACTTGCAATTGCATTCCAAGTAAAAGAAAACTAAGCAGATGATGGCCTCTATCATCATCATGGCCTCACCTCGGCACTATGAACTCTCCTGAAGGAGAAGCCAGGGCCCGCCGGAGGAGTCTCCGGTTCTCTGGTGGGCCCGTCCAACCCTGCCGAAAAGCAGCCCTGGCTAAGAAAAGTGTGGGGGAAGGTTCCCGGACACTCTATGGCTGCTTTTTTAATGCGTATCGGCCATGCTTATGCATGTTATTTCTCAAAACGCATTACGGATCAGGCCATTTTCCAACTCTGTATTCAAGAAATTAAATGCACAAAGAAAGATGTGTGTGTGTCAAAGCACCATTGACAAGTGCAAGTTGATGTTGGATGGGCTGCCATTGCTTCTGCAACAAGCTCATTTACAGGATTTTCTGGGAGAAATGACACGCAGGGTAGATACGGTTTCCCTCTATGCCAGTCCTTTCACCGAGCTAAATACAACTCTTAGCAAAAAAAGTTGTGGACTGGCTCCGTACCGTCCCTGGCCACATTCACCTGTCCACGTGTTTGTGGTTAGGCGGTCCTTCCCAGTAAGTGCACTGGGGCGGGCACGGGTAATGTTATGGGACCCGTGATTGTGGAAGGCGGAGGCGATACCGGGAAATATAGTGGCGGCTGGGGACCGAGTATGGACACCCGGCCGCCGCCGGCATGAGGTTATGAAAAGCTTCCGCCTCCACGAGCCTAAAAGGTCACATTTCAAGTGCAAGCAGCTGTCAAAAATTTGGCAGTATAGTATTGCAGCCTGTGGGTGGGTGGCTGCCGGCATTCTTGTGCTTGCATTCCAAGGAATGGGGTAGGGACAACTGAACACTGCAGTGGGACAAGGACGTGGACGGTGATTGTTTCAAGTCTGCAACGACAGGTGCATGGCGGGAGGCATCTTCGCATGTGCCAAGGATCACTTATGATGGGCACACATTTAGGCAGTGACCTGGGAGTCAGAGATGTTTCCAGAGGTCTTCCCCTTGCTGCTCCCATGTCTTTTCAGCACTGTATGCATGTGTCTGATGATGTGTCACACACCACATGGCCAGATAAGGTTGTAAAATGTTAAAATGACATTTCCTGGTGAATGCATTTGTCTTGGTTGAAAGCAATGCAAAAGTGCAAAAACGTGTCAAAAATGCTACGTGTGTAGGAGTATTTTTGTTTTTGTTTATTTATTTTGCCTTATATACAAGTCATCACCCTGGAAAGGATGTTCCTTACGCCGTAAAAGTGGCGTAATACTCTGACGACGTTGTTGACAGCAGTGTTCTGGGAGTCAGAGATGCTTCCAGGGGTCTTCCCCATGTTGTTCCCATGTCATTTGAGCACAGTTCCCATCGATTTGGGTAATTTTTAGGCCCTCTGCAGACCGCCGTGGGGAGCCACCTGAAAAATGCTCAAGTTTCCCCTAGACTTATATTGGGCTCATTGCTCGGGTTGAGCACCCGATTATTTCAATTTGCTCGACCCGAGCAACGAGTACTCGAGCATTTTAGTGCTCGCTCATCACTAATGACAACCAAAAACATCCAAATAATCCTGATCAAAAAGTTCACATACCCTGGTGATTTTGGCCTGATAACATGCACAGAATTTGACACAAATGGGTTTGAATGGCTACTAAAGGTAACATCCTCACCTATGACCTGTTTGCTTGTAATCAGTGTGTGTGCATAAAGCTGAGTGAGTTTCTGGGATCCAGCCACTGACTTTTCTGGATTTTGAGATGGGGAAAGCAAAAGAATTATCAACGGATCTACGGGAAAAGGTAGTTGAACTGTATAACACAGGAAAGGGAGGCAAAAAGAGTATAACACAGGAAAGGGATACAAAAAGATATCCCAGGAATTGATAATGCCAGTCTGCAGTGTTCAAACTGTGATTAACAAATGGAAAATCAGATGCTCTGTAAAAACCAAACCACAGTCAGGTAGACCAACAAAAATTTCAGCCACAACTGCCAAGAAAATTGTTCGGGATGCAAAGAAAAACCAACAAATAACATCAGCTGAGAACACACTTAGGGGTGTACTCACTTTTGTTGCCAGCGGTTTAGACATTAATGGCTGTGTGTTGAGTTATTTTGCAGGCACACCAAATTTACAGTTAAACAAGCTGTACACTGACTACTGTACATTGTATCAAAGTGTCACATCTTCAGTGTTGTCCCATCAAAAATATATATATGTATTCCGGCCCATTTTTGGAGTTTTGTGTGAAATTATGTCCAATTTGCCTTTTTTTTCTCAGTTTTTTTGTGTTGTTCCAATAAACACAAAGGAAATAAACATGCGTGTAATAAAACATGTGTAATTTTCTGAAACAATTTCAAGGGTGCCAGCACTTTCCGCCATGACTGTATATGCAAGTAGAGTCCTTAACCCCTTTACAACCCAAAGTGGTTTGCACGCTAATGAGAAGGCCAATTTTTACAATTCTGACCACTGTCACTTTATGAGGTAATTACTCTGGAACGCTTCAACGGATCCCCCTGGTTCTGAGAATATTTTTTCATGACATATTGTACTTTATGATTGTGGTAGAATTTCTTCGATATCACTTGTGTTTATTTGTGAAAAAACAGATATTTGGCGAAAATGTTGAAAATTTTGCAATTTTCAAAATTTGAATTTTTATGCCCTTAAATCGGAGAGATATGTCACACAAAAAAAGTAAATAAATAACATTTCCCATATGTCTACTTTACATCAGCACAATTTTGGAACCCAAATTTATTTTTATTAGGGAGCTATAAGGGTTAAAATTGACCAGCGATTTCTCATTTTTCCAACAAAATTTACAAAACCATTTTATTAGGGACCACATCACATTTGAAGTCACTTTGAGGGGTCTTTATGACTGAAAATACCCAAAAGTGACACCATTTTTAAAACTGCACCCCTCAGTGAATCGGGTCATCATGGCAACATCCGGGAAGCCGCGGCACACATTGCTGGAAACCGGCAGGAGAGGTGACTATCCCGATCACCTCCCCTTGCCCCCGCAATGCTGCGAACGACTTCGATCGCAGCATTGCGGGGGTTAATGTGCGGGACCTCTCCCAGCACATAGCACCGGGTGTCAGCTGTGACAATCAGTTGACACCCGGCGGCGATCACGCCCGCACAGCCTGTGTGCGGGCGCGATCGCAAAGATGTACTAATACATATCAGGCTCTTAAGTCCCAGGGCGCAGATACGTATCAGTACGTCTTGGGCTTTAACCCCTTAATAACATCTGACGTACTAATACGCGTCTGTGCCCTGGGACTTAAGAGCCAGACTCGTATTAGTACGTCATCGCGATCGCGCGCGCACATAGGCTGTGCGGGCGCGATCGCCGCCGGGTGTCAGCTGATTGTCACAGCTGACACCCGGTACTATGTGCAGGGAGCGGTCCTGCACCGCTCCCAGCACATTAACCCCCGCGATGCTGCGATCGAAGTCGATCGCGGCATTGCGGGGGCAAGGGGAGGTGATCGGCGATACTCACCTCCTCTTCCGGCTTCCAGCGCAGTCTGCAAAGGCTTCCCGGGTGTTGCCATGACGACCCGATGTCGTCATGACAACATCCGGGTCACCAGAGAGCAGGAAGATTGCTTGGACATGCGCAGTGCATCTCCAAGCAATCTTCACACTGTGCATTTCTGACAGCCTTCATGGCATAGGGATGGTGCTCCATTCCTGTGCCATGCAGGCGATCAGAAAAAAAAAAAGTGAAAGTCCCAGAGTGGGACAAAGTAATAAAGTGTATAAACTGTGTGAAAGTGGAAAAAAAAAAAAAAATGTGCAAAAATATTATAAAAAAATAAAAAAAATAATACACCAAAAATAAAAATATAATGTACCCATCAATAAATATTATTATAAAAAAAATATTTGGTATCGCCGCGTCCGGAAAAACCTGACCTATAAAACTGTCCCACTAGTTAACCCCTTCAGTGAACACGGTAAAAAAAAAAAAAAAAAACGAAGCAAAAAGCAATGCTTTATCACCATACCGCCAAACAAAAAGTGGAATAACACGCGATCAAAAAGACGCATATAAATAAAAATGATACCACTGAAAACGTCATCTCGTCCCGCAAAAAACAAGCCGCCATACAGCTCCATCAGCCGAAAAATAAAAAAGTTATAGCTCTCAGAATAAAGCGATACTAAAAATATTTTTTTCTATAAAATAGCTTTTATTGTGTATAAGCGCCAAAACATAGAAAAATGATACAAATGTGGTACCGCTGTAAACGTACTGACCCGAAGAATAAAGCTACCTCATCAATTTTACCACACGCGGAACAGAATAAAAAAAAATAAAAAAAACAATTCCTGAATTGTTGGTTTTTGTTTATTCTGCCTCCCAAAAATCGGAATAGAAAGCGATCAAAAAATGTCACGTGCCTGAAAATGGCACCAATAACAACGTCAAGTCATCCCGCAAAAAATGAGCCGTCACATGACTGTCTGCCAAAATCTGGAAAAATTATAGCTCTCAAAATATGGCGATGCAAAAACTAGATTTTAAAAAAAATGCGTCTTTTAGTGTGTGACAGCTGTCAGTCATAAAAACCCCATATGATTCTGGCATTGCTGTAATCACACCGACCCGAAGAATAAAGTCGTCTAATCACTTATACCGCACAAGGAACGGCGTCAAAAATAAACTCTTGGGTTAGGATTGGGCTAGGGTTAGGGCTGGGTTTGGGGCTAGGGTTGTGCTGGGGCTAGGGTTGTGCTGGGGCTAGGGTTGTGCTGGGGCTAGGGTTGTGCTAGGGTTAGGGCTGGGGTTGGGATTTTTTCAAAAGTAAGAAAAAAAGATGACGATATGGCGACTAGTGTTGAGAGCAAGTGCTCGCTACTTGAGTTTGCATCGGGTGCTCTGGTATGCATTGAGTATCTTGGGTATTTGAGTGACATGCTCGAGTCTCTGCCCCATATGCTTCGCGGCCAAAAAACTTTACGGGGATTGCCTGCCATGCACGAGCGATCCCCACATGTTTATTTTGGGGTGTCTAATAACCGTGAAACATGCGGAGCAGGGACTCGAGCATGTCACTCGAGCACACGCTGTACATGGTGCATACCTGAGTACCCGATGCAAACTCAAGTAGCGAGCACTTGCGCTCAAGAATAATGACAACTTATTCAATATGATGACCTAATGTAAACAAATTCTGTGCCGTACCTCTGGGTTCAAAATGTTCACTATACACCTTAATAAAATCCTTGAGGGGTATAGTTTCCAAAATGGGGACACTTGTGGGGGAGCTCCACTGTTTAGGCACATCACGGGCTCTCCAAACGCGACATGGTGTCCGCTAACAAATTGAATGGAAAATCGGCTCAAATTGTTAGCGGACGCCATGTTGCGTTTGGAGAGCCCCTGTGTGCCCAAACATTGGAGCTCCCCCACAAGTGACCCCATTTTGGAAACTAGACCCCCGAAGGCACCTATCTAGATGCATAGTGAGCACTTGGAATCCCCAGGTGCTTCACAAATTGATTCGTAAAAATGAAAAAGTGAAAAAAAAAAACACTTTTTCATTTTTATGAATCAATTTGTGAAGCACCTGGGGTTCCAAGTGCTCACTATGAATCTAGATAGGTGCCTTGGGGGGTCTAGTTTCCAAAATGGGGTCACTTGTGGGGGAGCTCCAATGTTTGGGCACGCAGGGACTCTCTAAATGCAACATGGTATCCGCTAACAAATTGAATGGAAAATCGGCTCAAATTGTTAGCGGATACCATGTAAAGTAGACATGTGGGAAATGTTATTTATTAACTCTTTTGTGTGACATATCGCTCTGATTTCAGGGCTTAAAAATTCAAATTTTGAAAATTGCAAAATTTTCTAAATTTTCGCCAAATTTCCGTTTTTTTCACAAATAAACGCAAGTGATATCGAAGAAATTTTTCCACAATCATGAAGTACAATATGTCACGAAAAAACAATCTCAGAATCAGGGGGATCCGTTGAAGCGTTCCAGAGTAATTACCTCATAAAGTGACAGTGGTCAGAATTGTAAAAATTGGCCCGGTCATTAACGTGCAAACCACCCGCGGGGCTTAAGGGGTTAAAGAAGTTAAAATTATGTGAAAATGGGAAAAGTCACAAAACTTTGCAACTTTTCAAGAGCTTTATGCCAGTTTTCTGGCAAAAACACTGGTGAATCGGGTTCATAATCTCTAATCCTTTCAGCTCCCTTTAATTAGACTACTTTCAACAAACTAATTATAAGTATTGGGTCTGTTTTTTTTTAATGCTTTTAAAATAATTGTAAATATTTTCAATCCCCTTTTGTTATAAGGATTTCCCAAAAATTAGCTAATCATAGGTTGTCCTGCATTCGTGACAGTGATTGACTGCGCGGTCACTTGGAAGTTTACATTGGCATCACTACAGGGCCGGTAAAGAAGGACTGTCAGGGACCCCCAGAGTGTGGTAAAATGCGCCAACTAATTCATAATTCATTTAATTCTCACACAATATACTAAGTTAGTGTAAGTCTACAAAAAAGCAACAAAACTTGGTGCTAAAAAAATTGAGCATAACTTTTTGAAAAATGAACCAGGTTATGCCAAATCTTACATATTTTGTGACTTTGTGATCAGTTATCAACACAAATATTTTACTCAAATTACCAGATCGATGGATAAGAATTGGGACTTTTCCCTAAATCTCTCCAAAACATCACCGCTTATAGAAGACCACCCTCATATCCAGATCAGATTTTCTGTGAGAGATGCCCAGATTCACAATATAGTATGCATACTGGCCATCTATGAGAAGTCCACCCCAATGGAAGTCCAGTTATTAAAGAGGATTTTACTGTTTATATAAGGGGCAGACAATGACAGTGAAGGGCCCTTAATCAGGACTTCTGATCTGGGCCCCCCACCCTCCATCAGGCACCACCTACATATACATTTCCATGTATATTTATATTAGGCACACATATAAAATTTGCACATGCTAATACTCTATACACATTTTAACGTATGCATATGTGGCACCCCAGGGGTCTGGTTTCCACAGTAACAGCAATGTTATGTCTAGGAGCAGGTGGGAGGTCTCTTGGTCAGGAATCCTATGCATGCCACACCTCCTGCCCAGTCCTGGGAGGGGAAGGACTTCCCCTATATAAACCTGGGGCTGAGGCAGGGTTAGAGAGTTCAAAGGGAGAGTTGAGCCAGGAGGGCGGACAGGGAGCTGTGGCTTCGGCTGGGCCCAGCTCCCGGGCCATGCCAGAAGTAGAGACAGAGAAGAGAAGCAGCATAGGAAGAAACAACAGGAGCTCTGTGGGAGCAGTGCTACAAGGAGTCAGGGGCTGGCAGCTGCAGAGCTCGCCCTGACTGAGAAGTTATCACCGGACCCGGAGTCCGAGGCTGTGGGGACTAACCCTTACCCAGCAGCAGAAACCGTCCGGCAGGGGATTTCAAGTCCTCTGGCCCAGAAACCCGAAGGCACGGTCACACGCGTGGGACCAGCACCGCCGTCGTGGAGCGGAAGGCACCAGAAGGCCCCGAGTCACCGGCCATACGGGTGAGCACCACACGGTACACTCAGGGACGTGGGCTAATTTTACCCGCCTCTAGCAAGGTAGCCAGAAGAGTACAGTTAGTTGGGAAGGCCTACAACTCCACCTGGCCAGGGGAGATCCCATCTGCTCAAGGACTGACCAGGCCCCGATCGCTAGCAAGTACTCCGGGAGGGTCTGTCTTTGTCACCAGTAAAGACCCTGAACTGAGTGGTTCCTGCTACCCCCATCTTCCACGTCGGCTGCCCTGAGGCCATACCCCTCCCGTTGGGGGTTATACCATCCACGCTGCACCATCCTTCCACCGGCCTCAGCGGTCTGCCCTGCAGCGGCAGCTCCATAGCTGCATTCAACAGGTGGCATAGTCATCCTACATCTACTGCTAATATACCGCCACTTAGTCTGACTCCCTGGGCACGGACCGGGTCACCTCCACGAGACTACTACCCCTATCAGATCCGGCTCCGGGTAGTCCCTGCGTGCGCAACGCTACGTCACATAGGCCCAGGGCGCGTCAACTTTTGGCGTAGTCGGCAGGATTTCGTGCCCGCAACCACCGGGTACTGCGTGCCTGAAAGAGAGACTTTTAAAACTTACCTGTGGTGAAGATTCCCGCCATCCGGCGCCATCTTCAGCCTTCTTCCCGCAATCCGTGAAGTTTTCCCGCCATCCGGCGCCATCTTCAGCCTTCTTCCCGCCATCTGTGGAGTTTTCCAGCCGTTGGACGCCATTTTGAGGACGCCGCGCGGGAAGAAGAGGGGCGTGGACTCCGAAAAGCCCGCGAGAACTGAAGCCCCGCCTCACGTCCGGACGTTGCGTAAGGTCCTGGAAGGAGCCCAGCAGACGCCGACGTCACAGGAGCGCGACGAGAGGTCCTCAACCCTGACGATCCACTGCGGAGCCGCGGCCTACGGAAGAGGATCATCGCAAGGTAGGCCACGGTCCACTAGGGGGGAGGAAGATGTCGGATACGGAGGAGAGCTTCACTGCCTCAACCCCCGCCAGCGCCACCGCTGCTGCAGTCATGCCTTTCACCATGCCCTATATCCCGGGAGCGGCCTGGCTACCCCAGTACTCAGAGGAGTCACATACCCTACATGACTTTAGAGAAAAGCTGGATAGCCTCTTCCAGGTGTACCCCCTCACAGAAGAGCAAAAAGTGAGCATCCTGGTGGCCCAATTAACCGGGGCAGCCCAAAGGGAGGTAAAGTCCTGGCCACCTGGGAGGAGGACTGTCGCAGAGATACTAACCCGGCTAACCGAGGAGGAGCTGCAGTACTACCAATACGAGGAAAGCCAAGAGGACCCGGACGGGTCTGAGGACTACCCTCAGGAGGGAGCACAAAGAGGACATAGCTGCTGAAGGGAAGTAGCGTGAATAAAGAGCTGTACATAGTTACCCGTTAGGGTACAAGGACTGCTGCTAATTAAAATATGGTCCCCGTTGGGATTAGTGAATTGTTCCCCGTGTGTCCCTATCCCTTACCAGGCTGAGGACTGTGAGCAGCCAATCCTTATCCCCACTGGCCGATGCCTGAGAGCGGCCATATCCTGTAAATAATTATGTGTTTCTAGTTATTTTTAGGAGTCCTTGGTGGATTTACCGGGAATCCTTGTACAGTTAGTGGAGCGTAACCCAGGATGGACTAAAGACTGTTAAGGACTCGGGGCAGGACAGACCCCTACCTGGTTACGTCTCCCTGTTTTGGTGAAATGGACACCTTTGTTTTCTTCAAAGACTGCACCCGGTTGCGGACACGCCGTGACCGTCTTTATGTGTTTCCTTATTGTAATGTTATTTTTTTTTTTATGCCTTGTTATGTTGACAAAAGTATGTTCAGTCCCGGAGTACTAAATTTCACTAGGGGGGAATGTGGCACCCCAGGGGTCTGGTTTCCACAGTAACAGCAATGTTATGTCTGAGAGCAGGTGGGAGGTCTCTTGGTCAGGAATCCTATGCATGCCACACCTCCTGCCCAGTCTTGGGAGGGGAAGGACTTCCCCTATATAAACCTGGGGCTGAGGCAGGGTTAGAAAGTTCAAAGGGAGAGTTGAGCCAGGAGGGCGGACAGGGAGCTGTGGCTCCGGCTGGGCCCAGCTCCCGGGCCATGCCAGAAGTAGAGACAGAGAAGAGAAGCAGCATAGGAAGAAACAACAGGAGCTCTGTGGGAGCAGTGCTACAAGGAGTCAGGGGCTGGCAGCTGCAGAGCTCGCCCTGACTGAGAAGTTATCACCGGACCCGGAGTCCGAGGCTGTGGGGACTAACCCTTACCCAGCAGCAGAAACCGTCCGGCAGGGGATTTCAAGTCCTCTGGCCCAGAAACCCGAAGGCACGGTCACACGCGTGGGACCAGCACCGCCGTCGTGGAGCGGAAGGCACTAGAAGGCCCCGAGTCACCGGCCATACGGGTGAGCACCACACGGTACACTCAGGGACGTGGACTACTTTTACCCGCCTCTAGCAAGGTAGCCAGAAGAGTACAGTTAGTTGGGAAGGCCTACAACTCCACCTGGCCAGGGGAGATCCCATCTGCTCAAGGACTGACCAGGCCCCGATCGCTAGCAAGTACTCCGGGAGGGTCTGTCTTTGTCACCAGTAAAGACCCTGAACTACACCGCATCGTCTCTGAGTGGTTCCTGCTACCCCCATCTTCCACGTCGGCTGCCCTGAGGCCATACCCCTCCCGTTGGGGGTTATACCATCCACGCTGCACCATCCTTCCACCGGCCTCAGCGGTCTGCCCTGCAGCGGCAGCTCCATAGCTGCATTCAACGGGTGGCGTAGTCATCCTACATCTACTGCTAATATACCGCCACTTAGTCTGACTCCCTGGGCACGGACCGGGTCACCGCCACGAGACTACTACCCCTATCAGATCCGGCTCCGGGTAGTCCCTGCGTGCGCAACGCTACGTCACATAGGCCCAGGGCGCATCACATATACATAGTGCACACAAACATAAAATACGGACATACACATAAGATGCACATACACAGTATAGAGTCCCGGTAGTCCTCATAGTTTTAAGCATGGACCCTGGCAAATTGTAGACGGACTTTTATTGTTCATGGGCTTTAAGGGAGAGAGGCTTCCTTTGTGGAGGACACTCATGAATGCCATTCATTTGCAGTGTACACCGTGTCGTGTCATGGAAAACACTCACCTTAGTTTGGCTTTCTACTTCTTCAGCTAATAGCAATGAATTTGCCTGTCGATTTTCTTCTCATCAGAAGATGCTTTTGTTTAGATGTTAACTTCCATCTGACTGAGAAGAAAAGCTTTGCTGATCTTCTTGTAGACTTCACATTTTTTGTAAAGAAATTATTTTCTTTCTCAGAAATGTCTTGTGACATTTCTCTTCTATGTGGTGCCACTTACCCTTCTCATCAGAGGACGCTTTTGTTTAGGTGTTAACTTCCATAGTCGGCCTGGACGTCTCTGTAAGATGGTTGCAGTTCCATCTTTGTTATAGTTTTGCATCACTTTTGCTACAGTATTCTGACTGATAAGTAAAGTTTTGCTGATCTTCTTGTAGACTTTACATTTATTGCAAAGAAATTATTTTCTTTCTCAGGTTTTGTGACATTTCCCTTCTATGTGGTGCCATTGCTGATAGCATGAAATGGGAAGGAGTTTTCTTTATTAAGTAACTTCCTTTTACAGACACCTGTCTGCTGGACATCTGTTTAATGAATAATTACACTTACCTGTGGTTCAGTTCTTGTTAATTCGAATTTTGTTGTCTAAACTTAGCTTTTCTCTTAAGACTGTTACTGGGATGTTCTCATTTTTGAAACATGATCTTGAATGAGTTTGTTAAGAAAATTACTTTTTTGGGGTCTGCAAAATACCAAATCTTGTTTGCATTCAATGGCTCAAATTTGCGAGAGTATTTTGTAGTATGGTATCCCATATAAAATGATGATTCTGAAAGGAAACTACAGGTTTGCTGACAAATCTATTTGGGTGTACTGATTTATGCTAAACACTGTATATATATATATATATATATATATATATATATATATATATATAAACCTTATAAGTTTGGTATCACAGTAATCGTACTACTGACTCTGAATCATTTTGCCAGTTTGTTTTTACAACACAATACACACTGTAAAATGAAGGAGCCCAAACCTGGCATTTTTTCTCATTTTTCAACACATTATATGATAAAATAAATGGTGTTGTTCAAAACTACAACACTAAGCGTCAGCACACTGTGATTTGCTGATCTGTAAGATGCGTTCTTTGTGCTGTGAAAATACACAGCTGTGATATCTCACCAAATATTCATAGTGGGAACTTAAAATTATGTTTTTCTGCCATGATTAAGGATGGTTTGGATGTATGAAACATGTTGACCTTTTATTTCTATCTTTGTGGAATTAAGGCTGCATGAACCAGTCACCAACCATTATCTGTATATGTACAAATATTAAGTGCTACTGAGTGCTGTAGGAAAAACTTAGAATAGTGAGGTGATTTGACAGTCCTGCCACAAATAATCTGTTTCTACTGCACACTTAAAATCTCTGATAGTGGGAATGAACATGATTGCCTGCAGTAGTGCACTCCTGAGAGCTGGTGCAGCAGAGAAAATGTCTTGGACATGAGAGTGGGAGGTCCTGATTATGGAGGATGTTAATCTTATCTCATTGGAGTGTAGATATGGTAGAGATGCAGGACTGTGCAGCAGGGTGCAGAGGTTTGTGGATGAGTGTAATGACTGGTACAGGGTGGAGGCACCAGTGTAACTGCTGGACAGAAATATGAGACTGACTGCTGCATTAAGGATAATGAGAAATACATTTAGTGACAAGAAGAGCAATTAGTGAGTTACAAGTATTTGTGAATTCAAGACAAAAAGGAATCAGAGCAACAGTAACAGATTTTACTTTTTTTTAATTAATAATGGGATGAATAAAATCGTGAACATTATCAATAGACTAAATCAAAGTCAGGAAGATAGCCGAGGTCAGATACCAGGTGATCAGTAAATGACAAGTCAGACGAGCAGTATGAATACCGCAGAGCCCGATGACAGAGGTGTTACTGAAACTTGTCCAGGTTGTCCAGTCAGAAGGCCACAGGTAGATGGTGAAGGTCCTTCTATACAGCTCCAGCAGTGATGGTGGATCTGCTGGACTTCAGGGCGCTGGATGCTTAGGTGTCCCGTCTTTTAGATGGTTTTAGGGCAACAGTGACAGCATGCAAATGCGCGAGCAGCCCTGGATAATCCACGCCGGCAGGATGATAAGATCCGGCGGAAGATGGAACCTATGAGAAGAGAAATAAATATAATGTAAGTGATGGGACTCCATATTACATGATAATGCTGTGCAGTCACTGTGGCCGGACGGCAGAGGAATATTATCATACAGAGGTCAGGGGTCATTGTCAGCAATCATACATGTGACAATCCCATCACTGACAGATGACATCTACTCCACATGAATTATTCTCACTGACATCACACAACATGGAGTTGATTCTCACACTTACCTCGTCTCTTTTTCCCATTTTTTCCATTTTCTGAGTTTTGTTGCTCCATACTCAGATTTATTGCCGATTTTCTTTCTTCATGAGATGGAAATTCTGATGAAAAATTAAAAAAAAAAAATCAATAACAATATCTTCTTATAGGATCTGCTTTGTCATAATATGGATAACATAAGAGACCTATAGTATTGTATAAAAACCATGTGGGAATATTTGAGCCTTGAAGTCACCATTCACATTGCTGGTGCTGTAGACATGTACATACCTGGCAATGGGGACGAGGGTGGCAAGATGGTAACAGCATCGTCTGTATTACATACAGGAACAGATACTTTCTGCCTGTTTGAAGAAGAAAAACATGTAAATCTCAAGTAAACTCCATATAAAAGGGGTTGTCTCACTAGAAGAACACCGACTATAAGGACTAGTAGGACATATGACTGTCATAGTGGGGAAGGTCTTCTGCTCAAGACTACCTTTTATAGAGAGCTGAGAGGAAAACAACTACCAAGAATGGCCGGCATTTCATACTACATCTCTCCTACAGTGAGGGCAGCACTAAAAGTGCATGACCGGCCACAATTATGGGCTGTTATCTCCAACAATTCCGAAAGCTGAAAGCACAATGACCCATAACCATGGGGCGGTGGATGCTGCATTTGATATTATGGTATTTATGTCCTATATTTGATGTTGTGCACATATATCAGCCTGGAGCTGCCAGTAATGACCCCATAATCTACTCACATTTCTGAGATGTTTGTGATCGATTCTGGTGTACACTCTGGAGGGGCCTTGGGATCCTCGTTGTTCACCATCCCGTTAGTGGTGGTAGAGTGCTAAATGTGGATAACAATAAGTTATTAAATATATATACTTTTTAATTTTGTAGATCCTTTTTTGTACATATTTTGGATTTATCGATCACATACTTACTTTAGAAAGCCTCTCAGAAGATGATGATGCAAATATTCGGAAGATAAAGTTCTCATCGTCCTCACTTGTGCCCTCCTTATCCTCTGAGATCAGATGGTTGTTTTCATCAGAGTGATCTACAAGACATAGGTAAGGAAGGATTGTTAGAGGGTGTCAGTATAACACAGTCGCTATATCTCACTAGGTTAAAAGATGATGCAACGTAATAAACAGAATACATGAAAAAAAACTCCTGTACAAAATTAGGGAAATAGGGATACAGTACGAACCCATGGTCAACATAGCTGAGATCCATGAAACATGGATAACATAGTAGACCAGAAAAACCATGTGGAAATATTTGAGCCTTGAAGTCAACATTCACATTGTTGGTGCTGTAGACATGTACATACCTAGCAATGGAGACGAGGGTGTCAAGATGGTAACAGCATCGTCTGTATTACATACAGGAACAGATTCTTTCTGCCTGTTTGAAGAAGAAAAACATGTAAATCGTAAGTAAACACAGTATAAAATGGGTTGTCTCACTATAAGAACACTGACTATAAGGCCTAATAGGACATATGACTGTCATAGTGGGGAAGGTTTTCTGCTCCAAACTACCTTCCATGGATCAGAACACAACTACCAAGAATGTCTGGCAAGTAATACTACAGCTCTCCTACAGAGTAGGCAGTGCTAAAAATGCATGACATGCCACAATTATGGGCTGTTATCTTCTGCATTTTCTGAAGCCAAAAGTACAATGACCGTTAACCATGAAACGGTGAATGCTGCATTTGATATTCTGTTATTTATGTCCTATATTTGGTGTTGTGTACATAGATCAGCCTGGAACTCCCAGTAATGAAGTAATGACCCTTTCTAATCTACTCACATTTCTGAGATGTTTGTGTTGGTTTCTGGTGTATACTCTGGAGGGGCATTGGGATCCTCATTGTTCACCATCCTGGTAGCGATGGTACAGAGCTAAATACGGATAAAAATAAGATATAAAATATTTTTTTATGTACTTTTAGAGTTTTTTTTCTTTTTTTTTACATATTTTGGATTTATTAATCACATACTTACTTTACAAAGCTTTTCAGAAGATGACGTAAAATTTTGGAAGTCAAGGCTCTCATTGTTCTCACTTGTGCCTTCCTCATCCTTTGAGACCAGATGTTTGTTTATATCAGAATGATCTACAAGAAATAGGTAATGAAGTATTATTAGAGGTTGTCAGTATAACACAGTCACTATTTATCACTAATATTAATGGGAACAGATGATCACATATTAGGGAAGATGAGACAAACAGTCGCTTAGTCTAGATGACGTCTCCTTCTACTTACTGATAAATAAGCTGGTGTCTGCGTCTGAAACAAGCTGAGGAACATACTCCAGCTCCTGGCTCAGAATGTTGTCAAAGTCCAAGTCACTCAGGAATGGATGAACCTTGATCTCAAATGCTCCTCCTAGAAAAAGAAAAACAAAAGTGATGCGGACATAGTCAGGGATGGCTCCATATCTGAACAGTTTATCGCAATCTGAACTAATGACAAAACTAAGCCGACATGAAGGAAATAAACTGGAAGTCTTAGTGTGGAGAACTAGAAATACAGTAGATGAGCTGATAGAGAAATGCTGATCTTCATGGACATGAGCGATATGTCCTTGGTCTAATAAGGGAATATTAATACTAGTATATCTGTTACCTGTCCCAAGTCTACGCACAGGATTTCTTCTGAGCAGCTCAGTGATGAGATTCTGAGCATCCAGGGGTGGAGCGCGATCACAATTCCAAATTAGTTCTCCTGTTACATAGAAAATTACAGAAAATAAAACCTCTTTACTGGACTGTAACTTAGAGCAAAGGAAATAACTAAACAAATGTAACCAATCAACGCAATGATCGGATTATTCTACTCACCAATGACAACCCTTTTATAAAGCTCAGTGAGGGAATCAGAATCAAATGGTACACATCCCAGCAGGAATTTATACAGGATGATCCCCAATGACCACCAGTCAACAGGTCTTCCATAGCCTTCTTTCAGGATGATCTCTGGGGCTATGTAACATGGGGTGCCACAGAACTGGAAACCAACAGAACATAGAGATGAGAATCGATGAAACAATTATTATGACAAGATATCATCGTTAAAACACAATGCAGAAGATAAAATATTAGTGGAAAAGTTCTCTAGAAAGGAAGAACGTAGAGAAGAGACAATAGTGTGATGAGATTTGCAAATAACAAGCTAAGTTCTTGTAGGTGATGCTGACCTCACGGTCCTGGAACTCTCTGGAGATGTCCACTGCTAATTCCTTGTAGGTGTTGGTTTTCGGTATCATTAGACCAAGTTTTGAAATCCCAAAATCGGTAACTTTAATATGTCCAGTAGATGTAATCAGGAGGCTGCAAAAGAGAAGATGGTTTTAGCCTCACAGACTGAATGATAATAAATGACAACTTTCCCCACTTTATTATACTACGGGGGCACTTACTTTTCCGGCTTCAGGTCTCTGTGCACCACACCGTAACTATGCAGGTATTCCACGGCAAGTACCGCCTCTGCAAAGTACAAGCGGGCCATGGGGACAGAGAAAGGACCCCTGGTGCTTAGAAGGGTCCCACAGTCTCCACCTATAGAAGAAAGGAAATATGACCGGTGAGGGGTTTATACAGAAGATAACCATGATATACCACGAGCAGATAACCATGATGTATAATGATCAGTGAGCGGAAACATCCTGGGGAGATCACACAGATAGTGGCGTACATAGAAATCACAAGACCCCATATCAAAAGTTGTAATTGCCCCCAACCCTAAAAAATAAAAAAGAAATATATTTATATCCCTGTTGAAGCAGCTTGGTGTTCTCACCAGCAATACAACTTTTATGGCCATTTTAGAGTATGATGCTCCCAAAAATGCCCACACCCACACTCAATGAGTATGGTATCCCCACAGTGAATCCTCCTAAGGAGGCCACCACTTAGAAGGAGGCCAGCCACAACCCCCTACTCGGTGTGATGGCACCCACAGCAACCCTCCCACTCAGGATAATGGTTCCCACAGTCCCTCACACAATATAATGGTCCGCATAACTCCCCACTCAGTATGATGTCCCCACACAGAATGGGGGCCTCCATATAGAGTGAGGACCCCCACAGCACCCCACTTAATATGATGACCTCCACTCAGCATTCACAGTCCCCCCATATTTAGTCATACGGCCCCCTTTCAGTATTTTGGCCCCTACTAGCCACCTACTCAGTATTTTTGCCCCCACCAACCCCACCTCCTTGAAGAAGCAAATACCGCTGAAATTGTGATGACAGGTGGAGGGATGCTGCCCACTGCCGAGCGTCGACAGACCCCCTCCGACTGATGAGCCCCATAGCGCCCCTGCACCAAGATCAATGAATTTACGAGCATCTTGGTAATAGATAACCTATGTAAATGCTCTGTGGGGATGTAACCAACAATGTCCTAATGATATGAGCAGTGATAAGATGAAAGCAGACATGGGCTGAATATAATACAATAGATGTGTCTTACCTCCTACATACTCCATGACCATACACAGGTGAGATCTAGTTGGAAAGGAGCAGAGCATGGAGACCACAAAGGGACAATCAGCAAATGTTAAGATGTCCCTCTCCAGAAAGGCCCATTCCAATCTCTGTGCAGTATTTAGGTTCCGCTTAGCCATTTTCTTCATAGCAAAGGTCTGGTGTGAGTCTTTATGATGCACTAAGTAGACGGCCCTGGAGAGAAGGAGAATCCATCGGTTATAATGAATCCTTATTAATAATCCATCTATAGAAATCATTATATGTTTAATACTGGTATCCAAGGGGTAACATTTCTCCTTGCGGAGAGTGAAATGTTAAGCTTGTCAAGGTGAGGAGACTTTTAAGCCTCAATGATCCTCTGGGAAATATGCAAATTGTCTCTTCAGAGAGGAAGAGAACTAGAACACTAGTGCCCCTAATAGGAAGTAGTAATCCTAAAAGTCAATATCGACCCTTTAACGAGCCTTATCATATGACATGGAATAATAGCCATACCAAAATCTCAATTTTCGGACACTATGTTTTGGGGTACAAGCACTCATCAGTGCAAAGTGTGAGATATGGTTTGGCTGGGTGAGAGGCATCTGACCGGGATCCAAGCGGTAACGTTTCTCCTTGCGGAAAAAGCCATGTTAAGCATGTCAAGGTGAGGAGACTTTTAAGCTGCAATGCTCTTCTGGGAAATATGCAAATTGTCTCTTTTCAGAGAGGTAGAGAACTAGCACCCTAGTGCCACCTATAGGAAGTAGCATTCCTATTTCCCAGAGGAGCATTGCGGCTTAAAAGTCTCCTCATGTCCGCAAGGAGAAACGTCAACCCCTTGGATACCGGTCAGACACCTCTCACCCAGTCAAACCATATCTCACACTTTGCACTGAAGAGGGGCAGTACCCCAGAACACAGTTCCTGCAAATTGAGATTTTGGTTTTGGCTATTATCCTAAGTCATGTGACAAGGCTTGTTAAAGGGTCGATATTGACTTTTAGGATTGCTACTTCCTATAGGTGGAGTTCTAGTTTGCTTCCTCTCTGAAGAGACAATTTGCATATGTATAATACTAAAAGTCTGGCCGCCACTATAAATGCACATCTAGAAATACATAAAATAGCACTACATAGATCACCTATTGGAGGTCTCCACAATGCCACTTCTGCCGGAGCCATCACCCAGGTCACATTATAGATACGAGAATCTATCGAAATTCTCTTTGGGCAGATTCGCTATAACTGACCAAATACAATTTAGTGCAAATAAAATTGGTCCAAAATGAATGTGCTCCAGGGCTCTCTTCTGCTACTGAGGCCAGTGATTGGGCCCACATGGTCATGGTGGAGGGTGTAGATGTCATTGACGTCAATATGGTGTCACCCTTCATGTGACCATGTGTAGCCAACTTCTCTGATCAGCTTCATAATGGAGCCCCCCCCATCAAAACAAAGATCAGAGTGGAGAGCAGAAAAGCTCAGGTGGAGGAGGCAGCATAAGAACAGATGAGGGTCTAGCACAGGCGAATGTAATAATATTATATTATTATATATTATATTATGTGTAATTATATTATTTAAATCGCTTTCCTTACAGTTTGATTTGCTACAGATCATATAATTTCCCTATGATAACACTGAATGGCAGAGTGCAGGGGCAGAAGCATTGTCATAGGGAACCCTGAGAAATGTGGATTATGGCAACAGAAATCTCACCCAAAATTTCCACTGCTGATGAGTTTGGAAGTTTCATAGTCGCTCATATGCGGCTTTCTCGCCGGAACCAATGAATCGATCACGCTCTATAAAAGAATAAGAAATAATACTGATTTATTGAAGATGCAGGAAAAAAGTTACAGATGCAAAAACTTCTCCCCCATATTATGTCCCAGATGATTTACACTGATATGATGTTGGGAGGATACAAACCGGACGCTGGGCAGACCTGGCGCTAGCACCCAGCACACCCAGGCAAGTGCCGGGGCCCTGAGTAGGCGAGGGGCCCACTTGCTGTCGGGCACCCTGGCGCGCTATGGGACCGGTGAGCAGAGGAGAGTGGTGCCAGCGCCAGCTAGTGGGCCTTGCTCCCCCCCCCAATGCTTGCTCAGGACCACGGCCGGCACAATACTTACCTCTCCACAGCTGGTGAGCAGTGAGGTGAGCATTTGATTTTTTTTTTTTATGTATGGAGGTATGGGGCATTATATGGGGGGAGAAGTGACATCCTGCATGGGGCATTGTATGGGGGGGAGGTAGGGACATCCTGCATGGGGTATTATATGGGGGGGAGAAGTGACATCCTGCATGGGGCATTATATGGGGGGAGTGACATCCTGCATGGGGCATTATATGGGGTGAGAGGTGACATCCTACATGAGGCATTATATGGGGGGGACATCCTGCATGGGGCATTATATAGGGGGGTGACATCCTGCATGGGGTATTATATGAGGGGGAGTAGTGACATCCTGCATGGGTCATTATATGGGGGGGGGAAGTGACATCCAGCATAGGGCTTTATATGGGGTGAGAGGTGACATTCTGCATGGGGCATTATATGGGGGGTGACATCCTGCATGGGGCATTATATGGGGGGAGTGACATTCTGCATGGGGTATTATATGGGGGGAGAAGTGACATCCTGCATGGGGCATTATATGGGGTGAGAGGTGACATCCTGCATGGGGCAATATATGGGGTGAGAGGTGACATCCTACATGGGGCAGTATGTGTTGGGGGGACATCCTGCATGGGGCATTATATGGGGGGGGTGATATTCTTCCTTATGTGGGGTGGGACATCCTGCATGGAGCATTATGTGGGGGGGACATCCTGCATGGGGAATTATATGGGGGGTGACATCCTGCATGGGGCATTATGTGGGGGGGATATCCTGCATGGGGCATTATGTGTGGGGGACATCCTGCATGGGGCATTATGTGGGGTGGGACATCCTGCATGGGGCATTATGTGGAGGGGACATCCTGCATGGGGAATTATATGGGGGGGTGACATCCTGCATGGGCCATTATGTGGGGGGGCACAGCCTGCATGGGGCATTATGTGGTGGGCACAGCCTGCATGGGACATTATGTGGGAGGGACATTCTGCATGGGGAATTATATGGGGGGTGACATCCTGCATGGGCCATTATGTGGGAGGGGGACATCCTGCATGGGGCATTATGTGGGGGGGGGGCACAGCCTGCATGGGGCATTATGTGGGGGGTCAAAGCCTGCATGGGGCATTATGTGGGGGTCACAGCCTGCATGGAGCATTATGTGGGGGGTCAAAGCCTGCATGGGGCATTATGTGGGGGGCCAGCCTGCATGGGGCATTATGTGTGGGGTCACAGCCTGCATGGGGCATTATATGGGGGCACAGCCTGCGTGGAGCATTTTATGGGGTCCATTATTCTATATGGAGCAATATATGGAGCTCATAATACGGTATAGAGGACTATGTGGTGCCATTATACTGTGTGGAGGACATTACTGTCCGGTCTGCACTGTGAGCTGTGAGGATTCGCCGCTTTCTGAGTTATTGTGGAATTTACAATAGATATCGCTCATGTAATGTAAGAAGTGAAATCTTCGGCCTTGTACTATATATATATATATATATATATATATATATATATATATATATATATATATTTATCTGCGGTATCTGTGCATCATGAATCGTGGTATGTGTTAAAGGGGCCACTGAGACTCTTTCGCCCAGGGCCCACGAAATCCTGGAGCCGCCCTGCAACGGTCATCATACATTACTATAACATTCTGGATAATGTGGGAGATCACACAGAGGAGGACTTACAGGTAATCTGTCACCAGGTGTTTGCTATGTATTCTGAAAGCACCATGATGTAGGGGCAGAGACCCTGATTCCAGTGATGTGTTACTTACTAGGCTGTGTGTGGCTGTTTCAATAAAATCAGTAGATTATCACTAGAAGACTATCTGTCTAGCCAGGTAGTCCTATTGCTCTGTACCCCTGCCTCCACCACTGATTAGCAGCTTTCTGCCTATGCACAGTGTACACAGAAAGCTGCCAATCAATGGTGTGGGCGGGGTTATACAAGACTCAGCATTCAGAGCTCTGCAGCAGAAAAAAATAGTGATTTTATCACAACTACTCCACCCAGTAAAGTAATCAACACATGGAATCAGGGTCTCTGTCCCTGCATCATGCTTCTCTCAGACCAAATAGCATAAACCTGGTGACAGATTCCCTGTAATTCACATGTAATTAACACCATAGGGTCATCTACACTTAGAATAGAGACGTCCCATGGTTGTATGGGGGATAATACTGGACGAGTCATTCACACCCCATGATCTGATGACACACACGCATCCCCCTCTATGATACTTACGGATTCTTGGATCTCCGGGATCTCACTAATTCCATTGTTAGGATTCGACAGCTCAGTTGTTTCTAAAATAATGATGAAGAAATGAAATGTATTAGAGGATATTATTCCTACATAGATAATACAGCAATATAACGGAGAAATGACAATATGTCTGTAAATGGGATTAATACTCGTTATATGGGGATTCTAAATATGAGAATATACGGGGAATCCATAGATAAATGTAATGTAAATGATGGAGGAACCCCTTCATAAATAACAAAAGACTGACCATCACTTCCGAAAAGAAAATGGGTGTGAACAGGTGCATACTAAGAGTAGCCATCCAAATATATAACTAACAAAGTTGCACTCTGTAACGCTATAGCATGTAAACATGAAATAAATTAAATTTGAATTGCATTACTGCTGTAGAAAATAGGATAAAAGGAAGATACTTAGCACATAATTTGGCCAATTCATGCATGGCCAGCAGCCACGGCAAGGCGACCTTCTTTTTCTGGGTGCATGCCAAGTAGCCACGGCAAGGTGACCCTTTTTTTTGCTGGGTGCATGCCCAGCAGTCACAGCAAGACGACCTTCTTTTGCTGGGTGCATGCCTAGCAGTCACGGCAAGGCGACCTTTTTTGCTGGGAACCTATCTCCACACATCAGCCCGGGGTGGTTTTAATTACAACAGGATCCTACCTACCCATATAAATGTAGGCTTCAGCCTAGGAGAGGATTCACATTAGGAGAGGATTCCAACAAAAAGATCGCCTTGTCATTGGCTACTGGGCATTCATGAATTGGCCAAATTATGTGCTCAGTATCTTAGTTTTTTCCCATTTTCTAGAGCAGTAATGCAATTTAAATTTAATTTATTTCATGTTACTTGCTATAGCACTGCAGAATGGACCCTCCATCACATGAATGAGGAAGCCCCCACCCACGCTGCACATACGAGTGATGGTAAGAGAGCTGAAACATAGGAGAGATTTGCAAATTAGCCTGGAAGTGCACTGGGGGCGTGTCACTGCACTTGGATTTCTTCTTTCACGCCCCCAGCGCACTTCCATTCTGATTTGTATATGGTGTCTACTTTACATTTCTCCTGACTGGCACATTGGATTTCTACAAACAATTATTATTAGGGGACAATGGCCTATACCGTCACACCACTACTTCTATATGTAACAATGTGCTGCCAGGTTCCCATTACACAGAGTAGAGAGTAAATCTAACATTATCCTCCGTCCTCTGTAATATCTGGACATTCCTTGTAGAAGGTCGGGTGATCGCTCACCTGTAATCAGATCGCTGTTCAGCTCCGGCTGACTCCTATTAGGGTCAGGGATTTTCGGGGTCACATTTTGCCCATATTTGGCGTCGCCTCCTGTTGTTTCCTGATAGATATAATATATATAATTAATATGTGGAAGATTTCACTAAATCACCAAATACATAAATCATGAAGGACTAAACCAACATTTACAGATGCACCAATTGTAACGATACAAATCCCGCGCCATCTTCAGACCTTTTCTCAGAAAGTCTCCTCAGATACGGTGGATTAAGATACGTCTATTAATATTGATCCTTACCGGGCGTTCCAATGAGCGTTCTAGTATAGACAGGACTTTTTCGGCCAGTTCTTTAAAGACAGCCAAATCTTCAGTCTGAGATCTTTCTTCAGCCTATAAAGAAGGAAAAATGGAAAAGAGAATTTTCAGATGAGAGCGATCAGAATGGAGGCGGAAATTGTATGTGACATCGGTTCTCTGTCTGCAGATACAATGACTACATACTGTATTTGGGGACTCGTTGTGTTTTACCGTATTTTATGGACTATAAGATGCTTTTTTTTCCAAAATTTTTGACCTCCCTTCTAACACTCTCGTACCCCTCCAATCTATCCTAAACTCTGCTGTCTGACTAATCCACCTGTCCCCCCGCTATTCCCTGGCTTTTCCCCTCGCTCCGCCAATCCCTTCACTGGCTCCACATTACCCAGAGACTTCAGTTCAAGACCCTAACCTTGGCATGCAAAGCCACCCACAACCTGTCTCCTCCATATATCTGTGACCTAGTCTCCCGGTACTTACCTGCACGCAACCTCCGATCCTCACAAGATCTTCTTCTCTACTCCCCTCTTATCTCCTCTTCCCACAATCGCATACAAGATTTCTCCCGTGCATCCCCCCTACTCTGGAGCTCTCCACCCCAGCATATCAGACAGATTATTAATAATAATAATTGTCTGAATGTAGCTTACCAGGGGGGTGGCTGTGGTGGAGTGAGGTCACAGGAGGTGGGGTCACTGCTGCAGGAAGCCGGCAGTAGAAATGGGGCGCTCCTGCGGGCCAGCGGGGTGTCCAGGACGTGCGAGGCTGCGGGCCCTGGGCTTCAAGGAAATGTTAGCGGTGATTTAGGAGGGGAGTCCCCGCTCTGCCCATTGATTTTCTGGCGGTGGGCTTCAGGCAAATGGCCGCTGGAGGCAGTGCATGTGCAGATTTAGATCTCGGCTCAATGACGAGCTGAGATCTCAATTTGTGTATTGGCCATCTCCAGCAGCCTACTTCTTGAAGCCCACTGCAGAGAAATCAATAAGCAGAGCAGGGCCTCCCCTCCTGAATTACCGCTAACATTTCCTTGAAGCCCAGGGCCCGCAGCCTCGCACCTTCTGGACACCCCGCTCCTCCCAGCTTGGGGCCCACAGCAGCGCCCCACTCCTACTGCTGACTTCCTGCAGCAGCGACTCTGCCTCCTGTGACCTCGCTCCACTGCCACCACCCCCCTCAGTAAGAAACCGAAAATTCGGACTATAAGACAGGACTATAAGACAGACCCCCATTTTATTATAATAAATGTTTTTCCTATTTACCTCCCAAAAATTTTTGGTGCGTCTTATGGTCTGCAAAATACGATATATTAGAAGAAAAAGCTTCTATCCCTCCATTATTATCTATTAATATTGAGATGTTCTGTGCAGAGTGTCCGCCACTTACCTGGTGTAGTAATGTCCTGATGTTCTGAAGTAAATCCGTCAGATAGTCTGACGTTAGACGACGTTGTCGGTGTTTGGTCACGCAATCCTTTACTAGCTCCATCACCAGCCGGTGAGTGAAGCTGAGGACGCCATCGGGTGGTAGAAGCACACTGTTAGGACGATTGATCATAAGGATCAACAATAGTGCTTTTACCTGAGAAATGTCCAAAACAATTCCAGCCATAGTGAAAAACTGCAAGTGCTATCAGTCACTATAGAGCCAAGAAAGGCACGGGTGAGCCTATGTGCATTGCATATATAGCGACTGTGAGCAGTGATGTCACCATCACCTGTGATGTCATCACGGAATCTTGTGATAGAATCTTCACGGAGCAGCTCTGCGCAAATAGAATGCGGCCTGGTAATATATAAAGTGAAAACACCATACAATTAACTACCCATGTTATCATGGCCGTTCTATTTTATATCCAATTAGAACACAACCAGGATAAAGGTGTGTTCACAAGTTGGATTTTGGCAGCATTTTTTTTCTACCTCAAAAATCAAAGGAGGCAGGAAAAACGCTGCTTAAAATTCAGGTGTTTTTACTTGTGTTTTTTTTTCCATTCATTTGAATGGGTGAAAAATGCTGCAAAACCTCTGAAAGACTTGACAAGCTGCAGATTTAAAAAAAATGCAAAAAAACAGCATGTGAATGAGATTTCAGAAATGTCATTCACTAAGATGGTGCTGTAAAACACAGCATTTATTGCTGCAGAAGAAAAAACAGTGAATACACCCTAAAGACATCCTCAGTCATATTATGGGAAATATTGTATATTTCGCATTTATTATCTCACGTGTTTTTCTTCACCATAGAACTTTTAAGGCTGTGTGCCCACTATGCGTTTCTTAGGCGTTTCTGCAGCGTAACTTCCGCCGCGGAAACACTTAAAAAACGCTTGGTGATAGGTCTGCAATGGTTCCCAATGATAATCCGCATGTGCTGTGCACATGCTGCAGAGATTTCCGCTGCGGATTATCATTGCGGAAAAATCCGCAGCACGTCCTTTAATTTTGCAGAGTCGCTGCGATTTAGCCGCCATTGACTTGCATTGGAACGCATAACATCCGCATGACTACAAATACACATGTGGATACTATACGACTCAATGCGTGGATGGTACCCGGGTCAGGAGATGAAGAGACTCTCCTCCAGACCCGGGTACCATAGTACCTGTAGTTAAAATAGAATTAAAATAAAAAATAAACATATACCGTACTTACCTTCTGATGGCCCCTGTCTGCTCCCGGCGGTGCTGCTGGCTCTTCGGCTGCTTGCGGTGGTAAAATGACCTTCCATGATGCCATTTAGTCATGTGACAGGTCACGCGACCGCTGACATCGGCGGTCGCGTGACCTGTCACATGACAAAATGACGTCATGGAAGGTCCTTTTACAGCACCGTGATCCGCCGAAGACACCGGACGCACCAGAGAAGAAGATCGAGGACCATCGGAAGATGAGTATAATGTTTTTTTTTTATTTTTCACCATTATTATTCTTTTTTTTTATTATTGATGCTGCATTTGCAGCATTGTAACTTGGTCACACTATATAAATCCATGCCGGTTGCATGGAATTATATAGTGTGACCAAGTTGTCAAGCACTTTTCCAAGTGATGCTAAAATCACTTGGCAAAGCGCTTGACAATCCAGGGAGATGCAGAAACGCTTAGGAAAAATCCGCAGCATTTCTGCATCGTGGTCATATATCCTAACTCATTGGCGAACTGTTATACAAGGCTATATTCACACTAGACGTTTTTTTAGCGGGCTTTGTTATGCAAATTTTCAGCTGTGTTTTACAGTACCAACAAAGTCTATGAGATTTCCGAAATCTCATGCACAAAGCTTGCTTATTTGTCCTCAGTATTTTGTGCTTTCCATGGCTTTTTGCAATAGAGTATGTCACTTGTTTCAGCGTTTTTCACCCATTAAAAAAAAGGGTGGTGGAAAAATATGCTGAAAAAAAGCCTAGTGTGAACATTTTGCTGCGTTTTTAGTGAAAAAAGCAAGTATGTGACACACATTTACTTTTGTGATTTTCCCAAGTTTAAACCATCTTGTCTTGGTCACCTGATATAGCAGCTTGGATTATTACAGTTTAATTAAATTAGTGATGCCTACAAAGTAAACATTGGTTGAGCTAGGTGTGATATTGAACAACACGTGTGGCCCAGGGAGGTGTGAAAATGAACAATGCCTGAGCAACTCAATGGCAAACCATAATGTGAAAGTAAATAGTGTCCTACAAATTCAATGCACTGCCAGGGTCTTAGATAAACTATTCCAGACCAATTCACCCCCCCTATTACATTTGTAATGTGTACTTTTTCATGAACATATGTCTTGCAATGGTGACCTGTTCTCATGTGTCTATGGTGGAAGCAAAGCTGAACTTTGGGATCCTGAAAAACGCACCAAAAATGCACCAAGAACCACTGCAAAAAAACACACCAAAACCTGTGTTTTTGACGCTACTTCTTTCCTGCCAAGAGATTATGTTTTGCTGCAGAAAAAAAACACCTAGTGTGAATATAGCCTAAGACTTACTCTGCCAGCAATAATAGTCAATATTCTGTATACAAATAGGACTCCAATCCATGTATTCAGTTTATCATAAACAAGCCTGAGTTAATCTGCCAAATACACATAGTATGCTTTCTCATAGGTGAAATATAAATCCTGTTAAAGGTCCAAGTTGCAGCAGTTAAGTAGAACAAAACAGACCTCTTCATTCTTTGTAGGTGGAAAAACTTTCGAAATTTTCAGTGTATCAAGTACTTATACTCCTGACTGTATATAGTATAATTGCCGCACTGCTACATACAGGTGCTTCTCAGAAAATTAGAATATCATCAAAAAGTGAATTTATTTCAGTTCTTCAATCCTAAAAAATGAAACTCATATATTATACAGAGTCATTACAAACAGAGTGATCTGTTTTAAGTGTTTATTTCTGCTAATGTTGATGATTATGGCTTACAGCCAATGAAAACACAAAAGTCATTATCTCAGTAAATTAGAATTAACAAGAAACACCTGCAAAGGCTTCCTAAGCATTTAAAAAGGTCCCTTAGTCAGTTTCAGTAGGCTCCACAATCATGGGCAAGACTGCTGACTTGACAGATGTCCAGAAGGCAGTCATTGACACACTCCTCAAGGAGGGTAAGCCACAAAAGGTCATTGCTAAAGAAGCAGCTGTTCACAGAGTGCTGTATCCGAGCATATTAATGGACGTGGAAGGAAAAAGTGTGGCAGAAAAAGGTGCACAAGCAACTGGGATAACCGCAGCCTTGAAAGGATTGCTAAGAAAAGGCCATTCAAAAATTTGGGGGAGATTCACAAGGAGTGGACTGCTGCTGGAGTCACTGCTTCAAGAGCCACCACACACAGACGTATCCAGGACATGGGCTACAAGTGTCGCATTGCTTGTGTCAAGCCCCTCATGACCAATAGACAACGCCAGAAGCGTCTTACCTGGGCCAAAGAGAAAAAGACCTGGACTGATGCTCATTAAATTTTGCATTTCATTTGGAAATCAAGGTCCCAGAGTCTGGAGGAAGAGTGGAGAGGCCACAATCCAAGCTGCTGGAGGTCTAGTGTGAAGTCTCCACAATCAGTGATGGTTTGGGGAGCTATGTCATCTGCTGGTGGAGGTCCACTGTGTTTTATCAAGACCAAAATCAGCGCAGCCGTCTACCAGGACATTTTACAGCACTTCATGCTTCCCTCTGCCCACAAGCTTTATGGAGATGGAAATGTCATTCTCCAGCAGGACTTGGCCCCTGTCCACACTGCCAAAAGTACCAATACCTGGTTTACACACAACAGTATCACTATGCTTGATTGGCAGCAAACTCGCCTGACCTTTACCCCATAGAGAATCTATTATAGAGAATCTATGGGGTATTGTCAAGAGGAAGATGAGACCCCAGACCCCACAATACAGATGAGCTGAAGGCTGCTATCAAAGCCACCTGGGCTTCCATAACACCTCAGCAGTGCCACAGGCTGATCCCTCCATGCCACATTGCCGCATTGATGCAGTAATTGATGCACAAGGAGCCCGAACAACTATTGAGGGCATTTACTAAACATACATTTCAGTAGGCCAACTTTTCGGATTTTAAAAACATTTTTCAAGCTGTTGTTATGAAGTATTCTAATTTACTGAGATAATGACGTTTGTGTTTTCATTGGCTGTAAGCTATAATCATCAACATTAACAGAAATAAACACTTAAAATAGATCCCTCTGTGTGTAATGACTCTATTTAATAGATCCCTCTGTGTGTAATGACTCTATATAATAGATCCCTCTGTGTGTAATGACTCTATATAATAGATCCCTCTGTGTGTAATGACTCTATATAATAGATCCCTCTGTGTGTAATGACTCTATATAATAGATCCCTCTGTGTGTAATGACTGTATATAATAGATCCCTCTGTGTGTAATGACTCTATATAATAGATCACTCTGTGTGTAATGACTCTATATAATAGATCCCTCTTTGTGTAATGACTCTATATAATAGATCCCTCTGTGTGTAATTACTCTATATAATAGATCCCTCTGTGTAATGACTCTATATAATAGATCCCTCTGTGTGTAATGACTCTATATAATAGATCCCTCTGTGTAATGACTCTATATAATAGATCACTCTGTGTGTAATGACTCTATATAATATAGGAGTTTCACTTTTTGCATTGAAGAAATGAAATAAACTAACTTTTGATGATATTCTAATTTTGTGAGAAGCACCTGTATATAGTATGAAGCCCCACTGCCCCATATCTGTATGTATAATTTGATGCACATGACTCGCCCCCTGGGCCGTGGGGTACACGGAACCGGGCCTTCTAGTGTACGGTGCTGATGGGGGTAGTAGCGGTAACCCGATCCCGTGGCTCAGGGTGGTCAGACCAAATGGTGGCAGTCTATTTATCAGTGTTTTGAATGTCCGACTACGCCACCCGTGGATTGCGGTCAGGGATAACCGCCGCTGCGAGGCAGACTGCTGAGGCTGGTGTTGGTGTGCAGCACAGGTGTAGGATAACTCCCCACGGGAAGAGTGTAGCCTCAGGGCAGTGTAGGTGGATGTTGGGGGTGATAGTGCAGGCCGCAATAGTAAGAGTTCAGAGTCCGCTTCAAACAGTTCAGGGTCTTTATTGTAGATATTATTAATGACCCAACAGTACCGGTTAGGAATGGGCCTGGGTGTCTGAGAGCATTCGGGCGAGCCCCACTGGTCAGGGTGAGTGTGTAGGCCTACCGTTCTCTCTATGCTCTTTCTGACTATCCCCCTTTTCGTGGTGTAATAGCCCACGTCCCTGAACTGGCCGTGTACTTCTCGCCTGTATGGCATGCGACTAGGGCCTTGGGTACCTGTTGCTTGCTCCTCGCTGTACTGGTCCCTCTGTGTGGCGGAGCCTCCAGGATTCTTAGGCCAAGGGACCTGAAATCCCTCGCAGGTTGGTTCTCTGCTGCTGGGCTTGTAACCCTGACAACCTCGGACCCCAATGCCCGGTAGATTGGTTCTCTGCCAGGACCGGCTCTCGTCGCCTCTGTCCCTGGCTTGCAGTTTCTCCTCTGCCTCACGGACTCCTCAGCTACAGCTGAACTGTCCCTCCTTCTCTGGGACTAGTCTCACTCCTGAGCTAGGTCTTCCAGTTCTCTCTAACCCTGCCCCCAGTTCCAGCTTTTATAGGGGCAGCCAGCTCCCCCTGCTGGCCTGGGACAGGAGGTGCTGTATGCTAATTGTCCCTAACCAGTGGACCTCCCTCCTGCTCTCAGACACAGATTGTTGTTTGTGGCATCCAGGCCTGGGGTGACACATTCTCCCCTAGTAAAATTTAGTACTTCGGACTAAACAGGAACCACAAATACAGGGTATAAATGACAACATAACATATACACAAGTATATTTTGTCCTTGAGGTCACAGCGCTTCCGTGACCGGGTGTCCATGTCACCCAACAAGGTGAAGTGTTCCACGGTGTGGGGACCTGTTTCCATAAACCCCAAGTTCCTGGCCTTGGGCGTGGCGACAAGGCTGAGCTCTCTACTTTGGGCCACAAGGAGGCCACACCGGACAGATTTTTCTTCCGTGGCCATCTTCGAAAGAGGGCACCAAGTGCAACTATCTACAAGACAGTTCCGGTTATTCAGCGTCCATAACCTGTTAGTCCATGAACTAGAAAGACTGGAAAAACATAATTAGCAACCAGGCAACAAACATAAAACATTTACAATATACAGCATTTAGATCTTCCAGCGAGCTGGTATTTGCCCCCTAGTGCTCCGGGTTGACCTGCGTAACCCACTGTCCGGTGGTGGTCTAACCTGACTTTCCCCACTAGCATTCAGGGTACAGCTTCTAGCTGGGTTTACAGGCAGTGCAGGCAGCTATCTGCGGGTCCTTTGGCTTACCGCAGGTATGGCAGGCTCACTGTCAGCAGAGGGTTGACTCTCTTGGGCTGCTGGCATGGGTTCTTCTGCCTCTAGGGCTGCTTGGTCTTCTAATTCCTCCTGCTCTCCTGTAGGTTCCTGCTGGGTTGGTTGAAGGAAGTGTAGGACGGGTACCACTATTGCATCATTTATCCGAGTCCAGGACCGGGGGAACTCTCCAAGAACTGTGCTGATCATTTCTTTCTTGTCTTCTGCGGGTTCAAGGTCATCTTGATCTTCTCCTGCACTCTGTAGTTGCTTGGGGCACCTTTTTAGGTGGTCTCTGGAGACGGTGCTAGTGGTTTCTCCTCCATCCTTGGTAATTACACATACCTTCGGGTTGTTGTGGTTGGACTGCAGTACTGTGTACGGGTCGCTCTCCCACTGGTCATCTAGCTTGTGAAGCCTTCTCTTCCGCTTCAGGACCTGCTCACCAGGTTCCAGGGGACCAGCAGGGGCGTGTTGGTTGAAGAGCCTCTCTTGCTTTTCTCTTGCTTGAGCCAGACTCCTCTCCACACTCTCCTGTACCTTCTTGTACTGTAGCCGCCGTTCCGTATCCCAGTCCGCGTCTGGGGAGGTGTCCTCGGGGGTCAGGACTCCCATCTCCAGGTCTATCGGCAGCTTACCTGGTCTTGCCCTCATCAGGTAAGCCGGGGTGCAATTTGTAGCATTCACCAGGATATGGTTGTATAAGTCTATCAGGTCTGGCAGCTTCTCCGGCCACAGGCTGCGTTCTTCCAGGGGCAACGTTTTGAGGAGATCAATGACGATATTATTCATTTTCTCACATAGCCTGTTGGTTTGTGGGTGGTAAGACGTTGTCCGAATCTTCTTACAGCCGTAGAGGTTGCAGAACTCCTGGAAGATTTCAGCCTCAAACCCTGGACCTTGATCTGTCAAGACCTGTTCCGGATACCCGTGTGGACGGCAGAAGTGTTGTTGGAAGGCTCTGGCCGCTGTTTGGGCTGTCAAGTCTTTAACAGGAACCACCACCAGGAACCGGGAATAGTGGTCCACTATTGTCAGGGCATAGACGTAGCCCAACCGTCTTGGAGCCAGTTTCACATGGTCCAGAGCTACCAGCTCAAGAGGCTGCCTGGTGATGATGGGCATCAAGGGCGTCTTCTGGCTGGTACCGTCCTTCCTTCTGAGGTTACATGGGCCGCAGTCCCTGCACCACTTCTCTATGGCCCCTCTCATTCCGACCCAGTAGAACCGCTCTCTCAGTAGGAACTCCAGTTTCTTCCACCCGAAGTGTCCCGCTCTGTCATGGTAGGCCTCCAGGACCATTGCTGCATCTCGTCTCGGGACCACTACCTGCCAGGTCAGCTCGTGCGTCCGGTGGTTGACAAGCCTTCTGCACAGCTTACCTTCGTAGAGGAATAGCCTGCTTTTCTCCTTCCATAACTGCTTGGCTTCCTCTGGAGCGTCCGAGCCAGGGCTAGCGTCTGCCTGGGTCAACAGGTCTTTCACCAGGCGAATTGCAGGGTCACTATCTTGCGTTTCAGCCCAGCCGTGGTGAGGTAAGGGATTGAACATGACAGTGGTCAAGTCTTTGTCTCTTACACGGTGGGAGTACTGAGTGGCCCCATACCGGTGGAATGCACGGAGCTCTATTTACTCCAACTCATCTGGATCTTCTCCCTCATCAGGCAAGTGGGGAATTCTCGATAGGGCATCTGCATTGGCATTGGCTCGGCCTGCCCGGTACTTGATGGTGAAGTCATAGTTTGCTAGCCGGGCCATCCACCGCTGCTCTAGGGCACCAAGTCTCGCATTGTCCAGATGTGTCTACGGATTGTTGTCCGTGTACACAGTGAACTTCACAGAGGCCAGGTAATGCTTGAAACGTTCTGTTACGTCCCACACCACTGCCAAGGACTCCAGCTTAAAGGAGCTGTAATTCTCCGGGTTTCTCTCGGTGGGCCTCAGCTTCCGGCTGGCGTACGCGATCACCCTTTCTCTGCCCTGTTGGTTCTGTGACAGTACGGCTCCCAGCCCCACATTACTGGCGTCTGTGTGGAGGATAAAAGGCTGGCCATAATCAGGGTAGGCCAGGATCTCATCCCCTGTGAGGGCCATCTTCAGCTGGCGGAAGGACTCCTCTTCCGGCTTGTCTCACTTGAAGGGTGGCTTTTGGCTTCTGGTCTTAGATTGTCCTATAAGGAGGTCCTGCATAGGGGCTGCCATCTTGGTGAACCTGGGGATGAACCTTTGGTAGTAGCCTACCAACCCGAGGAACTGCCTCACTTCTTTTATGTTAGAGGGGCTTGGCCAGTTCTTTATTGCCGTGATTTTGTCAGGGTCGGGGGCTACTCCTTCTGCACTCACCACATGTCCAAGGTACTGTACCTTCGGCTTTAACAGATGGCACTTGGAGGGTTTCACTTTCATGCCAAAGCCTGCCAGGGCATCGAACACCTCGGCCAGGTGCTTTAGATGGTCCTCGTAAGTCTTCGAATAGACAATCACGTTGTCCAGGTAAAGTAGGACCGTCTCAAAGTTTCGGTGCCCTAAACAGCATTCCATCAGCCTCTGGAAGGTCCCGGGTGCGTTGCAGAGCCCGAACGGCATATAGTTGAATTCACTTAATCCCATCGGGGTGGTGAAGGCGGTCTTCTCCTTATCAGCCTCTGCCACAGGAACCTGCCAGTACCCACTAGTAAGGTCCAAAGTAGAGAAGAAATTAGCTGAATTTAGTGCGACCAAAGACTCCTCTATTCTAGGCAACGGGTATGCGTCTTTATGGGTGATACGATTGACTTCTCTATAGTCCACGCACATTCTCATAGTACAGTCTTTCTTTTTTACCAGAACCAAGGGGGCTGCCCAGGGGCTACAACTGTCTCTAATGACCCCGGCTTCCTTCATTTCTCTCAGCATGCCCTTTGCGTTCTGATAGTGTGCGGGGTGGTACAGATCTGTATCTTTCTTTTATTGGTGGGTGGCTCCCCATGGGGATGTGGTGTTCTACCCCTTTCACTCTGCCGAAGTCTAGCGGGTGCTTACTAAAGATTCTCTCGTACTCTTGAACCACCCGGTAGACTCCTTGTTTTTGGTGCAAGGGAGTGGAGTCAGCACCCACGTGGAGTTTCTGGCACCAGTCCTCCTTGGGTTTCTGGGAACCATTACCCTCTGCTTGGGGAGATGGAGGCAAGGGTTCCATGGCCCTGACAGCATTGTGTTCAACAGTATACAATTTGGCTAGTGTAGCGTACCAAGGCAAGTGTACTTCCCTTTCCCCAATGTTTAAGATCCAGACGGGCACCCTTCCATGGCGGACATCGACCACCCCCTGGGCTGTCAAAATGGTGGGCCTGCTGTCTGAGTACACGGGTTCTACCATGGCTTGGTAGTCTCTCCCTCTTAACCCGATTGCATTCCGACACCAGATCATTTCACTTTTGGGGGGCATGGCAATGGGGAACGGGTCGCTCATCCATTCCTCACGCTACCGATCTCACCACCAGACAGTTCTACCTGTTGCCATCTCATCAGGGCTCTTATCTCCTTCTGGAGGACCCTCTGCTGGCTGGAGCTCACATTCATCGCCACCTGCTGCAAAATTACAATTGCTTCTGAAAGACAATTTTCAATCACATTAGTACCCAAGGTTATTTTAGGGTGACTTTCTCGACGGTCAATGTCCACAATGATCACTCCCTGTGCCGGCAGTTCAACTTTACCAATCTTAATGGTCATCTCTCTGAACCCCACCTGCGGCACGGGTTGACCATTGCTGGCGATGATGCTCAAGTCATCATCTGGATAACGAGTTATATCAGTGTCACTCCAGTACTGCTTGAAAAGTACATATTGGATGGTAGTCACTTGGGACCCGGTGTCCAGCAGTGCACTCATGGGGATACCGTCCAGCACTACGGGTAAAACCGGGCATTCCCCTACCTACTTATCACGCCAATTAGATGGGCCTGATGACCTTATGCCTGGGGGTTGGCCCTTTGCCCCAGGTCGGACCCATTTAAAGTACAGTACCTGGCTACATGTCCCGGCTGGCTGCAACGGCGGCAAATCGGCTGTCCATCCTCAGTGTAATGATCGGCGGGCCTCCCTCTGAACGACGGGATCCTCCTCCGTCGACGCCACGGGACATCCTCCGGACTGGAAGCCAGCTTGATTGGTCCTGACGGGTCCATCTGTAACGACTGTACGGTCCTGGACAATGCAGCAACACTCTTTGTTAGTTCTTGGACCTGATGGTGCAGGTTTGCAGGCGGGGATGGATTTAGGGCCTGCGCATCAGCCCCCACAAGGTCTGCGGGATAGGGTGCCGCCCCCTGGTGGTAAGGGATGGCAGGGCGCCGGGAAGCTACAGCGCCACCCGGTGCAGGTTCTCGGAGCACCCGGATGGCCCTATCTTTGAACTGTGCAAAAGTCAAATCGGGGTTCTGTAGGGCCATGAGGCGCAGCTGGGTTCTGTGGGCGCTGGACAGCAGACCTTCTATGAACTGGTCAGTCAATAGTTTATCTGTATCCTGCACGCTGCCAGGGTCAGCTTGCTTAATTGCCCCCAAGGCTTCCTGTAAATTTAGGGCATAATCTCGGATGCTATCTTGAGCTCGCTGCTTACATCCATAGAACCGCATTTTGATTTCTGCTGAGGTACGGGTATCAAAGGTGTCCCGTAGACGGGTCAGAACCCCCCTTACAGTCCTTTTCTCCTCAGCTGTCCAAGACTTTACCTCCCGCTGGGCTGCACCAGTTAACTGCCCTATCAGTATGCTTACCTTCTCTTCTTCTGTCAGGGGATAAACTTTGAACAGTCTATACAGCCTTTCTTTAAAGTCGCCCAAGGTATGCGACTCGCCAGCATACTGGGCATCCAGGCCGCTCCGGGGATATAGGCAGGGGTGGATTAAGAGTAGCAAGGGCCCCGGGCAGTTTAGAAGGCGCGGGCCCCCTCCACACACCTGATTTATCACGTGACATGTCACATGATCCCCTGTGATAGATCATGTGATAGTTCATGGGAAATTAATTTGGCATAATATTAATTGTGCTGCCTCATCTGAGAGCAGCACAATATTGGGGCAGATACCCTGATTCCAGCGATGTGTCACTTTTTCAGCTACTTGTTGCCATTTTGAGAAAATCACCGTTTTATCTGCTGCGCTCTGTATAGCCCCACCCACACCACTGATTGGCAGCTTTCTGCCCATGCTCAGTGTACACAGAAATCTACTGATCAGTGATGGGGGTGGGGTCCTACAGAACTTACTAGTCATCTAATGATAATTACCTTCTGACAAATCAATGATTTTATCAAAACAACACTAAACAGCCCAGTAAGTGACACATTACTGGAATCAGTGCCTCTAACCCTACATTATGCTGCTCTCAGATTAGGTGGCAAAAACCTGATGACAGATTCCCTTTAAAAGAGCTGTAAAGACAAAAAAGTTTGTATTAAAAAAAATACAAGCCATTTGTTAAATTAACTTTTTTTCATTGTTAATTCACATTAGACTGTATCTTCAACACTTTTGTCAGCAGGTCTTATTACAGACTCTGAATAGGGCAGCTCTCTCCCTCTCCCTCAGCAGAAAGTCACAGCATGGTTAAAAAACTGGATCTTTTATGATTTTCTCATAATAAATAAAAAGGACATGCAAGTCCTCCAAACCATTTTTCGTTTCTCTATAGGGGAGGTCCTAAATCTTTCTTGCTCTTTAGTTGATCACATGTCAAAAATGCAAAGAATTTACTATGAACTCGCCTAAAAAAATATACACTTGGAGAGTAATATCATCATCTGCATGTAAATATTCCTTGACTCTAAGGGCTCGCTCACACTGTCGTATAACACGGCCGAATGCTATGTGATGTTTTATCGGATAGGACTCGGCTCTATGTTATACTATGGGACAGTGCGATTATTGGCATGAGAAAATAATCTCATTCGATATTCGGACCATGTGCACCCATACAAGTCTATGGGTGCACGTAAAACATTGGACTGCACTCGGATGTCATCCAAGTGCAGTCCGATGAACACTCACAGAGACTATGGAGAAGATGGAGAAAGTAAGTTCTCCATCTTCTCCATATCTGTGCTGCGAGAGAATCGGATCACACTCAGTTGAAGCTCTGACAGAGTTTGAGCCGAGTGTCATTAGCTTAATTGGCCCTATTCTCTTGCATGAGAGAATATATGGCTTAGTGAGTGGACCCTAAAACTGAATAGTAGTGACGGACAGGCACCACACAAGCGGGACCCATGTAGCTCTCAGATGTCATGTAGGTAGGGCTTCATTCCATGGGGTAGAGCTTAATTTCAAGGTATATAAAAAAAATGGACTTCAAATAAAAATTAAATAAACACAAAAAGCACTAATTGAATTATTTTTTTCATATTTATGTTTGCAGCCCCTTTAAAAACCCTTTGAGGACCAAGGCACATATATGTCCCATAGTTTTAAACTGGAAAAAAAATTGATTGAATAAAATTTAAGGTCCTCCAAGGTTTAAGTAGGTCATAAATTCATATGAATACTTGCTCATACAATTGCACATGCCATAAGATGAAGAAGAACAGAATCAAAAATATGACATTAAGTGGAGCACTTACAGGTATTCAAGGTGAAAGAGACCAGCAAAGGCATCGTCTCGAATGACAGTAAATGAGTTAGAATTCAGCAAGCTGAAAATGAAGACAGCAGGTTAGAAGCGAACCAGACTTTATGGTGCTCAGAATTAGTCAAGCAGAATTTATTGACTGCTCTTGCAAAACACTGAGACTCCCGCTGTGTATAGATGGCTCCGTGCGGCCTCCCGCTGTGTATAGATGGCGCCGTGCGACCTCCCACTGTGTATAGATGGCACCGTGCGGCCTCCCGCTGTGTATAGATGGCACCGTATAGATGGCTACGTGCGGCCTCCTGCTGAGTATACGTGTATAGCTGGCTACGTGCGGCCTCCTGCTGAGTATAGATGCCGCACGGCGCTCCCCCCAGAGACAGCAGGAGGCCGCACAGTGCCATCTATACTCAGCGGGAGACCGCACGTAGCGATCTATACACAGCAGGAGGCCGCACGGCGACATCTATACTCAGCGGGGGGCCGCACGTAGCCATCTATACACAGCGGGGGGCGCACGTAGCCATCTATACACAGCGGGGGGGCGCACGGCGCCGTCTATAAACAGCGAGGGGCCGCACGTAGCCATCTATACACAGCGGGAGGCTGCACGGAGCCCCCCCAGAGACATCAGGAGGCCGCACGGCGCCAACTATACTCAGCAGGAGGCCGCATGCAGTCATACACACACACAAACATATACAGACACGCATAAACACATTTGAAACACAAAAATACATACAAACAGGCATCACACAATGACATCTGCCCACACACACACACACACAAACAGACAGACATCACACACACACACACCTGCCCACACACACACCTGCCCACACACACACACCTGCCCACATACACATCTGTGTGTGTGTATGTATAGTGTGTGTGTGTGTGTATAATGTGTGTGTATGTATACTGTGTGTGTATGTATAGTGTGTGTGTGTGTGTGTATAATTTGTGTGTGTGTATTTTTTTTTTAAGTTAAAAACAAGTAAAATGCTTGTGGCATCAATATCAAGACTCCAGATATAAGGGCCTATTCACACTGAATTTTGCAATGCATTCATCTCCTCTTTCCAGGCTTCTATCTAAATCCCTGAAAAATGGCATTCAGATGTGCCTTGACATAGCCATTGATTTGAACAAAGGCAAACCGAGGCTAAAGTCTGAATCTTTAGGCTCCATTTTCTCTGCTTTCAGATGTCTCATTTCAGACAGCACAATCCTGAATTTCAGGGATTCAGTTGTAAGCCTTGTGTAAAGACCTGAATGCAGCGCTGAATGTAGTGTGAATAGGTCCTTACATCCTACACCACCTCAGGGGATTGTTGTTATGGAGTATTGCCCCTGGGTGGCCGCAGTTATGACCACCACCAGGGCTCGCGGTCACCCACCCTAACTTTGGTATTCTGGGGAGCTGGTATAATGAATATCTGAGAAGAGCCCTAGAGAAGCAAGAACATTGGACAACCAAGAGGTGGTGGCCTCAAGTCAGGTGTAGTGTTCAACAGGGCAAGACTTTCTAACCTGCCCACACACACACACACATATACACACACACACACCTGCCCACACAGACACACACACATATACACACACACACACACACATATACACACACACAGCTGCCCACACAGACACAGACACACACCTGCCCACACAGACACACACACACATCTGCCCACACAGACACACACACACACCTGCCCCCCCCACACACACATACACCTGCCCACACACATACACACCTGCCCACACACACACACACCTGCCCACACAAACACACCTGCCCACACACATACACACACACACCTGCCCACACACACATACACACCTGCCCACACACACACACACAAACACCTGCCCACACACACACACACCTGCCCACACACACACACATGCCCACACACACACACCTGCCCACACACACATTTGTGTGTGTGTATGTATAGTGTGTGTGTGTATAATGTGTGTGTATGTATAGTGTGTGTGTATGTATAGTGTGTGTGTGTGTATGTATAGTGTGTGTGTGTATGTGTAGTGTGTGTGTATGTATAGTGTGTGTGTGTGTATAATGTGTGTGTATGTGTAGTGTGTGTGTATGTGTGTATAATGTGTGTGTATGTATAGTGTGTGTGTGTATAATCTGTGTGTATGTATAGTGTGTGTGTATGTATAGTGTGTGTGTGTGTGTGTATAATTTGTGTGTGTGTATTTTTTTTTAAGTTAAAAACAAGTAAAATGCTTGTGGCATCAATATCAAGACTCCAGATATAAGGGCCTATTCACACTGAATTTTGCAATGCATTCATCTCCTCTTTCCAGGCTTCTATCTAAATCCCTGAAAAATGGCATTCAGATGTGCCTTGACATAGCCATTGATTTGAACAAAGGCAAACCAAGGCTAAAGTCTGAATCTTTAGGCTCCATTTTTTCTGCTTTCAGATGTCTCATTTCAGACAGCACAATCCTGAATTTCAGGGATTCAGTTGTAAGCCTTGTGTAAAGACCTGAATGCAGCGCTGAATGTAGTGTGAATAGGTCCTTACATCCTACACCACCTCAGGGGATTGTTGTTATGGAGTATTGCCCCTGGGTGGCCGCAGTTATGACCACCACCAGGGCTCGCGGTCACCCACCATAACTTTGGTATTCTGGGGAGCTGGTATAATGAATATCTGAGAAGAGCCCTAGAGAAGCAAGAACATTGGACAACCAAGAGGTGGTGGCCTCAAGTCAGGTGTAGTGTTCAACAGGGCAAGACTTTCTAACCTGCCCACACACACACACACACACACACACACATATACACACACACACCTGCCCACACACACACACACACACACACATATACACACACACACCTGCCCACACAGACACACACACATATACACACACACACACACACACACATATACACACACACACACACCTGCCCACACACACACATATACACACACACACACCTGCCCCCCCCACACACACATACACCTGCCCACACACAAACACACCTGCCCACACACACACACATACACACACCTGCCCCCACACATACACACCTGCCCACACACACACACAAACACCTGCCCACACACACACACACACACACACACACACACACACACACACACACACACACACACACTCACACACACACTGGGGGAAATAAATATTTGATCCCCTGCTGTTTTTCTAAGTTTGCCCACTGACAAAGACATGAACAGTCTATAATTTTAAGGGTAATTTTAACATTGAGAGATAGAATATCCCTGCCCAAAAGAATCAAGAAAATCACATTGTATAAATTAGATAATTTTTTTTGCATTTTGCAGTGAGAAATAAGTATTTCATCCCCTACAAACCATTATGAGTTCTGGCTGCTACAGACCAGTTAGACGCTCCTAATCAACTCGTTACCTGCAGTAAAGACAGCTGTCTTACATAGTCACCTGTATAAAAGACTCTTGTCCACAGACTCCATTAATCAGTCAGACTCTAACCTCTACCACATGGGCAAGACCAAAGAGCTTTCTAAGGATGTCGGGGACCAGATCTTAGACCTGCACAAAGCTGGAATGGGCTACAAAACCATAAGTAAGACGCTGGGTGAGGAGGAGACAACTGTTGGTGCAATTGTAAGAAAATGAAAGAAATACAAAATGACTGTCAATCGACATCGATCGGGGCACCATGCAAAATCTCACCTCGAGGGGATATCCTTGATCATGAGGAAGGTGAGAGATCAGCCTAAAACTACACGGGGGGAACTTGCTAATGATCTCCAGGCAGCTGGGACCACAGTCACCAAGCAAACCATTGGTAACACATTACGCTTTAAAGGTTAAAATCCTGCAGTGCCCGCGAGGTCCCCCTGCTCAAGAAGGCACATGTGCAGGCCCATCTGAAGTTTGGCAATGAATACCTGGATGATTCTGTGAGTTATTGGGAGAAGGTGCTGTGGTCAGATGAGACAAAAATTGAGCTCTTTAGCATTAACTCAATTGGCCGTGTTTGGAGGAAGAAGAAGGAAGTACAACCCTAAGAACATTGTTCCAACCGTGAAGCATGGTGGGGGAAACATACTTTGGGGGTGCTTTTCTGCAAAGGGGACATGATGACTGCACCGTATTGAAGGGAAGATGGATGGCGTCATGTATCGCGAGATTTTGGCCAACAACCTCCTTCCCTCAGTAAGAGCATTGAAGATGGGTCGTGGCTAGGTCTTTCCAGCAAGGCAATGACCCAAAACATACAGCCAAAGCAACAAAGGAGTGGATCTAAAAGAACTGCAGTAAGGTCATGGAGTGGCCTAGCCAGTCTCCAGACCTTAATCCCATAGAAAACTTATGGAGGGAGTTAAAGCTCCGATTTGCCAAGCGACAGCCTTAAAATCTTAATGATTTAGAGATGATCTGTAAAGAGGAGTGGAGCAAAATTCCTCCCGACATGTGCACAACCCTCATCATCAGCTACAAACAACGTCTGACTGCTGTGCTGCCAACATGTGTTTTACCACCAAGTATTAAGTGTTGTTTTCCAGAGGGATCAAATACTTATTTCTCACTGCAAAATGCAAAAAAATTATCTAATTTATACAATGTGATTTTCTTCATTTTTTTTGGGATATTCTATCTCTCAATGTTAAAATTAACCTACCCTTAAAATTATAGACTGTTCCTGTCTTTGTCAGTGGGCAAACTAAGAAAGACAGCAGGGGATCAAATAATTATTTCCCCCACTGTGTATATAATTATATATACAGTTATATGAAAAAGTTTGGGCACCCCTATTAATCTTAAGCTTAATGCTTTCTTAAAATTGGTGTTTTTGCAACAGCTATTTCAGTTTGATCTATGTAATAACTGTTGGACACAGTAATGTTTCTGCCTTGAAATGAGGTTTATTGTACAGAAAATGTGCAATCCGCATTATACAGGAAGAGGAGGTGAGCTGTGATATCACCTATTGTGAATGGTGGATCCTGTGTTATCTACTGTATATAGAGGTGTTATCAGTCATTGTACAGGAGGAGGTGAGCTGTGATCTCACCTATTGTGAATGGTGGATCCTGTGTTATCTACTGTATATAGAGGTGTTATTCATTGTACAGGAGGAGGAGGTGAGCTGTGATATCACCTATTGTGAATGGTGGATCCTGTGTTATCTACTGTATATAGAGGTGTTATCAGTCATTGTACAGGAGGAGGTGAGCTGTGATCTCACCTATTGTGAATGGTGGATCCTGTGTTATCTACTGTATATAGAGGTGTTATCATTCATTGTACAGGAGGAGGAGGTGAGCTGTGATATCACCTATTGTGAATGGTGGATCCCGTGTTACCTACTGTATATAGAGGTGTTATCAGTCATTGTACAGGAGGAGAAGGAGGTGAGCTGTGATCTCACCTATTGTGAATAGAGGATCCTGTGTTATCTACTGTATATAGAGGTGTCATCAGTCATTGTACAGGAGGAGGAGGAGGTGAGCTGTGATCTCACCTATTGTGAATGGTGGATCCCCTGTGTCATCTACTGTATATAGAGGTGTTATCATTCATTGTACAGGAGGAGGAGGAGGTGAGCTGTGATCTCACCTATTGTGAATGGTGGATCCTGTGTTATCTACTGTATATAGAGGTGTTATCAGTCATTGTACAGCATGAGGAGGTGAGCTGTGATATCACCTATTGTGAATGGTGGATCCTGTGTTATCTACTGTATATAGAGGTGTTATCAGTCATTATACAGGAGGAGGAGGTGAGCTGTGATATCACCTATTGTGAATGGTTGGTCCCCTGTGTCATCTACTGTACATAGGGGTGTTTTCAGTCATTGTACAGGAGGAGGAGAAGGAGGTGAGCTGTGATCTCACCTATTGTGAATAGAGGATCCTGTGTTATCTACTGTATATAGAGGTGTTACCAGTCATTGAACAGGAGGAGGAGGAGGTGAGCTGTAATACCACCTATTGTGAATGGTGGATCCTGTGTTATCTACTGTATATAGAGGTGTTATCATTCATTGTACAGGAAGAGGTGAGCTGTGATCTCACCTATTGTGAATGGTGGACCCTGTGTTATCTACTGTATATAGAGGTGTTACCAGTCATTGAACAGGAGGAGGAGGAGGTGAGCTGTAATACCACCTATTGTGAATGGTGGATCCTGTGTTATCTACTGTATATAGAGGTGTTATCAGTCATTGTACAGGAGGAGGAGTAGGTGAGCTGTGATATCACCTATTGTGAATGGTGGATCCTGTGTTACCTACTGTATATAGAGGTTATCAGTCATTGTACAGGAGGAGGAGGAGGTGAGCTGTGATCTCACCTATTGTGAATGGTGGATCCTGTGTTACCTACTGTATAAAGAGGTGTTATCAGTCATTGTACAGGAGGAGGAGGCGAGCTGTGATCTCACCTATTGTTAATGGTGGATCCTGTGTAATCTACTGTATATATAGTTATCATTCATTGTACAGGCGGCGTAGATGAGCTGTGATCTCACCTATTGTGAATGGTGGATCCTGTGTAATGTACTGTATATATAGTTATCATTCATTGTACAGGCGGCGTAGATGAGCTGTGATATCACCTATTGTGAATGGTGGGTCCTGTGTTATCTACTATATATAGAGGTGTTATCAGTCATTGTACAGGAGGAGGAGGAGGAGGAGAGCTGTGACATCACCTATTGTGAATGGTGGGTCCCCTGTGTCATCTGCTATATATAGAGGTGTTATCAGTCATTGTACAGCATGAGGAGGTGAGCTGTGATATCACCTATTGTGAATGGTGGATCCTGTGTTATCTACTGTATATAGAGGTGTTATCAGTCATTGTACAGGAGGAGGAGGTGAGCTGTGATATTTCCTTTTGTGAATGGTGGATCCTGTGTTATCTACTGTATATAGAGGTGTTATCATTCATTGTACAGGAAGAGGTGAGCTGTGATCTCGCCTATTGTGAATGGTGGATCCTGTGTTACCTACTGTATATAGAGGTGTTATCAGTTATTATACAGGGGGAGAAGGTGAGCTGTAATACCACCTATTGTGAATGGTGGGTCCCCTTTGTTATGTACTGTATATAGAGGTGTTATCCGTCATTGTATAGGAGGAGGAGGTGAGCTGTAATACCACCTATTGTGAATGGTGGAACCTGTGTTATCTACTGTATATAGAGGTGTCATCAGTCCTTGTACAGGAGGAGGAGGTGAGCTGTGATATCACCTATTGTGAATGGAGGATCCTGTGTTATCTACTGTATAAAAAGGTGTTATCAGTCATTGTACAGGAGGAGGAGGTGAGCTGTGATATCACCTATTGTGAATGGTGGATCCTGTGTTACCTACTGTATATAGAGGTGTTATCAGTCATTATACAGGGGGATGAGGGGAGCTGTGATACCACCTATTGTGAATGATGGGTCCCCTTTGTTATCTACTGTATAAAGAGGTGTTATCAGTCATTGTACAGGAGGAGGAGGAGGAGGTGAGCTGTGATCTCACCTATTGTGAATGGAGGATCCTGTGTAATCTACTGTATATAGAGGTTTCATCAGTCATTGTACAGGAGGAGGAGGAGGTGAGCTGTGACATCACCTATTGTGAATGGAGGGTCCCCTGTGTCATCTACTGTATATAGAGGTGTTATCAGTCATTGTAGAGCATGAGGAGGTGTGCTGTGATCTCACCTATTGTGAATAGTGGATCCTGTGTTATCTACTGTACATAGAGGTGTTATCAGTCATTGTACAGGAGGAGGAGGTGAGCTGTGATATCACCTATTGTGAATGGTGGATCCTGTGTTATCTACTGTATATAGAGGTGTTATCAGTCATTGTGCAGGAGGAGGAGGAGGTGAGCTGTAATACTACCTATTGTGATTGTTGGGTCCCCTGTGTTATCTACTGTATGTAGAGGTGTTATCAGTCATTGTACAGGAGGAGGAGGGGGTGAGCTGTGATCTTACCGATTGTGAATGGTGGATCCTGTGTAATCTAATGTATATAGAGGTGTTATCATTCATTGTACAGGAGGAGGAGGTGAACTGTGACATCACCTATTGTGAATGGTGGATCCTGTGTTATCTACTGTATATAGAGGTGTTATCATTCATTGTACAGGAGGAGGAGGTGAGCTGTGATATCACCTATTGTGAATGGTGGATCCTGTGTAATCTACTGTATATAGAGGTGTTATCAGTCCTTGTAGAGGAGGAGGAGGAGGAGGTGAGCTGTGATGTCACCTATTGTGAATGGTGGATCCTGTGTAATCTACTGTATATAGAGGTGTTATCGTTCATTGTACAGGCGGCGTAGGTGAGCTGTGATATCACCTATTGTGAAAGGTGGATCCTGTGTTATCTACTGTATATAGAGGTGTTATCAGTGATTGTACAGGAGGAGGAGGTGAGCTGTGATGTCACCTATTGTGAATGGTGGATCCTGTGTTATCTACTATATATAGAGGTGTTATCAGTCATTGTACAGGAGGAGGAGGAGATGAGCTGTGATCTCACTTATTGTGAATGGTGGATCCTGTGTAATCTACTGTATATAGAGTTGTTATCATTCATTGTACAGGAGGGGGAGGTGAGCTGTGATCTCACTTATTGTGAATGGTGGATCCTGTGTAATCTACTGTATATAGAGGTGTTATCGTTCATTGTACAGGAGCCGGAGGTGAGTTGTGATATCACCTATTGTGAATGGTGGATCCTGTGTAATCTACTGTATATAGAGGTGTTATCGTTCATTGTACAGGAGGAGGAGGTGATCTGTGATATCGCCTATTGTGAATGGTGGGTCTCCTGTGTTACCTACTGTATATAGAGGTGTTATCAGTCATTGTACAGGAGGAGGAGGAGGTGAGCTGTGACATCACCTATTGTGAATGGTGGGTCCTCTGTGTCATCTACTATATATAGACGTGTTATCAGTCATTGTACAGGAGGAGGAGATGAGCTGTGATCTCACTTATTGTGAATGGTGGATCCTGTGTAATCTACTGTATATAGAGGTGTTAATAGTCATTGTACAGGAGGAGGAGGAGGTGAGCTGTGATATCACCTATTGTGAATGGTGGATCCTGTGTTATCTACTGTATATAGAGGTGTTATCAGTCATTGTACAGGGGAGGAGGTGAGCTGTAATACCACCTATTGTGAATGGTGGGTCCCCTGTGTTATCTACTGTATATAGAGGTGTTATCATTCATTGTACAGGAAGAGGTGAGCTGTGATCTCGCCTATTGTGAATGGTGTATCCTGTTTTATCTACTGTATATAGAGGTGTTATCAGTCATTGTACAGAGGAGGAGGTGAGCTGTGATCTCACCTATTGTGAATGGTGGATTCTGTGTAATCTACTGTATATAGAGGTGTTATCATTCATTGTACAGGAGGAGGAGGTGATCTGTGATATCGCCTATTGTGAATGGTGGATCCTGTGTTACCTACTGTTTATAGAGGTTTCATCAGTCATTGTACAGGAGGAGGAGGAGGTGAGCTGTGACATCACCTATTGTGAATGGAGGATCCTGTGTTACCTGCGGTACATAGATTTGTTATCAATCATTATACAGGAAGAGGAGGTGAGCTGTGATATCACCTATTGTGAATGGTGGGTCCTCTGTGTTATCTACTGTATATAGAGGTGTTATTAGTCATTGTACAGGAGGAGGAAGGGGTGAGCTGTGATCTCACCTATTGTGAATGTTGGATCCTGTGTTATCAGTCATTGTACAGGAGGAGGAGGAGGTGAGCTGTGATATCGCCTATTGTGAATGGTGGATCCTGTGTTAACTACTGTATATAGAGGTGTTATCAGTCATTGTACAGGAGGAGGAGTAGGTGAGCTGTGATATCACCTATTGTGAATTGTGGATCCTGTGTTACCTACTGTATATAGATGTGTTATCAGTCATTATACAGGGGGAGAAGGTGAGCTGTAATACCACCTATTGTGAATGGTGGGTCCCCTTTGTTATGTACTGTATATAGAGGTGTTATCTGTCATTGTATAGGAGGAGGAGGTTAGCTGTGATATCACTTATTGTGAATGGTGGATCCTGTGTTACCTACTGTATATAGAGGTGTTATCAGTCATTATACAGGAGGAGGAGGTGAGCTGTGATATCACCTATTGTGAATGTTTGGTCCCCTGTGTTAACTACTGTATATAGATGTGTTATCAGTCATTGTACAGGAGGAGGTGAGCTGTGATGACACTTATTGTGAATGGTGGATCCTGTGTTATCTACTGTATATAGAGGTGTTATCAGTCATTGTACAGGAGGAGAAGGTGAGCTGTGATATCACCTATTGTGAATGGTGGATCCTGTGCTATCTACTGTATATAGATGTGTTATCAGTCATTGTATAGGAGGAGGAGAGGGTGAGCTGTGATCTCACCTATTGTGAATGGTGGATCCTGTGTTATCTACTGTATATAGAGGTGTTATCAGTCATTATACAGGATGAGGAGGTGAGCTGTGATCTCACCTATTGTGAATGGTGGATCCTGTGTTATCTACTGTATATAGAGGTGTTATCAGTCATTGTACAGGAGGAGGTGAGGTGTTATCAGTCATTGTACAGTAGGAGGTGAGCTGTGATATCACCTATTGTGAATGGTGGGTCCCCTGTGTTATCTACTGTATATAGAGGTGTTATCAGTCATTGTACAGGAGGAGGAGGTGAGCTGTGATCTCACCTATTGTGAGTGGTGGATCCTGTGTTATCTACTGTATATAGAGGTGTTATCAGTCATTGTACAGGAAGAGGAGGGGCTGAGCTGTGATCTCACCTATTGTGAATGGTGGATACTGTGTTACCTACTGTATATAGAGGTGTTATCAGTCATTATACAGGAAGAGGAGTTGAGCTGTGATATCTATTGTGAATGGTGGATCCTGTGTTACCTACTGTATATAGAGGTGTTATCAGTCATTATAAAGGAGGAGGAGGAGGAGGTGAGTTGTGATCTCACCTATTGTAAATGGTGGATCCTGTGTTATCTACTGTATATAGAGGTGTTATCAGTCATTGTACAGGAGGAGGAGGGGGTGAGCTGTGATCTCACCTATTGTAAATGGTGGATCCTGTGTTATCTACTGTATATAGAGGTGTTATCATTCATTGTACAGGAGGAGGAGGTGGTGAGCTGTGATATCACCTATTGTAAATGGTGGATCCTGTGTTATCTACTGTATATAGAGGTGTTATCAGTCATTATACAGGAGGAGGAGGTGTGCTGTGATATCACCTATTGTGAATGGTGGATCCTGTGTAATCTACTATATATAGAGGTGTTATCAGTCATTGTACAGGAGGAGGAGGTGAGCTGTAATATCACCTATCGCCACGGAAGACTATCGCTGGGGGTTGTAGTCTTCAGTGGCGGTGACCCGGTCCGTGCCCAGGGCTTTCAAACCAGTGGCAGTCTTAGTGTAATAATAAGTGTCCGACTACGCTACCCGTGGATTGCGGTCAGTGGAGACCGCCGCTGTGCCGCAGACTGCTGATGTTGTATGCGCAGCCAAGTATGGGATAACTCCCCACGGGAGAAGCATTGCCTCAGGGCAGCTAGTGTGGATGATGGGAGTGATGGTGTGAGCGTCCCAGTACTAATGGTGCTGGTGCGGCGATGAAACACAGAGACGTGTGGTTGCAGTTTCCAATGCTTTACTCACAGTTCTTTACTGGTCCTAGTCACGTCTGTACCGGCGGTGACTGCCCAAGCCGTGCTGCGTCCACCAGGCAAGGGGCTCGACCAACTCCCAGGCAATTCCAGAGCGTGGCACAGGGCTCCCTTCTCTTTCTTGCTCTGGCCGTCCCCACCAGTGGCCCACCTTTGTCCAGCTTCCTCGGGCCTTCTCTTGGCGAAACCTCTCTCCGGTTTCCCTGACCCTATGTGGTATGCTTTCCTGGTGGATGTAGTGAGGGGTCGCACCAAGATGTGGTCACAACCTTCGGTCTTTGGCTGAGGAATTTGTTGCCTCCACCAATTTGGGTTCCGGTACCCTGCTCTGCCAACCCTTCACCCGCACTCTCCTGGGCCTATGGGGTCCCTTCTTCTCTGGTGTCTCTGAGCCTCTCTTAATGTGCTGTTCCTTGTTTCCTTTCTGTTCCAGTTCCTTGCTGTTTCTGTTCCTCTCCTCTGGCTCTGGCCTCCACTCCAGGCCGGCCTCGTGGAGCTGGGCCCAGACTGAGCCACAGCTCCCTGTCAGCCCTCTCTGGCTGAACTCTCCTTCTCTCTTCTCCTCCTGACTGGACTGAACTGACTACTCTAAGATGGTGCCCACCTTATATACCTCCCTCTATGTGTGAGCCCAGGTGACTAGCAACCAATGGGCTCCTACCTATGCCCAGAGAGCCACCCCTATCTGCTCCTACACCACTGGGTTTTCCTCCCCCTCCCCACTCCAGCCAGGGACATGGTCAGTTGTGCCTACATATATATATATAAATGGGAGCCCCGTAGAGCTGTCCCTCGGAAATGGGGTGTGTGTGGTGTATGCAGCTTACTGAGTCCTGGTCCACACTCCATCCTTACCCGGGAGTGGAATATCACACCTCTGGGTCGAGGTGCAATACCCCTGTAGCAGCCGAGCCCTCAGGGTGCTACACATGTATGACCGGCCGCTCTGTTAACTCCTCCTGGCGGAGGCAGGGTGCATGTATGACCGGCCGCTCTGTTAACTCCTCCTGGCGGAGGCAGGGTGCATGTATGACCGGCCGCTCTGTTAACTCCTCCTGGCGGTGGTCTTCTGGCTACAGGAATACTGAGGCCGCCAGTGGTGGTATCCGCTGCATAGGTTATGATTGATCTCATCTCTTCCAATCATCATGTAATTCACCAGATTTTTAATATACCGTATATACTCGAGTATAAGCCGAGTTTTTCAGCACATTTTTTGTTCTGATAAAGCCCCTCTCGGCTTATACTCTGGTATATACTCGAGTATATAGAAATTCTGGTGGTGGATAGTGCTGGGGGAGGTTGCGACGGTGGAGGAGCGGGGCACACGCAGTAGCCGCTGCTGCAGCTACCACGTGTGCCCGCGCTAAAGAGAAATTAATATTCCCTCTTCTCCACTCCCATGGGCGTGGAGAAGAATGAATATTCATTCTCTTTAGTAGCAGACACAGAGAAGCTTTGAGCCGCAGTTCCTGCTGACAGTGCCCGCTACTAAAGAGAGTGCATATTCACTCTTCTCCACGCCCATAGTCCCGGGGTGGAGAGGAGTGAATGTGCCAGCAGCTCAGCGTCTGAGAGCGCATGGCAGTGACGTCATGCGCTGCTCAGATGCTGACATGAGCTGCTGCAGCAGAAAAGGATGCAGAGCAGAGGTGAGGAAGGAAGGTGAGTATAAGGGTATGTGCACATGGGCGTTATTGGCAGCGCTTTGAACGCAGCATACTTTATGCTGCGTCCAAAGCGCTGCACGCTGGTAAATCCGCATGTGTTCATTGAGCCATGCGGATTCACCGCATCCTATACATTGCACTGATAGAATTTCTCTTGCGGAGACTAGTGTCTCCGCAAGAGAAATTGACATACTGAGGTCTGGGAAGACGCGCCGCATGTCCGTGTCTGCGGGTGAGCCGCAGGTGTATGGAGACGCATAGTGGGCATGGGATCTGTATAAATCCCATCCACTATTCTATAACATCTGGCATCTGCGGATTGCACGCAGCGCAAGTGCGCAGCGTACAATCCGCAGCAATTACTGATCGTGTGCACGTACCTTCAGTGTTTGATTATTTTTTTGTGTGTGCAGTAATGCGGCCATGCATACCAGGATTGGGGAATGAGGGGGTCCATACATACCAGGATTGGGGATGGGAAGGCCATACATACCAGGATTGGGTATGAGGAGGCCATGCATACCAGGATTGGGGATGGGGGGCATACAAACCCGGATTGGGGGATGAGGGGGCCCACACATACCAGGATTGGGGATGGGGGTGCCATGCATACCAGGATTGGGGATGAGGAGGCCATGCATACCAGGATTGGGGATGAGGGGACCATACATACCAGGATTAGACATGAGGGTGCCATGCATACGAGGATTGGGGATGGGGGGGCATGCATACCAGGATTGGGGGATGAGGGGTACCGTACATACCAGGATTGGGGGATGAGGGGTGCCATACATACCTGGATTGGGGGATGAGGGCTGCCATGCATACCTGGATTGGGGATGAGGGCTGCCATGCATACCTGGATTGGGGATGAGGGCTGCCATGCATACCAGGATTGGGGATGAGGGGGCCATGTATACCAGGATTAGGGATGAGGGGGCCATGTACAACAGAATTGGGGATGAGGGTGCCATGCGTACCAGGATTGGGGATGAGGGGGCCATGCGTACCAGGATTGGGGATGAGGGGGCCATGCGTACCAGGATTGGGGATGAGGGGGCCATGCGTACCAGGATTGGGGATGAGGGAGCCATGCACAACAGAATTAGGGATGAGGGGTCCATGCATACCAGGATTGGGGATGAGGGGGCCATGCGTACCAGGATGGGGAAATTTACCAGTAGCTGCTGCATTTCCCAAATTAGGGTTTATACTCAAGTCAATAAGTTTTCCCAGTTTTTTGTGGTAAAATTAGGTGCCTTGGCTTATACTCGAGCATATACGGTAATTTATATTTCTATTTTTTCAGCGTTTTCAGATCTCTGCTTGCCATCAATGAATGAGAATATTCTTAATTACATTGCGAGGCATAAAATCTGTACAGCATATTGCGTAGACCCCAGTTAGTAAATGATTAGCAGTGAGAGGAATCCGGTCTGTGTAACAAACATGGTCCCATTCACTGAAAGCAAGCCGAGATATTGAAATCACTAATAATTCAGTTACTTTTTTGTTTTCCTCTTTTTCCAGCGCTCAGATTTTGAATGATCAGATGGTTATACTGAATGCATACGGGGGTCTGCAAGAAACGCCATCACTTGAGCCCCCCAAACCTGTCCCGGCGATCTGCGAGAAAGCCCCTTCCGCCGCCGCCAGGGACACCGTCCACTCATTCTCCGCGTACACGAGGATGAAGCCGGACTGGGCTCTGAAGTGAGTGAGACCGCGGTGCGCGGCACTGAGCGCGGGGGGTTCTGTAACCTCATCATACACTTTGTATCCAAGATCTCTGCTTTCTGTCACTGAATAGGAACATTTCACTTTCCATTAAGGTACTGAAAACCTGTGCAGCCCCGACACTTCTCACAGCTGAGGTTTTGCCTCTATATCATGTAACTTTAGGTGACACCAGCCACGGGCGATGGGCTTCCTGCCGCCGTGGTCGGTGTCTTTTGATAAAATCTCTTTTCCCCATACAGATGTCTTGACGACAACAACTGGGATGTGCATCAAGCAAAGAAAGTGTTTCATCACCTGAAGGTAAATGGTTTTATTAAGCAACCTACTTGCTGACTGTCTCCAGTGACCTGAAGCCGACACCTGCACTGTATCTCTGAAGGTCTTTGCATGTGTCCTGTGGAGGTGTTTAGAGGTTCAGTGCTGCCCTCTATTGGCCAGAGCTGATTACAGCTGCAAAGATCAGTTCTTGTTCTATGGAATCACTGTACATACAATATCTGGAGAAAAGTATGTGCCCCCTCCACATTCACCTCCAGGGAGCTCTCACCTCCCATCTTACACCCATAGACATTAATATGGAGTCGCTCCTCCACAGATAGAACGGCTTCTGCTCTTCTGGGAAGGATTTCTATAAGATTTTGGAGGCATTGGTGGGAATTGTTACCCCTTCATCCAGAAGACATCACACCGCAACGGGACCAGATGTTACACCGGGGGACGATGGGGTCGGAAGTTATGCATGGGGGGCGATGGCACTGAATGTTATGCACAGCGGGGGGAAGGGCCAGACGTTATGCATCGGGGGTCGATGGGACCGGACGTTATGCACAGGAGGAGCAATGGGGCTGGATGTTATACACCAGGAAGGGGGGGGATGGGACCGGACATGATACATCCGGGGAGGGGACGAAATGGGGCAGGACATTATACACCGGGGGGGCAAGATGGTGCCGGACGTTATGCACAGGAGGAGCAATGGGGCTGGATGTTATACACCAGGAAGGGGGGAGATGGGACCGGACATGATACATCCGGGGAGTGGACGAGATGGGGCAGGACATTATACACCGGGGGGGGGCAAGATGGTGCTGGACGTTATGCACCGGGGGGGATGGTGGGGCCAGGTATTATTCTAGCTCACAGCTGGGGGTTCGGGGCGTGAGACCCCTCTATAATATCTATAAGTACTAATACGGTATATAGAGAGCAGTCGTCTTGATAAGAGAATCCATTTAATGTTTATCTCCATATAAATGGAGAACCCCTTTAAGAGCGCTCACCCCCTGACTGTATAAAGGGGTAAATGATGCTTCTGTCTCATCTCCAGGTTTACACGTATGATTTGGTTTTCCTTTATTATCGGTTTCCCTTTACAGAGTCGGGGTGCCATTCCTCCGGAGGCCTTTGAAGTGAAGGCGCTGGCGGCCGCCATGTCTGGATAAGGTGTGCGAGGACGAGTCTCCGCTGATCCGACTTCTGGTTACACGGAGGAGATTCCTGATTTCTTTTGTCCTTCTGTTCATGTCCTCGTGTTTCTTGTCTGTTGTTCGGGGTCTTGTGGTACAAATGGTAAAATGTGGCCTCGTTCCTGTCGTGTAGACGGCACCAAAGGTTTCTGCAGAGAATCTGCAGCGTTCTGTTACTGCTGCTCTGTGAGAAGGAAACTGTGCGATGTGGACGGAGGAAATATTGTTTCTTGTATTATAGGGTTTTATGGCTTCACTTTTGTATAAAACATCCATTAAAGGAAGCGTTCTGTTACTAGATGTTATATTGTGTGACTCCACCGCGCCCACGACTCACGCTCTACACCCGTCCTCACTATTGTGTGACTCCACCGCACCCACGACTCACGATCTACACCCGTCCTCACTATTGTGTGACTCCACCGCACCCACGACTCACGCTCTACACCCGTCCTCACTATTGTGTGACTCCACCGCACCCACGACTCACGATCTACACCCGTCCTCACTATTGTGTGACTCCACCGCGCCCACGACTCACGATCTACACCCGTCCTCACTATTGTGTGACTCCACCGCGCCCACGACTCACGATCTACACCCGTTCTCACTATTGTGTGTTACCACCGCGCCCACGACTCACGATCTACACCCGTCCTCACTATTGTGTGACTCTACCGCGCCCACGACTCACGATCTACACCCGTCCTCACTATTGTGTGAATCCACCGCGCCCACGACTCACGATCTACACCCGTCCACACTATTGTGTGAATCCACCGCGTCCACGACTCACGCTCTACACCCGTCCTCACTATTGTGTGAATCCACCGCGCCCACGACTCACGATCTACACCCGTCCACACTATTGTGTGAATCCACCGCGCCCACGACTCACGCTCTACACCCGTCCTCACTATTGTGTGAATCCACCGCGCCCACGACTCACGATCTACACCCGTCCTCACTATTGTGTGAATCCACCGCGCTCACGATCTACACCCGTCCTCACTATTGTGTGAATCCACCACGCCCACCACTCACGCTCTACACCCGTCCTCACTACTGTGACACTACCGCGCCCACGACTCACGATCTACACCCGTCCTCACTATTGTGTTACCACCGCACCCACGACTCACAATCTACACCCGTCCTCACTATTGTGTGTTACCACCGCGTCCATGACTCGCGCTCTACACCCGTCCTCACTATTGTGTGTTACCACCACATCCACGACTCACGATCTACACCTGTCCTCACTATTGTATGATACCACCGCGCCCACGACTCACGCTCTACACCCGTCCTCACTATTGTGTTACCACCGCGTCCACGACTCATGATCTACACCCATCCTCACTATTGTGTACCACCATGTCCACGCCTCACGATCTACACCCGTCCTCACTATTGTGATACCACCGCGTCCACGACTCACGCTCTACACCCGTCCTCACTATTGTATGATACCATCGGGTCCACGACTCACGATCTACACCCGTCCTCACTATTGTGTGTTACCACCGCGTCCACGACTCACGATCTACACCCGTCCTCACTATTGTGTGTTACCACCGTGCCCACGACTCACGATCTACACCCGTCCTCACTATTGTGATACCACCATGTCCACGACTCACGCTCTACACCCGTCCTCACTATTGTGTGATACCACCGCGTCCACGACTCACGCTCTACACCCGTCCTCACTATTGTATGATACCACCGGGTCCACAACTCACGATCTACACCCGTTCTCACTATTGTGTGTTACCACTGCGCTCACGATCTACACCCGTCCTCACTATTGTGTGTTACCACCGCGCCCACGACTCACGATCTACACCCGTCCTCACTATTGTGATACCACCGGGTCCACGACTCACGATCTACACCCGTCCTCACTATTGTGTGTTACCACCGCGTCCATGACTCACGCTCTACACCCGTCCTCACTATTGTATGATACCACCGCGCCCACGACTCACGATCTACACCCGTCCTCACTATTGTATGATACCACCGCATCCACGACTGACGATCTACACCCGTCCTCACTATTGTGTGACTCCACCGCGCCCACGACTCACGCTCTACACCCGTCCTCACTATTGTGTGTTACCACCACATCCACGACTCACGATCTACACCCGTCCTCACTATTGTATGATACCACCGCGCCCACGACTCACGCTCTACACCCGTCCTCACTATTGTGTGTTACCACCGCGTGCACGACTCGTGATCTACACCCGTCCTCACTATTGTGTACCACCATGTCCACGCCTCACGATCTACACCCGTCCTCACTATTGTGATACCACCGCGTCCACGACTCACGCTCTCCACCCGTCCTCACTATTGTATGATACCATCGGGTCCACGACTCACGATCTACACCCGTCCTCATTATTGTGTGTTACCACCGCGTCCACGACTCACGATCTACACCCGTCCTCACTATTGTGTTACCACCGCGCCCACGACTCACGATCTACACCCGTCCTCACTATTGTGTTACCACCGCGCCCACGACTCACGATCTACACCCGTCCTCACTATTGTGCTACCACCATGTCCACGACTCGCGCTCTACACCCGTCCTCACTATTGTGTGTTACCACCCCGTCCACGACTCATGATCTACACCCGTCCTCACTATTGTGACACTACCGCGTGCACGACTCACGATCTACACCTGTCCTCACTATTGTGTGTTACCACCGCGTCCACGACTCACGATCTACAATCGTCCTCACTATTGTGATACCACCGTGTCCACGACTCACGATCTACACCCGTCCTCACTATTGTGTTACCACCATGTCCACGCCTCACGCTCTACACCCGTCCTCACTATTGTGATACCACCGCGTCCACGACTCACGCTCTACACCCGTCCTCACTATTGTGATACCACCGCGTCCACGACTCACGATCTACACTCGTCCTCACTATTGTGATACCATCGCGTCCACGACTCACGATCTACACCCGTCCTCACTATTGTGATACCGCGTCCACGACTCACGCTCTACACTCGTCCTCACTATTGTGATACCACCGCGTCCACGACTCACGATCTACACTCGTCCTTACTATTGTGGTACCACCACGTCCACGACTCACGATCTACACTCGTCCTCACTATTGTGATACCACCGTGTCCACGACTCACGATCTACACCCGTCCTCACTATTGTGATACCACCGCGTCTACGACTCACGATCTACACCCGTCCTCACTATTGTGACACTACCGCGTCCACGACTCACGCTCTACACCCGTGCTCACTATTGTGATACCACCGTGTCCACGACTCACTATCTACACGTGCATTTCGTATGGAGGAAATAGTTTCTTGAATTATAGGGTTTTAAGGCTTCAGAGCGAATGTTCACTTTTGTATAAAACATCCATTAAAGGTTCTGTTACTAGATGTGATTATATTGTGTGACAACACAGAGTCCACGCCTCACGCTCTACACCCGTCCTAACTATTGTGTTTCCACCATGTCCATGCCTCACGCTCTACACCCGTCCTCACTATTGTGCTACCACCATGTCCATGCCTCACGCTCTACACCCGTCCTCACTATTGTGCTACCACCATGTCCACGCCTCACGCTCTACACCCGTCCTCACTATTGTGCTACCACCATGTCCATGCCTCACGCTCTACACCCGTCCTCACTATTGTGCTACCACCATGTCCACACCTCACGCTCTACACCCGTCCTCACTATTGTGATTATCATGTCCATGCCTCACGCTCTACACCCTTCCTCACTATTGTGCTACCACCATGTCCACGCCTCACGCCCTACACCCGTCCTCACTATTGTGTTACCACCATGTCCACCCCTCACGCTCTACACCCGTCATCACTATTGTGATACCACCATGTCCACGCCTCACGCTCTACACCCGTCCTCACTATTGTGATACCACAATGTCCCCGCCTCACGCTCTACACCCGTCCTCACTATTGTGATACCACCATGTCCACGCCTTACGCTCTACACCCGTCCTCACTATTGTGATACCACCATGTCCACGCCTCACGCTCTACACCTGTCCTCACTATTGTGTTACCACCATGCCCACGCCTCACGCTCTACAGCCGTCATCACTATTGTGATACCACCATGTCCACGCCTCACGCTCTACACCTGTCCTCACTATTGTGTTACCACCATGTCCACGCCTCATGCTCTACAGCCGTCCTCACTATTGTGATACCACCATGTCCACGCCTCACGCTCTACACCCGTCCTCACTATTGTGATACTACCATGTCCACGCCCCACGCTCTACACCCGTCCTCACTATTGTGATACCACCATGTCCACGCCTCACGCTCTACACCCGTCCTCACTATTGTGATACCACCATGTCCACGCCTCACGCTCTACACCCGTCCTCACTATTGTGATACCACCATGTCCACGCCTCACGATCTCACCCGTCCTCACTATTGTGATACCACCATGTCCACGCCTCACGCTCTACACCCGTCCTCACTATTGTGATACCACCATGTCCACGCCTCACGCTCTACACCCGTCCTCACTATTGTGATACCACCATATCCACGCCTCACGATCTCACCCATCCTCACTATTGTGATACCACCATGTCTACGCCTCACGCTCTACACCCGTCCTCACTATTGTGATACCACCATGTCCACACCTCACGCTCTACACCCGTCCTCACTATTGTGATACCACCATGTCCACGCCTCACGATCTCACCCGTCCTCACTATTGTGATACCACCATGTCCACGCCTCACGATCTCACCCGTCCTCACTATTGTGATACCACCATGTCCACGCCTCACGCTCTACACCCGTCCTCACTATTGTGATACCACCATGTCCACGCCTCACGCTCTACACCCGTCCTCACTATTGTGATACCACCATGTCCACGCCTCACGCTCTACACCTGTCCTCACTATTGTGATACCACCATGTCCACGCCTCACGCTCTACATCCGTCCTCACTATTGTGATACCACCATGTCCACGCCTCACGCTCTACACCCGTCCACGCCTCACGCTCTACACCCGTCCACGCCTCACGCTCTACACCCGTCCTCACTATTGTGATACCACCATGTCCACGCCTCACGCTCTACACCCGTCCTCACTATTGTGATACCACCATGTCCACGCCTCACGATCTCACCCGTCCTCACTATTGTGATACCACCATGTCCACGCCTCACGCTCTACACCCGTCCTCACTATTGTGATACCACCGTGTCCACGCCTCACGCTCTACACCCGTCCTCTCTATTGTGATACCACCGTGTCCACGCCTCACGCTCTACACCCGTCCTCACTATTGTGATACCACCATGTCCACGCCTCACGATCTCACCCATCCTCACTATTGTGATACCACCATGTCTACGCCTCACGCTCTACACCCGTACTCACTATTGTGATACCACCATGTCCACGCCTCACGCTCTACACCCGTCCTCACTATTGTGATACCACCATGTCCACGCCTCACGCTCTACACCCGTCCTCACTATTGTGATACCACCATGTCCACGCCTCACGATCTCACCCGTCCTCACTATTGTGATACCACCATGTCCACGCCTCACGATCTCACCCGTCCTCACTATTGTGATACCACCATGTCCACGCCTCACGCTCTACACCCGTCCTCACTATTGTGATACCACCATGTCCACGCCTCACGCTCTACACCCATCCTCACTATTGTGATACCACCATGTCCACGCTCACGCTCTACACCCGTCCTCACTATTGTGATACCACCGTGTCCACGCCTCACGCTCTACACCCGTCCTCACTATTGTGATACCACCATGTCCACGCCTCACGCTCTACACCCATCCTCACTATTGTGATACCACCATGTCCACGCTCACGCTCTACACCCATCCTCACTATTGTGATACCACCATGTCCACGCCTCACGCTCTACACCCGTCCTCACTATTGTGATACCACCATGTCCACGCCTCACGCTCTACATCCGTCCTCACTATTGTGATACCACCATGTCCACGCCTCACGCTCTACACCAGTCCTCACTATTGTGATACCACCATGTCCACGCCTCACGCTCTACACCGGTCCTCACTATTCTGTGATAACACAGGCGCTTAGTGCACCTTTGGCGAGGCCAAACATTTAAAACGAGTCTGACAGCACAGAACGACTGTTTAAACCAAGCACCGGCCCTCGGTGCACCGTGATTTGGCCAAACATTGCTCTATGAAGCCAGAGCTATCATCAAAGGTGGGGGGGGGCGAGGTGTGCAAATGGAGAGAAAACAAGCATGTGGGAAGGCGACCTTCAATGTTTGGCTGCACCATGATGCACTAAGCGCCTGCGCTTGGTTTGAACAGTCATTCTGTGCTGACTCCCTTTTAGGTTGACTGCACAAGTCCATCAAGTTCAACCAGTACAATAACACGTTGATCTAGAGCAGTGTTCCCCAAACCCCATCCTCACGGCCCCCACAGGTCACGGTTTCAGGATTTCCATAGTGTTGCACAGGTGAGAGAATTCCTGATGTCTTGATGATACTTCCATCACCTGTGTAACACTAAGGAGATCCTGAAAACATGACCTGTGGGGGCCATGAGGACTGGAGTTTGGGAAACACTGATCTAGAGGAAAGAAAACAAAAACCCCGGGAGACAGATGCTAATTGCCCCATATCAGGGGAAAATTCCTTCCTGACTCCACAAACGGCAATCAGGCGAGTTCCCTGGATCACCATCATCACACAATCTAGAAACTATAAGATTATATTCTTCAAGAAAGGTGTCCAGGCCCTCCTTGTATACTGGTAGTGAATCCACCATGACAGCATCATGTGACAGAGAGATCCATAGTCTTAATGCTCTTACAGTAAAGAATCCCCGTCTGTTATTATGATTAGACTAGATGGTGGCCCGATTCTAATGCATCGGGTATTCTAGAATAGGTATGCGGCCGACCGGGCGCAATCAGCAGAGCTGTGTTTCAATTTTGCGACAAAATCGCTGATTGGTCGAGGCCGGCAACCGTAACCAATCAGCAAAGCGGTGTTAAAATTTGGCGCCTATATCGCAGATTGGTCGCGAGTAATCAGCACAGCGGTGTTTAAATTTGGCACTAATAATGCTGATTATTCGAGACCGGTAACCGCGACCAATCAGCAGAGCGGTGTTTAAATTTGGCGCCAATTTCGCTGCTTGGTCGCGGCCGGCCACCGCGACCAATCAGCGAAGCGGTGTTTAAATTTGGCACCAATATGGCTGATTGGTCACGGCCGGCGGCCTCGACTAATCAGCAGAGCGTTTAAATTTGGCGCCAATTTCGCTGCTTGGTCGCGGCCGGCCACCGCGACCAATCAGCGAAGCGGTGTTTAAATTTGGCACCAATACTGCTGACTGATCTCGGCCGGCGGCCTTGACCAATCAGCAGAGCGGTGGTTGAATTTTGCGCCAAAATCGCTTAGTCGCGGGCGGCGGCCGCGACCAATCAGCAAACCGTGTTAGTGAGGACTGGAGAGCATGTTTAAATTTGGCGCCAAAATCGCTAATTAATCGCGGCTGACGGCCGCGACCAATCAGCAGAGCGTTGTTTAAATTTGGCACAAAATAACGCAGATTGGTCGCGGCCGGTGGTTGCGACCAATCAGCAGAGTGAGGTTTAAATTTGGCCCCAATACTGCTGATTGATCTCGGCCAGCGACCGCGATCAATCAGCAGAGCGGTGTTTAAATTTGGCGCCAAAATCGCTGATTGGTCGCAGCTGGAGTCCGCGACCAATCAGCAGAGCGTTGTTTAAATTTGGCGCCAATCTCGGTGATTGGACGCGTCTGGCGTCCGCATCCAATCAGCACAGCGGTGTTTAACTTTAGCGCCAAGATCACTGATTGGTCGCGCTCTCTGCACGCGACCAATCAGCGAATCGTATTGGTGAGGAGCGGGGAGCGGAATCGTATTAGTGAGGACCGGGGAGCGCCGCTGCCTGTGCGGCTACTTCCACTGCGAGAACCCGGGACATGAGCGGGCGCTCGCAGCAGAAATATCCCGACCGGCAGCGCCGCTCTCCGGTCCTCCCTTCACACCCTAGCCGCTGATGTCTCCACAGTATCCGCATGGTGTTACAAAGGTCCGGACATTTGTGTTAAAAATCGCTGATGGGTCGCTGGCGCTGCCCGCGACCAATCACCGATTTGGGTGCCAAATTCAAATATCGACCGCGACCAATCAGCACAGCGGTGTTTAAATGTGGAGCCAAGATCGGTGATTGGTCGCGGCCGATATTTAAATTTGGCGCCCAAATCGGTGATTGGTCGCGGGCAGCGCCAGCGATCAATCAGCGATTTTTAACACAAATGTCCGGACCTTTGTAACACCATGCGGATACTGTGGGGACATCAGCGGCTAGGGTGTGAAGGGAGGACCGGGGAGTGGCGCTGCGGGTCGGGATACTTCTGCTCCGAGCGCCCGCTCATGTCCCGGGTTCTCGGAGCGGAAGTAGCCGCACAGGCAGCGCCGCTGACATCCATGCGGCTAGGGCGTGAAGGGAGGACCGGGGAGCGGCGCTGACATCCAATTGGTCGTGGCCGGTATTTAAATGTGCCGCACAAATCGTTGATTGGTCGCGGACTTGGCCCGCGACCAATCACTGATCTTGCGGCCAAAGTGAAACACTACTGTGCTGATTGGTCTCGGATGCTGCCCGCGACCAATCACCGATTTGGGCACCAAATTTAAATATCGGTCGCGACCAATCACAGATCTTTGCTCCACATTTAAACACCGCTGTGCTGATTGGTCGCGGCCGATATTTAAATGTGGCGCCCAAATCGGTGATTGGTCGCGGGCAGCGTCGGCGACCAATCAGCACAGCGGTATTTAACTTTTGCGCTAAGATCAGTGATTGGTCGGGTCCGAAGACAGCGACCAATAATCGAATCGTCTTGGTGAGGACCGGGGAGCAGCGCTGCCTGTGCGGCTACTTATGCTGCGAGAACCCGGGACATAGCGGGCGCTCGCAGCAGAAGTATCCCGACCCGCAGCGCCGCTCCCCGGTCCTCCCTTCCGCATGGAGGTCAGCGGCGCCGGCGGTCCTTCCCCTGCTACCGGCCGGGAGATGAGCGCCTCGCGCCGCTCATCTCCCGGCTGCATCTCCGTCCCGCAGATGGGTCCGGCGGTCGGGTTCCTTCTGCTGTTGCCGGCCGGGAGATGAGCCGCTAACTGCCGCCATCTTTTTTCAGAAATCCCGCGGCGTTGATTGGCCGCTGCCGGACCAATGAGCGACGCGGGATTTCCTTGACTGACTGACTGACTGACTGACTGACTGACTGAATTATATATATAGAAGATGGAGAGGACGCCTCCTTGTCATTGTTGCAGATCAAGGTGTAGAAAGATCATCAGAAAATCTGGGTCCTGTCCCCTCATCCATTTCTCCATTGTAATGAGATTTCCCGTCAGCCGTCTTTTCTCCAAACTGAATAACCCCCAGTCTGATCCCTCGTCCTCTGCAGTCCCTCATTCCCTTCATTACCTTGGTTGTTCTGCACCCGCTCTAGTTCATCTATATCTTCCTTATAGACTGGAGCCCAAAATTGTCCCCAGTCCTGTGTGGCCGCAATAGGGACTTGTATAAAGGCAGAAGGACGTTCTCCTCAGGAGCAGCTCGGCCTCTTTTAATGCATCCCATCATTTTATTTGCCGGCCACTGGTCACTAAAGTGGACTTCAACTTCCGCCCATACACGCAAGTCTATAGCGACTATTTTACCCATTGTTTTACCATTTAGTACATAATTGTACGTTTTATTTCCTCAACCCAAGTCATTGATGTTACATTCTAGGTACCTGCAGCCAACACTAGGGGGAGTTCTTTGCATTCTGTTTATATAAGGAACACAAATCTGTATGCATGTGGCACCCTCTAGTGGTGGCTATGAGCAAAGCAGAAAGAAATTTATAATTTACATGGGGAATTTTGATGCTATTAAAAAATAATATAGCACAGAACAACCTAAAAGTTACAAATATTCTGCATGATAGCCATAGGAAGTAATAGGGCATATAGAGAGGCTTTTAAGCAGAACAGACAAGCTGGTGTCATACTAATAAAGGGAGCGTGACCAACCCCCATTAAATGCCATCATTGCCCCCCATCCCCTTATAGGGGGGGGGGTATATAAAAGTAGACAACCCCTTTAAGCATCAGGTCTCTATAACAGATTGTAAACGCTCCTCGTGGGGTGATTGTATTACACCGTAATGAATCATCTCAGGCACAGTTTCTACATCATAAGAAAATCAAAAAGCCGCTAATTCCATCTTTAATGAGGAGAAAGGTAAATTATCTATATATATATAATCGTCTTATCCCATCTGTCTGTCTGTCTGTCTGTCTGTCTGTCTGTCTGTCTGTCTGTCTGTCCAGGAAATCCCGCGTCGCTCATTGGTCCGGCAGCGGCCAATCAGCGCTGCGGGATTTCTGAAAAAAGATGGCGGCCGTTAGCGGCTCATCTGGGGGACGGAGCTGAGCGGCGATGCAGCCGGGAGATGAGCTCCGCGAGGCGCTCATCTCCCGGCCGGCAACAGCAGAAGGAACCCGACCGCCGGACCCATCTGCGGGACGGAGATGCAGCCGGGAGATGAGCGGCGCAAGGCGCTCATCTCCCGGCTGGTAGCAGCGGAAGGACCGCCGGTGCCACTGACCTCCATGCGGAAGGGAGGACCGGGGAGCGGCGCTGCGGGTCGGGATACTTCTGCTGCCAGCGCCCACTATGTCCCGGGTTCTCGCAGCGTAAGTAGCCGCACAGGCAGCGGCGCTCCCCGGTCCTCACCAAGAAGATTCGATGATTGGTCGCGGTCTTCGGACCCGACCAATCACTGATCTTGGCTCCACATTTAAACACCGCTGTGCTGATTGGTCGGCGACGCCGCCCGCGACCACTCACCGGTTTGGGAGCCACATTTAAATATCGGCAGCGACCAATCAGCACAGCGGTGTTCAAATGTGGAGCCAAGATCGGTGATTGGTCGCGGCCGATATTTAAATTTGGCGCCCAAATCCGTGATTGGTCGCGGGCAGAGTCCGCGACCAATCAGCACAGTAGTGTTTAACTTTGGCCGCAAGATCAGTGCTTGGTCGCGGGCCAAGTCCGCGACCAATCAACGATTTGTGCGGCACATTTAAATAGCAGCCGCGACCAATTGGACCCGCAGCGCCGCTCCCCGGTCCTCCCTTCACGCCCTAGCCGCATGGATGTCAGCATTTGTGTTAAAAATCGCTGATTGGTCGCTGGCGCTGCCCGCAACCAATCACCGATTTCGGCGCCAAATTTAAATATCAGCCGCGACCAATCACCGATCTTGGCTCCACATTTAAACACCGCTGTACTGATTGGTCGCGGATGCTATTTAAATGTGCCGCCCAAATCGGTGATTGGTCGCGCACAGCGTCGGCGACCAATCAGCACAGTGGTGTTTAACTTTAGCGCCAACATCACTGATTGGTCGCGCTCTCCGCACATACCACAGGTGCCCTCTAGTGGTGGCTGCTGGCAGTGCAGATCTCAGTGCATACACCACAGGTGCCCTCTAGTGGAGACTGCTGGCAGCGCACAGCTCAGTGCATACACCACAGGCGCCCCGACCTCGTCCGGATGAGGGGGTGAGACGCTGCTTCTCGAAAGGCCCCCTACCTCGTCCGGATGAGGGGGTGAGACGCTGCTTCTCGAAAGGCCCCCTACCTCGTCCGGATGAGGTGGTGAGACGCTGCTTCTCAACAGGCCCCCAACCTGCTCAGGACGAGGGGGTGAGACGCTGCTTCAATAGGACCCCCAGAACTCTTCAGGGCGAGGGGGTGAGACCCCCTAACTCCTCAGGACGAAAGGGTAAGATGCTGCTTCTAGAGAGACCCCCCGACCTCCTCAGGACGAAGGGGTGAGATGCTGCTTCTCAAGAGGCCCCAACCTCCTCAAATCAAAGGGGTGAGACGCTGCTTCTCGAGAGGCCCCAACCTCCTCAAGACGAGGGGGTGAGACACTGCTTCTTGAGAGGCCCCAACCTCCTTAAGACGAGGGGGTAAGACACTGCTTCTCGAGAGGCCCCAACCTCCTTAAAACGAGGGGGTAAGATGCTGCTTCTCGAGAGACCCCCGACCTCTTCAGGAAGAGGGGGTGAGACGCAGTGAAGACCTGCTACAGTATTTATTGTACAGGAATGAAGTATGAAAATTGTACAAAGTACCTTCGTCCTCGTCCTCGCTGGACTCGCTGACGTGCACGCTCACAGCCGTGTTTGGGGAGTCTGTCCATTCAAAGTAAACCCCAAAACCAATGTCAAAGTTATCTGTGGCAAACTCCCAGAAAAGATAGGAGCCCTCCTCGTGTGTGGGGACCCGGACTGTGACCACCTCTCCTCTTCCGACGGTGATGACTGAATCCGCGTCCTGCCGGATCTTCTCTTTGAAGTCTTTAATTTGGGGTCTTGTCCACATGGATGGGGCAGCAATGACCGGCGTGGACTCTGTAGAGAGAAGGAAGTGGAAAAATAATGAGCAAACATAAACCATTAGCCAATGTCCAGGTATCGTCTGTTTGTCCACCCAACAGACCCCAACCCCACTGGGGTCAATAGGACGCACCTTTAGGCGCGTTCTCCAGCAGGTCTTCCAGCGGGGTCAGCCTCCAGTTCTTTCTCAGCATTGTCTATGTGTGGGTGGGTTTGTCCATTGACCGAGGGGGCTTCTCCGGAGCCGGTGATGCTTCCCATGTTCATCTTGGATGGAGAACTGACAGGGGAGCTGGTTCCAGCCGAAAGTGCCCCCTGCTGTTTCTGTAAGGCCGAGAGGGTAAGGAGAGGGTAACACCACGTCATTTATGAGCATTCTTCATTTCTTGTATGCTGCGAAGCAAAACTGCAGTGTAAAGCATGAGGGGAAGAACAAAGAAGCTTAACTTCTAATGAGGCAGCGTTTCAGACAACCACAGGCTCCAATAGACGCTGCACACAAATCCCACTGTCTTCCACTTATAAACGCTGCATCTAATCAACCAGCTACTCAGCACACCGCCATCATCAAGAGCAAAACTCAGCCGCGCAATTTTTTTATTTTTTTCTTACTAAAAACAATTAGTTAATTAGTTCAGGTTCCAGGGAACGTAAAGTGCAGGGTTTATTTTCTACATCAAAACCCGCAATAGCAATCTACTCTGATTATCGTATTTTTACAGCTGTTTTTACCCCATTTATTGTTGAAGATCTGAAGGTTTTATTAATTCTGTACAAGAAGCGAGGGCATTTTTTCGGCTCCACAGGAAAAAATAAACAAACCAAAAAAACACAAATTTCAGCAACGTCTTTAGATGCACAGCGGCCAGGAGTTTTCCGGGAAGCACAAGAAGTTTCCTCAAACTTTTAAACCAGTGTTTCCAAAACTCCAGTCCTCACGGCCCCCACAGGTCATGTTTCAGGATCTCCTTCGTATTACACAGGTGAGAGAATTCCTGATGCCTTGATAGTATTACACAGGTGATGGAAATACTAAGGAAATCCTGAAAACATGACCTATGGGGGCCGTGAGGACTGGAGTTTGGGAAACACCGTTTTAAACACAGGGGATTTTCTGCAAAAAAAAACAAACCCTGCAGCATTTATGCTACGTGGGAACATGGTCCGACAGGTAAATGCAGCTCAGAGCAGCGAGGCTCGGGGGTCTGTGCGCTGCGTCTACCTGTTGCTGAGCGAGCTGCACTTGGTACAGCTGCTGCATGTACTGCTGGTAGTGCTGTTCCTGCAGCTGCCGGATCAGGAGCTGCTGTTGCTCGAAGTTCCCCGGGTACTGCTGCGCTGCGTACTGCTGAAACTGCACCGCTGTCTGCGAGTTCAGGGCGGCCGTGATCTGCTGCCTGCAGAAAAAAAAAAATAGAATTAAGATTTGAAACACAAATGCACGATCCTGCCCTAATGACTGCTGCACCCGCCATTGCCTGTGGCCGGCAGAGCTTTAGTAATTTTCCATTAAAATGAATGTGACAGTGCTCCGTGGACCCCATTGTTGGTGACCCCAGCGCATGTACCCTCCAACCGGTCACCAGCATTGCATACAACAGACTGCTCCTTGCACTATGGCTCATACTACGAGGGTCCTGAATGAGTGACCCACCCAAAAATATCCTTTAAGAAAGATGAGTGACTTCCGATGGGAGTACTTACTTCTGCTGTTCCATTCTAAACCGTTCATCCTCCGCTCGCATCCTCTCTTCCTCCTCTCTCCGCAGCCTCTGCTCCTCTTCTTTCCTCCGCTTCTCCTCCTCTCGCAGCAGCCGCTGCCGCTCCTCCTCTTCCCGCCGTCTCCGCTCCTCCTCTTCTCTCCAGTAAAGTCAGCAGATGACGCTTTACACTGAACTATGTCGGACATGATTTTTGTAGCAGCGTCGACCGTTCTCACTTCCTGGGACTTAAAGCAGAAGTCCGGTCCATGATCCCTCCGGTCTTACATACCGACTGCTCCGTAAATCCATAATCACTGACTCCAGCTATACTGCAATTAGTACTGGAGTAGGAGGTAACCTGAAAGATGCCTCATGTCCTGTCAGTCTCATACTGCTGTTTTGTCCCCCATGCTTTACACTGCAGGTTGGATTCTATGTATCAAACTTAGTCAAAGTTTAAGAACTCCTGCGGCTTTAAGTTAGTGATATGATAGGGATTTGATACCACTTAAGGCAGTTGGAAATTTTACAAAATTGACCCATAAAAAACAAATATTTCTCGCCTGATGACTCCTTCGCTTCTCCCGTGCTCACACTCTGGCGGCCATCACTTTTTTTCCTGCAGCGATGATGTTGTATAATCCATGTGACTGCTGCAGTCGATCACTGGTTTCTACGGTCTCATGCTGTACATGCCAGTGATTGGCTGCAGCAATCTGATAGAGTGACGTGACGTCATCCCTGCAGGAAACAGAAAGCTCCTTTAAACTAACAGACAACCCCTTTAAGTGTGGAAAAACGTGACCCAGATGTCGATCATCATCTATCTTGTGAGATAGCGACTGCTGTTAACCTCTGCTATAGACTGGAGCAGAAAGATTTGCAGGACCCAGGTCCGGCATCCATAGAAAACCGCTGCAAACCATCTCCTATCTATCAGCATCACCAGCGCCTCTTCTGGTAGAGTTGGGTGGGTTCACTGCACAATCTGCAGAGCGGTCCCTTTAAGAACGTCTCCAGTAACTATTAGTGCTGGAGTTGTTTTCAGGTACCTGTCTGCAGGTTGTGCATCACCTTGCCGCTCAGCCCCACTCACTTTAATAGAACTGAGCTGCAATACCAGGCACAGCCTGTGGACACGTGTGGCGCTGTTTCTGGAGGAAACCAGCAGTTACCGTGCAGCACCGATGCCGGATGTACGGATTGTAGGGATTAGTACCTTTTTCTCTCCTGCTCTTCTTTCTCTATTTTATGGGATGTGACGTATGTGGAGAAGAGGTGGCAGCATCTGTTCAGGAGGGTGACAAACTCCGTCATGGCTTCCTGCTTGCTCAGGTTGCCCAGGGCCGCCCATTCTTTCCTGTGAGAAAGACGACAGTGTGTGAACGACACTCAGAGGGAGCAAAGGCTTCTATGAAGAGGTTAGAAACGCGTCGTCGTTCAGTTTTATGCAAGAAACAGTCTGCAGTTTTCTATTAAACTTTGCATTTCAATTCCTATTTTTTTTTTTTGGACACATCAGATCGATGCATGCCCATGATGGAAAATCTGTTGCCGTTTTGCGTACACAGCTCCCATAAATGCTCATGGTAATGAGGTTCACCCTGCAGTCCCTGACTGCTACTTTAGTGGTGAAAAATATACAATGGCAGGATCAGACTACATATGTAGTGTAGTCTGTAACCATGGAGACACACAGATCTGCATCAGTGCTGTGTATACAAAACGGTAAGAAAACGTTAGGCTATTTACAAAGTGGCTACTTTTTTATAGGAATGTGATACAGTGAAACAAACCACACGACGTTCATTACCTCCTATCGTTGCCCAGGACATCGAAGAAGCCAACTTCGGGGCACGTGTCGGGGTTGTACGGTCCCAGGAGGACTTGTTTGTACACAGCCACCAGCCTCAGCTTCTCCTCGTAGGTTGGATGGAAAGCCTTCCCGTCCTTCTCTGTAAAAAAATACAGAAGGAAAATGGTTAGGAGACCCATCACATGTACCAAACTGCGTGTGCCGCCATATAATGCTCCACAAAAACTGTAATAAGACAGTGATAGGACCACTAAAGCCACCTGACCCCAGTGTGCAGTAATCAGACCCTGCAATACTGAGTAATATCTGTGCACAACACATAATACAATCCACTTTCCAGTAATTGGACCCAGAACGATAAAATTCAATTCTTACAGGGTGATTCCTTAAATACCTTGTAAAAGTCCCTGAGCTCCCCCGATTCTGCAGCTCTTTTCCGTTTTTCGCTGCGTCGCTCCATTGCAGAGATATTCACATTTGCGTCTTTTGGAGCACTGCATGTGAAATCTCTGCTTGTAGTGCAACGGGCTGTTTCTTCTCTGCTTCCACAGATCAGGAGAAGATCTAGTAGTCGAGCATGTGATCATTGGCAGCGTCTTGGAGGGAGGGCTGAAAGTGCGCACTCCCAAATAAGACTGAAAAAATGCAAAGTTGGACTGCAAAGCAGAGATTTCACATACTGCACTCCGAAAGCAACAAATGTGAGTATCTCTGCAATGCAGCAACGCAGTGCAAAACGGCAAAAAAGCAGCAGGGTTCAGGAGAGCTCAGGGATTTTTACCAGATATGTAACTAAATTTTTTGAGGCCGAGTGACAAAACCAAAAATATTTTTATATGCATCTCCAAAAGTACAGCCTAGTTTCCCTGCAGCCACATTAAATGTTGTGATACTGTACTTTGTGCCAAATGATAAAGGCAGCTCAGCTAAACCTGACTGTATGAATACAGTAGCCACCAAAAGTTTAGCATTTTTTTTTTAAATTGTGATTGCTTCTGTTTGGTTGTTGTGAGGCCATTTTTCTGGTGATTTTAGTTAACTGGAAGCAAATGATTGTCAGCTATCAGGACAAAAATTGTGTTGGACATTGTTTTATCCCTTTATGTGTTAGTTTTCAACATTTGCTGGGCCAAATGTTTTGCATATTTTGTTATGGGCAGTCGAATTTTGCCTAAATTTTTTTTTTTGCGTTTTAAGGTTAAAAACATGGCAGAGACAAAGCCAAATTTATCACCAGATGTCAGGAAGCTTATTATTCTGGGAGTGAAGTCAGGGAAAAGCCATAAAGAGGCAGCTATGGAATTCACCTGTTCTCAGAGTCAAGTGTCAGGTATATTAAAGAAAGAAAAAGAAGGTTCTGGAACAGCCGACAAACCTAGAAGTGGACGACCAAGGAGAACTTCCTCCAGAGTTGATCACATTATAAAGAAAAAGTCAGTATCTGATGTCCACAAAATGAACAAAGAATATGGGGTCAAAGTGAGTCGCGACGACTAAGCAGTAGGGCTGAATGCACGAGTTCCAGTCAAGAAGCCTTTCATCTCTGCAAAGAAAAGGAAGGTCTGACTTGTGTTTGCCAAAGAACACAGCCAACGGAAAGAGACAGATTGGTCTAAGGTGTTGGGGTCGGTTGAATCCAAGTTCAATCTGTTTGGTAGTGATGGCAGCACTGTATATACTGCAGAGTTGGAAAACGTAATGATGTAAGGTACCAAACGCATACAGTGAAACATGGTGGTGGCAATCTCATGGTTTTGGGCTGCTTTTCTGCATCTGCCATTGGCCCTTGGCATAGAATTGATGGAAATATGAATGCTACCATGAACAAGGATACAGTTGTGCTCAAAAGTTTACATACCCCGGCAGAATTTTTCCTTTCTTGGTCTTGTTTCAGAGAATATGAATGATATTCAAAAGCATTTTGGTTACAATTAAGGTCTTGTATGATGACAACTTCATGCACTTTCAATTCCTCACCAGGGAAATTACATCACAACAACCAGACAGAAGTTATCACATTTTAAAAAAAAAAAAGCAAAACTTTTGGACTCTATAGTATAATCTATATGTGCGCTGTATCGGCCATAGTATCAGAGATAATGCGGTGTCTGACTATCTGTATGATCTGAATCTAAGTGAAGGAGGCAGGAAACATTTCCGTAAGAACGGTCCAGTCACGCTAAAATTCACAACGGAACTTTAATCATTGCAAAATGGAATTTTCTGAACTTTCTAACACTGTTTGATGTACAATACAAAGTTATATTGTGGCACCGTGATAGCCAGAAAAATCGATGTAAATACTTGTATGCCAAAAATGACAAAAGTATTCTCGGAGTGATACCTTTATTGGCTAACCAGAAATTATATATATATATATGCAAGCTTTCAGAGCACAGAGGCTCCTTCTTCAGGCAAGATTACAAATGAATTCATGAGACAAAAGGCACAGCATCTGAGAGATGTTACAACAAGACATTTGTTCATGAGGTGTAAGTTGTGATGTCTCCTACAGATAAGTTAGGGAGAGCAAATTAGTTGTTTTTTTTTTTTTTGCAAAATGAGAGGCCTTGGGAATGTTTAATTATCTGGAGGTGTGAATTGTGTCCATGTAGTGAGTCATAAAGCCAGGTGTTATATTTAGTCCTGTTGTCAGTGAATTGAACATCCTTATCAATTTGAATTCCCAAATTTTTCTTTCTCTGTTGCCCTTGAAGTGACCTTTTAGTATTAAAACTTTTAGATCTTTCATACAGTGTCCCCGGCCAGAGAAATGTTTTCCCACAGGTGTGTCCTGTTCATTCTTAATTGTGTGTCTGTGTAAATTCATTCTTGTTTGCAGTTTTTGCATCGTTTCTCCAATATAAACTCCTTCCGGACACCTTGTACATTGTATCATGTCACCACACTGGAGGATGTACATGAAAAGACATCCATGATTTTGTAGTCCTGATTTGTGTTAGGTATACAGACTGTATTTGATGGTGATATGTGGGTACAAGTTTTGCATTTTTTGTTTTTACATGGGAATGTGCCCGTCACTGATGGTGATCAGAGGACACTTCTGACAAGGAGATTCCTTAAGTTAGGGGGCTGTTTGTAGGAGAGAAGTGGTAGTTCTGGGAATATTTCTTTCAGTTTGTGGTCTCTGTGGAATATGGGTTGGAGATCAGCACCAATTTTCCTTAGGATGTTCATGTGGGAGTTGTATGTGACCACAAGAGAAGCCTGTTGTTGTCCTCCCTTTGTCTGTAATCCAGGAGGCTACTTCTTGGTATCCTTGTAGCTCTGTGAATTTGTTCATCTATTACCAGTGGATGGGATCCTTGTTGTAGGAATGTATTCCTCAGGGATAGTAGCTGCAGTTTTCTGTCCTTGCTGTCTGAACAGATTCGAATGTACCTCAGAGCTTGACTGTAGATGATGGATTTTTTTGTGTGTCTTGGATGAAAGCTGTTCCATCTAAGATATGCTGGACGTCCTGTGTAGTGTTGAGCCACCCCCGTAGTGTTCGAGTTCGGTTCGGTTCGTCGAACACCCGTGTGTTCGCCGAACTGTTCGTCGAACACCTTCGAACACCGTTAAAACCAATGGCAGGCAAACAAAAACACATAGAAACACATAGAAAACACCTTCAAAGGTGTCCAAAAGCTGACAAACTGCTCAGAAGACACAACTAACACATGGAAAAGTGACAAGTACATATAGTCATGCGAAAAGAAAAGAGGTGGAGGAGTAAAAGGAGGGGGAGACACAGATATAGGCATGTCATGCCCTTCTAAAATCCAAAAAGTGAGAAGCCGACACGTTCAGTCCGCTCCTGCCCATGCCACCTCCGCGTCGCCGGGTTTGTGCCAGAGCCGCGGTGAACCCTGACGGCCAGCCCCCCTCTCCCAATACTGGTGCCTGTCCGCTGGTGGGTCGAGCGAGCCCCCCTGTGGTGGAGGCAGCTCTAAGCTTTTTAATTTAAATTGTCTCTCTAATTTGAATGAATACACTTTAAATCCATTTACAAGGATCTATTGGAGGGCAAGTCTCATGCCAGCAGCCGCGTAATTCCAGCTCCAGTAGCGTCCACTAAAGCTGCTGCAGTTAAAAAGCTTTTATAAGGATCGAGCTCGGCGGTCCACCGCAAGGTATCCTACTGCCAGTCCCAGCCCCTATGCCTTGGGGTGCCTCCTGATGCTCTTCACTGAGTATCCCGTGGTCCCGAAGCATTTCCTTTGAAAAAAATAAGTGTCCAAACTACAGGTGGTGTAGCTTGCTTAACAGCCAGGATAATCCGCTGACTAGCAGACACTGCTACTAGGCACAAAGTATTTCCTGGGCTAGATGCAATTAAAAATTTGTAATTAGATACTCTCGTTGGATGCTGAGAAAGCATTCCATAGAGTCTCCTGGCATGCCATATATGATTCTCTTAAAAAGCTTGGGGTAGGGGTCTAGGGGACCCTTTTATAGCCAAAATCACGGCCCTGTATCGCAATACGTCACCTAGGCTGAAGATAAATGGAACTGTAGCACCCTGAGGGCTCGGTTGCTACAGAGGTATTGCACCTCACCCAGAGGTGTGATATCTCACTCTCAGGTAAGGATGTAGTGTGGATCAGGACCCGACACCTGCATGCATTACACCACATTGCCGTGGGGCAGGGCGACCAATATGCCCCTGAGATGGGCACGACAGTCCCTGTCCCTGGCTGGAGTGGGGGGAGGGAACACTGAGGAAGGGGAACCCTGTAGTGCAGGAGCAGGGAGGAAGCAGTTCCTGGGTGCATTGAGAAAGGAGTATAAAAGGTGGGCACCATCTTAGTTCAGTGCAGAGAAGTCTGAGCAGAAGTGGCAGGGAGCAGGGGCTCTGCATGAGCTCTGCTCCGGAGGCGGGCCTAGTAACAGAGGCCCAGGCCTGGAAGAGGGAGAAGGAAGGAAGAGGAGCGGAGAAGGCTCCAGGAACGAGGAACGAAGGGATCCCAGGGGTGCGGACGGGCGAGTCAGTCGCCACCGCACGCCCGAATCCACCTGCGTGGAGGGGTCAGGCCAAAGGGGGAGACCGGTCCCCGAAACTAGTGGAGGCAGGAAACGACCCTCAGCTAGAAACAGGAGGCTGTGACATTTTATGTGGCGCAGCCCCTCGCTACACCCGCTAGGAAGGCACCACATAGGGTCAGGGAAACTGGCGCCAAGTTTACCAAGAGGAGGCCCGAGGCAGCCGGACAGAAGGGTTGGTAAGAAAGGCCAGACAAAGGACACACAAAGGGGGTCCTGTGAAGCGCTCCAAAGTTATCTGGGAGTTGTCTGAGCCCCTCACCTGGTGAGCACAGTACGACGTGGGCAGCCGTTACCTGCAGACGTGGTCTGGATAATAAGAACTGTGAGTAAAGGCCCTGGACTGCATCACTGACTCCGTGTCGTTACTGCTGCTGCCCTGCACCATCACCCCCATCCTCCGCATACACTGCCCTGAGGCTATACTCCTCCCGTGGGGAGTTATGCTACGCTCTGCTGCACCCACAACACCAGCCTCAGCGGTCTGCCCTGGAGCGGCGGTTCACTCTGACCGCAATCCACGGGTGGCGTAGTCGGATATTTAAACATCAAAACCACATAAATAGTTCCGCCACTGGTTTGACCGCCCTGAGCCACGGAACCGGGTCGCCGCCACGGAGACTACAACCACCAGCATCCACCAAAAAGGGTCCGGCTCCGGGTGTCCCAAGGCCCAGGGGGCGCGTCAGAACATTTTCATCACCTTTCACAATCACCAATGGGACAAGGCAGGGATGTCCTCTGTCCCCTCTCTTATACATCCTAGTGACGGAGCACCTGCTCTCATCAATTCGTCATAACCCCAATATTAGGTGGAAGGCACCGAGTACAAGTGCTCTCTATTTGCTGCTGATGTCCTAGTATATATCACTCAATCACATATATCCATCCATGCTGTTATGGCTGAAATAGATCACTTTGTTACATGGTCAAATTTTAAAATCAATGCAGCGAAGTCTGAGGCCCTCGATGTCTCCCTCCCCAAATCCATATAGGATTCCATCCAGTTCAACTTTCCCTTTGCCTGGCCCTCACAGGGTATCAAATACTTAGGAATTCCTATTCATAGAGACCTCTCCCATCTATGTTATCTTAATTTTGGGCCCTTTATTGAACAACTCCATACAGACCACGGTTGGCAAGTTAGAACTGTAAGATTCACTACGTGAACCACTGGTGTTTTGTGGAAAAGCACATGTACACTGTGTTCCAAATTATTATGCAAAAAGTGTTTAGGAGTGATAAGGGAAGAATTTGTTTGTTTGTCAGTTAAACTCATTGATGGTGATGTGTGTCAGGGCTCTTTATATCACTGTAAGCAATTGCAGACACCTGTGCTAATTAGTTTGGCAGGTGTGTCCAATGAAAGGCAAGACTACTTAAGAAGGCTGTCTCACATTATTAAGCAGCCTACATTTTCTGCCAAAATGGGAAAGAAAAAGGATGTGTCGGCTGCTGAGAAGCAACAAATTGTGGAGTGTTTAGGTCAAGGCATGACTACAATCAACATTGTGCGATGATCAGGATGAAGTGTCTTGGCAATCAAGAAGTATGTAGCTGATTCACAGTACACACGTGTGCGTGCTGATAAGGGCAAATTGAGGACTCTTTCCTACAGGCAATTACGTCAGGTTGAAAGAGCAGCGGCAAAAAAGCCTTGTCATAGCAGCAGACAAGTTTTTGAAGCTGCTGGTGCCTCCAACGTCCCCCGAACAACAAGATGCAGGGTCCTTCAGAGGTTTGCAGCTGTGCATACGCCATCCTGTCGACCTCCTCTATCCACTTCACACAAGCAGAAACGGCTCCAGTGGGCCAAACATTACATGAAGACTGATTTCAAAACTGTTTTGTTCACGGATGAGTGCCGTGCAGCGCTCGATGGTCCAGATGGATGGAGTGGAGGATGGCTGGTTGATGGACACCCCACGTAAACACGGCTACAGCGCCAACAAGGAGGAGGTGGAGTAATGTTTTGGGCTGGAATCATGGGGAGAGAGATTGTCGGCCCCTTTAGGATCCCTGAAGGCGCTAAAGATGAACTCCATAATGTATGTGGATTTTCTCAAACAGCACTTCCTGCCATGGTTCAAGAAGAAGAACCGTGTATTTCACAGCAAGATCATTTTTTTGCATGATAATGCACCATCTCATGCTGCACATAAAACATCTGCATCTCTGGCTGATATGGGCATAAAAGGGGACAAACTTATGGTGTGACCCCATGCTCCCCTGACCTCTACCCCATTCAGAACCTTTGGAGCATCATTAAAAGGAGTGTCTATGATGGCGGGAGGCAGTTCACATCTAAGCAACAGCTCTGGGAGGGTATTCTGTCCTCATGCAAAACAATTGAAGCAGAAACCATCCAAAACCTGACAAATTCAATGGACGAGAGAGTTCAGAAGCTCCTTTCGAACAAGGGGTCCTATGTGAAAATGTAACATCACCTAGAATAAAGTTTTGAGTTGAAAACTGTTTGATTTCAGTTTCTAACAACCTGCTAATGCTTATAATTTCAAAAATGACCATTTTTTTGGTCTTTATTAAAATGAAAAGGTTGATCGAAAAGTTTGGGGGATCTAAGAGTGTGGCAACCCAGTAGTCATGATTACTTCGAATTCTGACAATATGAGGGTCATGCTGCAGGTAGTGCAGCAAGAAGGCACTTATGTGTCTTGCGCATCTCGGAGCCCCAAAATTATTTTCCGGGCTAGATGCAGCTAAAAATTATTGTTAATTTTAAATCTGGTGAAGCTTTAGTATAGATGGCCTAATAGGATCAGTGCTGCACACTGCTACAAAGCCCAAATTATTTTCCAGCCAAGATACAGATAAACATGATTAGTAATTTTAAATCTGGTGGAGCTTATTATAGATGGCCTAATAGAATCAGTGCTGCACACTGCTACAAAGCCCAAATTATTTTCCAGCCAAGATACAGATAAACATGCTTAGTAATTTGAAAGCTTAAAACGGTTGGTAGGGTGATTTTAACCAATCATCAAGCTTTTACTCTCCCCAGGATGACACAGGGGTAGAAAAGTCGTTTCGGATCCATGATTTGTTCATCTTTATGAACGTGAGTCTGTCTACATTATCAGTGGAGAGCCGCGTGCGCTCATCTGTCAGCACACCACCAGCAGCGCTGAACACACGTTCAGACAGAACGCTGGCTGCGGGGCATGACAAGATCTCCAAGGCGTAAGTGGCTAGCTCCAGCCATTTATCCAGATTGGAAGCCCAAAAAGAGCAAGGGTCCAGTGACACAGTCGTGGCTTCAATGTTTACTTGGAGATACTCCTGTACCATCGTCTCTAGGCGTTGACTATGTGTCAGACTTCTTGTCTCCTGTGGCCTTGCAAAGGATGGGCTAAAAAAGTGGTGAAATGATTCCGCAAAATTGATGTTACCAGCAGATACTGTGGTTCTGTTACGGTTTGAGTGCTGAACACTTGACGGTCCCACGGTTGGCAAGTTGGAACTGTGAGATTCACTACGTGCACCACTGGTATTTTGTGGAAAAGCACATGTAAGATTCTGCAACAGTCTCTGCTGATACTCCTGCATGCGTGCATCTCTTTCTATGGCAGGAATAATTTCTGCAAATTTACTTTTGTACCGGGGATCTAACAGTGTGGCAACCCAGTAGTCAGGATTATTTCTAATTCTCATAATTCGAGGGTCATGTTGCAGGTAGTGCAGCAAGAAGGCACTCATGTGTGTTGCGCATCCAGGAGCACCAAGTCCCTGTTGTGTTGGTGGCGAGGTAACAATCATGCTTCCTTCCTCTGTCCTCTCCCCCCAACCTCGCACAACAGAAATGTGATCAAGGTCTCCCTCATCTGATGAGTCTTCCATCAGTTCGTCCTCCACTTCTTCCTGGGCTCCTGCACCTTCCTCACTAGTTTGGCTGCTACCATGCGCCCTGGTAAAACCATCTCCCCCACCCTCACATGCCTGCCGCCTTGGTGCTGCCGACCGTCTGGACCTTGCAGATGTTAGCCCTTCCGCATACAACTCCTCCTCCTCTACTTCCTCCACCTCCTCTTGTGCCACCACCTGACTCCGAATTCTGTTTAACATGTGCTCCAGCATGTAAATCACCGGAATAGTCATGCTGATAATGGCATCGTCAGCACTAAACATCTTCGTCGCCATTTCAAAACTGTGCAGAAGGGTGCATAGGTCCCTGATCTGAGACCACTCCTCCAGCATGATTTGCCCCACCTCTGGATCTCGTTGGCCCAGGCTATACGTCAGAACGTATTGCACCAGGGCTTGTCGGTGCTGTCACAGTCGCTGCAACATGTGCAGAGTTGAATTCCACCGGGTAGGCACATCGCATTTTAGCCGGTGAAGTGGCAGGCGCAACGACTTCTGTAGAGATGTAAGTCGCTGAGCTGCGGGATGCGAACGGCGGAAGTGAGCACACAGCGACCGTGCCCTCTGCAGAAGGCCATCTAGTCTGGGATAGTGGGCTAAAAATTGCTGGACAACCAGGTTTAACACGTGAGCCATACAAGGCACGTGTGTGACATTGCCCCGGCGAAGGGCCGCACCCAGGTTTGCAGCATTGTTGCACACGGCCTTCCCTGGTTTCAGGTCCAGTGGAGACAACCATTCATGAAATTGGTTCTCCAGAGCTGACCACAACTCCTCAGCTGTGTGACTCACATTTCCCAGACATTTCAATGTAAAAACCGCCTGATGACGTTGAGCCCTACTGCCAGCATAGTAAGGAGGTGTGCAGGATCCCTTCTGCGCAGTTAGAAAGCTTGTGGCATGACCAGACAGGCTTTGGGTGCAGGTGGAAGACCGAGAGGAGGTTGAGGAGGCAGAAGCAGTGGAGGAACTTTGACATAAAGAGGATTGACGCACAACTCGTGGGGACGGCAAGACTTGGACAGCAGCCCCTTGTCCTGCTGTCACCATAGTTACCCAGTGCCCAGTCAGCGACATGTAACGCCCCTGTCCATGCCTACTCGTCCAAGTGTCTGTGGTGAAATGCACCCTGTCACACACAGAGTTTCTCAAAGAAGCGGTGATGTTGTGTGCGACATGCTGGTGGAGCGCAGGCACACCTTTCTTTGAGAAGTAGTGCCGACTGGGCATCTGGTACTGGGGCACTGCGACGGACATAAGGTCTCGAAAATCCTCTGTGTCCACCAGGCGGAAAGGCAGCATTTCTGTAGCCAAGAGCTTGCAGATGGTGAAATTCAACCTCTTAGCTTTCTCATGGCTACGAGGAAATGGTCTTTTACTTGTCCACATCTGAGGGACCGAGGGCTGGCTATTGTGCTTAGACGGGGTTGATAAGGGTGTCCCCGGCAAACTGCCGGTCTGTGAGGAAGATGCAGACGGACATGTTAGGTTGCCTTGATCCAAAGGTGGTGCTATCGATGTCGGACAGCGCTCAACACCAGCTGGTGTTACCACCTCCAAAGAAAATGATGACCTGCCAATCACGCTGGCTGTTGCGGGTAAAGAGGTGGCAGGTCTGCGCCCCAAAACAGGTGTGACTGCTGTCCCCCCAGTCACAGAGGATGAAGAGGCTGCGGATGCACAAGATATGGCAGACGGTGGTTGGCCCGGCCGGCTAGGCCGCATTGTAGCACACTGAGCTTCCCACTGCAACTTATGCTTCATGTCCATGTGCCGGTTCATGCATGAAGTACTCAAACTATGTATTTTTTGGCCTCTACTTAGCTTTTGCTGACAAATGTTACAGATAACACGAGTTGGGTCATCTTTATCGATCTGAAAAAATGCCCAGGCTATGCAAGGCTTAGCACCCATGCGACCTGAAGAGCCACCACGACTTGTGGTGAGAGGCAGAGTTGTGTTTGAGGATGCAGTTGTTGACGTCCTTCCAGTACTACGTCTCTGTCCAGGAAGGCGCAACCTGACCTCGTCGTCACTAGCATCTTCCTCCACCTCCTCTGCTGACCTCATCTCTTGGCTGACTGTGGGTTGACAGTAAGTGGGATCTCCAACCTCATCATCATCACCCTGTGCGTTATCACACCCGTCGTCCTCAGAGCCAACCTGTTCCTGCCCTGACAAAAAACTAAAGTTGTCGCTCCAATCAGGTATTTGAGTCTTATCATCGTCTTCCTCATTGTCTCCACCAACAGGAGTTACAGTTTGGGAATGAGGGTCTACATTATGGTCAGAACCTTCTGCGTCTGGTCCTGGATCCGACTCATAAAGATTCTGGGCATCAGTGCAGATTATTTCCTCGTCTGGATTCACAGAAGCGCTGGAGTCGACCTCTGATTCCCAGGCTATAGTATGAGTAAACAGCTCTGCAGACTCAACCATCTGTTCTACCTCATACTCAGACGGGCAGCTGGAGATTTGGGAGCTGTGAGGAAGCAAGTGCGATTGGGGTGACACCTTTGAGGACTGGAGTATTTGTGATGTTGAAGTTGATGTGGAGGAGAGCCCACTTAAAGGAGCACTTGATATCCGTTGAAGCACCTGCTGTTTTTGTGCCTCATCTGGAATTTGTAGCGATTGGCGTGGCCGTAAGAAAGGGATCTTATCACATTGTCCGCTAAAAGTAGACATTTTAGTTTGGCTGGAAGATGGTCTTTCTTCTGCAGATGTTACTGTTGCTTTAACACCTACCCCACGGACACAACCTTTTTTCCCCTTCCCAACACGCCTATTCCCCTTTCCACCAGCAGCAGGCCTTTTTCCACTCATTTTGGTGGTTAACTAATTCACAACTCTGGAGTTGTTTGCACAAAAAAACAATGGATGGGAACCGAGCAGAGCTGAGTGGCCAAACTGTGGTATTAGGCCAAAACTATTGGCTGGGTTAGATGCAGAAAAAAATTATATTCAATTTGCAACCTGATGGAGGTCAGTATAGATGGACTAATAGAACAAGTCCCACACACAGCTAGAAGCCCAAATATTTTTTCAGAGGTAGATGCAGAAATTTTTTTTATTCAGTTTGCAACCTGATGGAGGTCTGTATAGATGGATTAATAGAACAAGTCCCACACACAGCTACAAGCCCAATATTTTTTCAGAGGTAGATGCAGAAAAAAAAATATTCAGTTTGCAACCTGATGGAGGTCAGTATAGATGGACTAATAGAGAAAGTCCCACACACTGCTAGAAGGCCAAATATTTTTTCAGAGCTAGATGCAGACAAAAAATTATTTTGAATTTGCAACCTGATGGAGGTCAGTATAGGTGGACTAATAGAACAAGTCCCACACACTGCTAGAAGGCCAAATATTTTTTCAGAGCTAGATGCAGATAAAAATTATATTCAGTTTGCAACCTGATGGAGGTCTGTATAGATGGACTAATAGAGAAAGTCCCACACACTGCTAGAAGGCCAAATATTTTTTCAGAGCTAGATGCAGATAAAAATTATATTCAATTTGCAACCTGATGGAGGTCAGTATAGATGGACTAATAGAACAAGTCCCACACACAGCTAGAAGCCCAAATATTTTTTCAGAGGTACTGTAGATGCAGATAAAAATTATTTTTAATTTGCAACCTGATGGAGGTCAGTATAGATGGACTAATAGAGAAAGTCCCACACACTGCTAGAAGGCCAAATATTTTTTCAGAGCTAGATGCAGAAAAAAATTATATTCAGTTTGCAACCTGATGGAGGTCAGTATAGATGGACTAATAGAGAAAGTCCCACACACTGCTAGAAGGCCACATATTTTTTCAGAGGTAGATGCAGAAAAAAATATATTCAGTTTGCAACCTGATGGAGGTCAGTATAGATGGAGTAATAGAACAAGTCCCACACACAGCTAGAAGCCCAAATATTTTTTCAGAGGTAGATGCAGATAAAAATTATTTTTAATTTGCAACCTGATGGAGGTCAGTATAGATGGACTAATAGAGAAAGTCCCACACACTGCTAGAAGGCCAAATATTTTTTCAGAGCTAGATGCAGATAAAAATTATATTCAATTTGCAACCTGATGGAGGTCAGTATAGATGGACTAATAGAACAAGTCCCACACACAGCTAGAAGCCCAAATATTTTTTCAGAGGTATTGTAGATGCAGATAAAAACTATTTTTAATTTGCAACCTGATGGAGGTCAGTATAGATGGACTAATAGAGAAAGTCCCACACACTGCTAGAAGGCCAAATATTTTTTCAGAGCTAGATGCAGAAAAAAATTATATTCAGTTTGCAACCTGATGGAGGTCAGTATAGATGGACTAATAGAGAAAGTCCCACACACTGCTAGAAGGCCACATATTTTTTCAGAGGTAGATGCAGAAAAAAATATATTCAGTTTGCAACCTGATGGAGGTCTGTATAGATGGAGTAATAGAACAAGTCCCACACACAGCTAGAAGCCCAATATTTTTTCAGAGGTAGATGCAGAAAAAAATATATTCAGTTTGCAACCTGATGGAGGTCAGTATAGATGGACTAATAGAGAAAGTCCCACACACTGCTAGAAGGCCAAATATTTTTTCAGAGCTAGATGCAGATAAAAATTATATTCAATTTGCAACCTGATGGAGGTCAGTATAGATGGACTAATAGAGAAAGTCCCACACACTGCTAGAAGGCCAAATATTTTTTCAGAGCTAGATGCAGATAAAAATTATATTCAATTTGCAACCTGATGGAGGTCAGTATAGATGGACTAATAGAACAAGTCCCACACACAGCTAGAAGCCCAAATATTTTTTCAGAGGTACTGTAGATGCAGATAAAAACTATTTTTAATTTGCAACCTGATGGAGGTCAGTATAGATGGACTAATAGAGAAAGTCCCACACACTGCTAGAAGGCCAAATATTTTTTCAGAGCTAGATGCAGAAAAAAATTATATTCAGTTTGCAACCTGATGGAGGTCAGTATAGATGGACTAATAGAGAAAGTCCCACACACTGCTAGAAGGCCACATATTTTTTCAGAGGTAGATGCAGAAAAAAATATATTCAGTTTGCAACCTGATGGAGGTCTGTATAGATGAAGTAATAGAACAAGTCCCACACACAGCTAGAAGCCCAATATTTTTTCAGAGGTAGATGCAGAAAAAAATATATTCAGTTTGCAACCTGATGGAGGTCAGTATAGATGGACTAATAGAGAAAGTCCCACACACTGCTAGAAGGCCAAATATTTTTTCAGAGCTAGATGCAGATAAAAATTATATTCAATTTGCAACCTGATGGAGGTCAGTATAGATGGACTAATAGAGAAAGTCCCACACACTGCTAGAAGGCCAAATATTTTTTCAGAGCTAGATGCAGATAAAAATTATATTCAATTTGCAACCTGATGGAGGTCAGTATAGATGGACTAATAGAACAAGTCCCACACACAGCTAGAAGCCCAAATATTTTTTCAGAGGTACTGTAGATGCAGATAAAAATTATATTCAATTTGCAACCTGATGGAGGTCAGTATAGATGGATTAATAGAACAAGTCCCACACACAGCTAGAAGCCCAATATTTTTTCAGAGGTAGATGCAGAAAAAAATATATTCAGTTTGCAACCTGATGGAGGTCTGTATAGATGGATTAATAGAACAAGTCCCACACACAGCTAGAAGCCCAATATTTTTTCAGAGGTAGATGCAGAAAAAAATATATTTAGTTTGCAACCTGATGGAGGTCAGTATAGATGGACTAATACAACAAGTCCCACACACAGCTAGAAGCCCAATATTTTTTCAGAGCTAGATGCAGAAAAAAATTATATTTAATTTGCAACCTGATGGAGGTCAGTATAGATGGACTAATAGAATGATGCTATGGCGAAAAGATTTTACTTCACTAGGTGCAGTAAAAAAATTGGTATTCTATACACAGGTGGTATATCTTGCAACACAGATAGGCTACTCCACTGACTAACACACTCTGCAATAGGCCAAAAAGGATTAGCTTTGCTAGATTCAGCCAAATGCTGTGAAAAAAACTTGCACAGCACTGGCACAGACCTGCCTGGCAAAAACTGATAGGAACTGATGTAACCTAGTCCTGAAAAGGACTGCAATTACAATTAGTCTTTACTCCCACAATCTATCTATTTAAGAGCACAGACCTGCCTGATAAAAGTCGTAGGAAATGCTGTAACCTAGTCCTTAAAAGGACTGCAATCACAACTATTCCCTACTCCCAAGCTATCTGTAGATTTGTGCGAAAATTGGCTTGAAATTAACAAGGTATAGCACACACAGCAACAGCGGTGCCGTCTAACACGCAGCTGCAGCAGTGAGAAAATGGTGGCGACGGGGAAAATGGCTTGGTCTTATAGGGCAAGGACATGTGACATACACTGCCAATGACACATGCCCTTGCTTGTGTGAAAAAAAGCACTTCGCTCCGTGTGTGCGCTGCTGATAGGCTGACAGATTGCACCTCCCCACTGTAAATGCGGGAAAGAGAAAAAAAAAATGGAGATCTTCATTGTTCCTGCAGAGATCCATCCCCTGCCCCTCCCCCCGCCCTGCTGTACACTCAAACTGCGTATTAACATTAATTTTCATCATTACTGAGAAAAAATCCAGTTATGATTTTGGTGCACGAACAGTTATCAAACATAACCTCGAACAGCCGAATTTTTCTCAAATTGTTCGTGTTCGCCGAACGGCTCGAACACCGCCCAAAACAGCTCGAATTTGAGATTGGCGAACAGTTCGAGTAGAACAACGCTCATCTCTAGTCCTGTGGGCTTATGGTAAATTGATGTCTGTATGGTGTTGTCTTTGATGTATATGGTCATGTCCAGAAAATGTATTTGGGATTTTGAGAAGTTGAGGGTGAGCTTGATGGTTGGGTGGAACCTGTTGAAGTTATCGTGGAAGGTCAGCAGATCATCTTTTGAGCCTGTCCAGATTATTAGCAGATCATCAATGTAGCGGAAGTATGCTAGAGGTTTAATAGAGCAAGATGACAAAAACTCCTCCTGTAGTTTAGCCATAAATAGGTTAGCATATTGTGGGGACATTTTGCTTCCCATGTCGCTACCCATACATTGTTGGTATAAATTGTTCCCAAAGGAGAAATAATTGTGATGGAGCACAAACCTGATGAATTGCAGAGTTGGTTCTGTAGCCAGATTGTTTTTTTGTAGGAAATGTTTGCTTGCTACAATCCCATCCTCATGAGGAATGTTGGAGTAGAGAGACTCTACATCCATGGTGGCTAGTATTGTGTCCTCCGGAAGTGGGCCGAGAGCTGACAGTTTGCAGAGGCTATCCGTGGTGTCCTGGATATAGCTGGGTGTGCGTCTCACCAGGGGTTTCAGAATGTTCTCCACCCAGCCTGAGATATTTTCCGTTAATGTCCCAATGCCAGAAATGATTGGCCTGTCAGGATTACCTCCTTTATGTATTTTAGGAAACATGTAGAAGGTACCTGTTTGGGGATTGTCTGGTATTAGTTCCAGTAGTGAGGATGAAGTAGAATCAAACCCATTGATGATATGTGTTAGTTCCTCTGTGTATTTTTTGGTGGGATCTTCCTGAAGTGGAGTGTAGTATTTTATATCCAAGAGTTGTCTGTGTGCTTCTTGGATGTAATCTGACATGTTCATAATGACTACAGCTCCTCCTTTGTCTGCTGGTTTGATGATGATATTGTTATTTGCTTTTAAAGACTGTATGGCTTTTCTTTCCTCCATACTGATATTGTGCGGCACTTTGTGGCATCTGTCCAAAATGTCAGATTTAACTTTTTTACGGAAACAGTCTACGTAGTGATCTAGAGTTTGGTTGTGCCCAGGTTGGGGGGTCCAGTTTGTCCTCTTTTTCTTTTTTGATGTGTTGTTCAGATTATCTTGTGGTGTGATATCTGCATGGTTGTGAAAGAATTCTTTAAGCCGTAATCTGCGGAAGAATTCCTCAATATCACTACAAAATTGAGCCGTATCAAGTTGTTTTGTAGGACAGAATGTTAGTCCCTTTGATAAAACATTCATTTCTCCTGCGTTTGGCTCATACTGTGAGAGGTTCACAACAGAGGACGATGTATTAAAATGATTTTGTAAATTGGGCTTACCTTCAACTACATTGAGACCTGCTTTCTTCCTCAGTCTGTCAAGTTTCTTTTTCTTATTGATAATAAGGTGATGTTGCAATTTTTTGTAAAAATCCTGTAATGTCTCCTTGATTAGACATGAATCTGGTCCTTGTATTCGGCCCTGTAGAGAAGTTATCTCTTTATGGATGGTCCTCTTCTTCTTCTTGTTGTAGAAAAATCCAATGCGGTGATTCCGCAGTCTCTCAGATGATCTGTAGCAAAGTTTCTGTGAAAAATGAGTATTGTAGGTAAACTGAGTCGGATTCCTTATTATGAGGCCTTTGGGGATTAAGTTTTCTTTTTTGCATCTGGATAGAAAGAAAATGTCGCTGTTCATTTGTGCCAGTTTCTTCAGGAGGTTTTTCAGATCCATCTGTGATCGATACATTGGGGTATCTTCCATTATCATGATGTACAATACAAAGTTATATTGTGGCACCGTGCTAGCCAGAAAAATCGATGTAAATACTTGTATGCCAAAAATGACAAAAGTATTCTTGGGGTGATACCTTTATTGGCTAACCAGAAAATATATATATATGCAAGCTTTCAGAGCACAGAGGCTCCTTCTTCAGGCGAGATTACCATCTGTTTTTTTTTTCACTTTTTCATTTTTACGAATCAATTTGTGAAGCACCTGGGGGTTCCAAGTGCTTACTATGCATCTAGATAGGTGCCTTGGGGGTCTAGTTTCCAAAATGGGGTCACTTGTGGGGGAGCTCCAATGTTTGGGCACACAGGGGCTCTCCAAACGCAACATGGCGTCCGCTAACAATTTGAGCCGATTTTCCATTCAATTCGTTAGCGGACACCATGTCGCGTTTGGAGAGCCCGTGATGTGCCTAAACAGTGGAGCTCCCCCACAAGTGTCCCCATTTTGGAAACTATACCCCTCAAGGATTTTATTAAGGTGTATAGTGAACATTTTGAACCCAGAGGTACGGCACAGAATTTGTTTACATTAGGTCATCATATTGAATAAGTTGTCATTATTCTTGAGCGCAAGTGCTCGCTACTTGAGTTTGCATCGGGTACTCAGGTATGCACCATGTACAGCGTGTGCTCGAGTGACATGCTCGAGTCCCTGCTCCGCATGTTTCACGGTTATTAGACACCCAAAAAAAAACATGCGGGGATCGCTCGTGCATGGCAGGCAATCCCCGTAAAGTTTTTTTGGCCGCGAAGCATATGGGGCAGAGACTCGAGCATGTCACTCAAATACCCATGATACTCAATGCATACCAGAGCACCCGATGCAAACTCAAGTAGCGAGCACTTGCGCTCAACACTAGTCGCCATATCGTCATCTTTTTTTCTTACTTTTGAAAAAAATCCCAACCCCAGCCCTAACCCTAGCACAACCCTAACCATAGCACAACCCTAGCCCCAGCACAACCCTAGCCCCAAACCCAGCCCAAGAGTTTATTTTTGACGCCGCTCCTTGTGCGGTATAAGTGATTAGACGACTTTATTCTTCAGGTCGGTGTGATTACAGCAATGCCAGAATCAAATGGGGTTTTTATGACTGACAGCTGTCACACACTAAAAGACGCATTTTTTGTAAAATCTAGTTTTTGCATCGCCATATTTTGAGAGCTATAATTTTTCCAGATTTTGGCAGACAGTCATGTGACGGCTCGTTTTTTGTGGGATGACTTGACGTTGTTATTGGTGCCATTTTCAGGCACGTGACATTTTTTGATCGCTTTCTATTCCGATTTTTGGGAGGCAGAATAAACAAAAACCAACAATTCAGGAATTGTTTTTTTTTTTTTTTTTTTTTATTCTGTTCCGCGTGTGGTAAAATTGATAAGGTAGCTTTATTCTTCGGGTCAGTACGTTTGCAGCGGTACCACATTTGTATCATTTTTCTATGTTTTGGCGCTTATACACAATAAAAGCTATTTTATAGAAAAAAATATTTTTTAGCATCGCTTTATTCTGAGAGCTATAACTTTTTTATTTTTCGGCTGATGGAGCTGTATGGCGGCTTGTTTTTTGCGGAACGAGATGACGTTTTCAGCGGTACCATTTTTATTTATATGTGTCTTTTTGATCGCGTGTTATTCCACTTTTTGTTTGGCAGTATGGTGATAAAGCATTGTTTTTTTGCTTCGTTTTTTTTTTTTTTCTACCGTGTTCACTGAAGGGGTTAACTAGTGGGACAGTTTTATAGGTCAGGTTGTTCCGGACGCGGCGATACCAAATAAGTGTACTGTTATTGTTTTTTTTTTTTTTTTTTATAATAATATTTATTGATGGGTACATTATATTTTTATTTTTGGTGGATTATTTTTTTTATTTTTTTTTTATATTTTTGCAATTTTTTTTTTTTTTTTTCCACTTTCAGACAGTTTATACACTTTATTACTTTGTCCCATTCTGGGACTTTCACTTTTTTTTCTCTGATCGCCTGCATGGCACAGGAATGCAGCACCATCCCTATGCCATGCAGGCTATCAGCGGTGCACAGTGTGAAGATTGTTTGGAGATGCACTGCGCATGTCCAAACAATCTTCCTGCTGTCTGGTGACCCGGATGTTGTCATGACGACATCGGGTCGTCATGGCAACACCCGGGAAGCCTTTGCAGACTGCGCTGGAAGCCGGAAGAGAAGGTGAGTATCGGCGATCACCTCCCCTTGCCCCCGCAATGCCGCGATCGACTTCGATCGCAGCATCGCAGGGGTTAATGTGCTGGAGGCGGTGCAGGACCGCTCCCTGCACATAGTACCGGGTGTCAGCTGTGACAATCAGCTGACACCCGGCGGCGATCGCGATGACGTACTAATACGGGTCTGGCTCTTAAGTCCCAGGGCACAGACGCGTATTAGTACGTCAGATGTTATTAAGGGGTTAATGTACGTCACAGCTTCTCTCACCAGCAGCAATGAGTCCTCTATCGTCCGACCCTTCACACCACACGTCTGGTTGGCGATGATCAGCTCACCCGCCACCTCACTCAGCCGATAATACAAGATCTTGGCCAGGATTTTATAGTCAGTGTTTAGCAAAGACAGTGGACGCCAGTTCCTTACATCTTTTAGATTTCCCTTCTTTGCTAAGAGAACCAGAACAGATCTATACTGGGACTGTAGAAGCTTCCCTGCAGAGAGGCAATCATTATAGACCTGCACCAGGTCCGGAGCCAACAAGTCCCTGAACTCTTTGTAAAACCCGCTGGTCAGGCCGTCTAGTCCTGGGCTCTTGTTGGCCTTTAAGGAGTCAATGCTCCTCTTCACCTCATCCTCAGTTATGGGATCGGCCATACTATCTGCCTGCACCAGGTCTAACGTTGGTAGGGACACCCCCTTCAGATAAGCTTTAATGTCATCCTTATTAATATGAGCCCCTTTATACAGATCTCTATAATAATCCCCAATGATCCTGTGGACTTTCTCTGGCTCAGACTGTTCCACCCCATTCTCATCTAACAAGCCAGTGATCAGCTTCTTACTAACCCTGTTCTTACAGGCAATAAAGGGATCTGGGTTATGGATGCCCCAACTATCAAACTGTCCCTCCGCCTTGAGAGACTTGAGGCGATCGTACTGCAGCTCCCTCATCCGCTGCTTTATATGGCTGACGCTCCGTCCGTCCACCTCCTCACCGCCATTCATCCTGCTGTATAGCCGGCTGAGGTGCAGTCTCAGGGCTGTGTATCTCATATAATCCATATTACTACGTCTCCTGGCTGCTCGTATAATAAACTGCTTGATGTCACTCTTCATGATCTCCCACCACTCGGCTGTGTCATCACACATACACTGGGTGGTCCTACGTTTATTATAGAATGTGGTGAAGGCCTCTCTGAACCGAGGATCTTGGACCACAGAGCTGTTCACCTTCCAGTACCCCTTTCCACAGACCACAGCTTGGGCCAGATCCAGCGTCACACTCACCATACAATGGTCCGAATACTCCAGGGGGCTGATCCTGTACTGAGAGCATCTCACCTCCCTCTTTATATACACCCGGTCTATCCTACTGGCATTACCACCCTTATGGTAAGTGTACGTCTTACTGGTATGATGAGACCCATAGGGGTCTACTAGGTGGGCCTGCTGGACTATATTATTAAGGAACGTCTCATCATATCTTAGTTGCTTATGACTGCTGGATCTGTCCACATTACAGGACACATTATTAAAGTCCCCACACAATATAAATACTTTAGATGTAAAGCAATATGGTTTCATGTGGTCAAATAGTTCCCTCCGCTCTTTCCTGGTCTGCGGAGCATAAATGTTTATCGCTCTATAATGGATGGAGTCCAATGTAAAGTCCAGCATCAGACAGCGACCCGGACAGATCTCCAGGACTCTGTCCACCTGGACATTCATGGTATTAAAGAGGACCCCCACACCGTCATTTCTCTCCAGACCGAAGGACCAGTATGACGGCCCAAGTCTCCAGTCTCTCTTGGCTGCATACACATGAGCATTGCTCTTCAAATACGTCTCCTGCAAGAAGAAGACATCAGATCTCTCGTCAGACAAACGCTGGTAAATCGTCTGCCGCCGGCTCACAGTCCTCACACTGTTCACATTAATGGAGTTTATTCTCAGCCGCATCCTGATCACTTAGACTTTTTGGTCTTCTTCCTCCTTCCACTGCTGTCACCTGTAGTGCCCCATCTCTTTGTGGACACGGGAGGGTCAGGATCCCCCTCATCAGAGACGTTTTCGAGGACGCATGAAGGACTTTGCTCCATTTGTGACTCTTCATCTTGGTCTTCTCCCAGCACATTGTAACGTCCAGGACTTATCGCCAGCACTGGAGGCTCAGAGGTTTTCTGTACTGTTGTGACTTTTCTGGTGGGATCCACAGATGCATTTTTTCTTTTTACGGTCACAAAGCCTTCCTCATCCACACTGGACAGTGCAGGCGGACTAACTGCTTCCACAGATGTACTGGGCTGATGTTTGGTTGGTTTGGTGGCAGGCTTTCTGGACCCCTTAGGCCTCTCTTTAACAACTGGCATTTTAGGCCCTACTTTAGTGGCTGATCGAAGCTTAGGTCTTATTATATTGGCTGATGGCGGTTTAGGTCTTTCTTTAGTGGCTGGTGGGCCTTTAGGTGGTTCTTCAGTGGCTGGTGGTCCTAGTAGTGCAGCATCCGTTAGTACCTCAGACTCTGGAGCAGGTTCACTGATACTGTGACTTCTGTCCTCATCCATACCAGCTTCTGGGACATCAGAACCTCTGGTGACATCTTCCTGTACAACTTCTGAGGAGGTCTGGCCATTATATTTATTGTGTTCTGCATGCCGGCAATCCCGGAACGTATGCCCTGGTTCTGAGCACAGATTACAGATGACGGGTCCTGTGCAGTTGTCCTTTGTATGACCTGACTGTCCACATAATGAGCATGTGATACGAGAGCAGTTTATGGCGAGATGCCGGCACCCACATCTATGGCACAGACGTGGCTGACCAGGGTAGTAGCAGATCCCCCTCTCTGAGCCCAGGTAGGAGTGCGGCAGATGTCTGGTCACACCGCTCTCTTGTATCAGCTGGATTTTCAGTGTATATCCTCCATTCCATATCTGCTCCTCATCATAGATCTTGTCAGGATGACTTCTCACTATGCACTGCCGGTTCAGCCAGTGCTGCAGATCCGCCACCGCCACCACCTCAGACTGGAACAGGACAGTGGCCGTTATCTCCTGCGGCTTAGACAGCTGGATACAATGGAGGTGATCCCAGATCTCATCTTCTCTGGTGTCATTATAGATGTTCCAGAACAAATCCAGATCACACTGGAGCTTAAAGCTGATGTCATAGATCCTGCTGGATGGGATATGGATCAGAGCGTAGACCTCAGACGCATTGAACTTCATGAAGTCTTTTAGGAGAACTTTCCCAATGTAAATTCTGGATGGGATGTTCTCCTCTGGTCCTGTGTATTTTATCCTGACTGCGTTTCTCCTCTGAGGCGGGGGGTTCACTGGTCTGGTGACATTAGAGAACAGTCTCCTGAACTGATGGTCAGCAGATGGGTCAGTGCCGGAGCTTTCACCAGCCGCAGATGCGTCAGTGCCGGAGCTTTCACCAGCCGCAGATGCGTCAGTGCCGGAGCTTTCACCAGCCGCAGGTGGATCAGTGCTGGAAATCTCCACCGCTGCTGGAGGATTAGTGCTGGAGCTCTCCCTAGCTCCATGATTACTGACACCTGACTGTGCTGCAACAACACCCAGATCTACTACTGATGGTTGCACAGTATTGTCTCTATTCACTGACATGGAGGGTTGAGAGTCCATTACCACTGCAGTGTGGTCTCCATCCGCTGACATACATGACATAGAGTCCATCACCACTGATTGCTGCACAGTATTATCTCCATTCACTGACATGGAGGGTTGAGAGTCCATTACTACTGCAGTGTGGTCTCCATCCGCTGACATAGAGTCCATTACCACTGATGGTTGCACAGTATTGTCTCTATTCACTGACATGGAGGGCTCAGAGTCCATTACCACTGCAGTGTGGTCTCCATCCGCTGACATACATGACATAGAGTCCATCACCACTGATTGCTGCACAGTATTATCTCCATTCACTGACATGGAGGGTTGAGAGTCCATTACTACTGCAGTGTGGTCTCCATCCGCTGACATAGAGTCCATTACCACTGATGGTTGCACAGTATTGTCTCTATTCACTGACATGGAGGGCTCAGAGTCCATTACCACTGCAGTGTGGTCTCCATCCACTGACATACATGACATAGAGTCCATCACCACTGATTGCTGCACAGTATTGTCTCTATTCACTGACATGGAGGGCTCAGAGTCCATTACCACTGCAGTGTGGTCTCCATCCACTGACATACATGACATAGAGTCCATCACCACTGATTGCTGCACAGTATTATCTCCATTCACTGACATGGATGGTTCAGAGTCCATTATAATATTTGTATTATCTGTTGCAGACAGACATTCACTAGCACCAGTGAGCGGGGTCTCACTCACAGCGCTGAGGGGGGTCTCACTCACAGTATCAGTACAGGGTGCACTTTCTTTCTCACTCTCAGCAGCTGAGCTCACTTCATTGCTGCATAGAGAGGTCACTGCAGTTAACCCCTCGTTTGCTGGCACACTTTGCTCTGCAGCACTTTCTGGTGTCTCGGACCCCTCACATTGTGCCCCTGATATCAGCGCTGCACTTCTCACTGGGCTTCCTTGCTCCACAATGCTGTACACAGTTTTATATTTAATGTCCTTATTCCCAATAAAGCGTTTTCTGCTCACAGTCTGGGCTCTGGATTCTTTTTTTCTCTCTTTAGCCCAAGTCTCCTTTCTGGGCACAGAGTTTAAACCTTTCTCCAGTTTTTCTTTCCTGATCAGCAGCTCTCGGCTGCAATCATCCAGACACTCGCACTTCATCAGTTTTACCTTAGGATCAGTCTCTTTCTTAATTTCTTCTTTTAGTTTGCTGATATGCAATTCCAGCTTAAATATACTTTGCCTTGTAACTTTAGCATTTAATCCTCCAACATAACAAGCAGGTTTAGAAGACTCACCAGCCACCATCTCCAGCTTTCCATTACCATCAGGTGCATGCTGCAGGCCGGACTCCAGACCAGGGGCTTTCCCTGGATCATCAGCCCAGCTCCCCTCCCCTCCACCTGGGTCAGAAGCCATGCCTCCGCCCTGCTGAGAGCTCTCAAGCACACGTCTATCCTCTCCTATGGACAAGAATACAAATACTATAATACTGCTCCTATGTACAAGAATACAAATACTATAATACTGCTTCTATGTACAAGAATATAACTACTATAATACTGCTTCTATGTACAAGAATATAACTACTATAATACTGCTCCTATGTACAAGAATACAAATACTATAATACTGCTTCTATGTACAAGAATATAACTACTATAATACTGCTTCTATGTACAAGAATATAACTACTATAATACTGCTCCCATGTACAAGAATATAACTACTATAATACTGCTCCCATGTACAAGAATACAACTACTATAATACAGCCCCCTATGTACAAGAATACAACTACTATAATACTGCTCCTATGTACAAGAATACAAATACTATAATACTGCCCCCTATGCACAAGAATACAACTACTATAATACTGCTTCTATGTACAAGAATATAACTACTATAATACTGCTTCTATGTACAGGAATATAACTACTATAATACTGCCCCCTATGTACAAGAATATAACTACCATAATACTGCTCCCTATGTACAAGAATATAATAACTATAATACAGCTCCTATGTACAACAATACAAATACTATAATACAGCCCCCTATGTACAAGAATACAACTACTATAATACAGCTCCTATGTACAAGAATATAACTACTATAATACTCTCCTATGTACAAGAATACAAATACTATAATACAGCCCCCTATGTACAAGAATACAACTACTATAATACAGCCCCCTATGTACAAGAATATAACTACTATAATACAGCCCCCTATGTACAAGAATATAACTACTAAAATACAGCTCCTATGTACAAGAATACAACTACTATAATACAGCTCCTATGTACAAGAATATAACTACGATAATACTGCTCCCTATGTACAAGAATATAACTACTATAATACTGCTCCCATGTACATGAATACAGTTAGGTCCATATATATTTGGACAGAGACAACATTTTTCTAATTTTGGTTCTAGACATTACCACAATGAATTTTAAACAAAACAATTCAGATGCAGTTGAAGTTCAGACTTTCAGCTTTCATTTGAGGGTATCCACACTAAAATTGGATGAAGGGTTTAGGAGTTTCAGCTCCTTAACATGTGACACCCTGTTTTTAAAGGGACCAAAAGTAATTGGACAATTGACTCCAAGGCTATTTCATGGACAGGTGAGGGCAATCCCTTCGTTATGTCATTCTCAATTAAGCAGATAAAAGGCCTGGAGTTGATTTGAGGTGTGGTGCTTGCGTTTGGAAGGTTTTGCTGTGAAGTAAACATACGATCAAAGGCGCTCTCCATGCAGGTGAAACAAGCCATCATTAACCTTCAAAAACAGAAAAAAACCATCCGAGAAATTGCTACAATATTATGAGTGGCAAAATCTACAGTTTGGTACATTCTGAGAAAGAAAGAAAGCACTGGTGAACTCATCAATGCAAAAAGACCTGGGCGCCCTCGGAAGACAACAGTGGTGTATGATCGCAGAATAATCTCCATGGTGAAGAGAAACCCCTTCACAACAGCCAACCTAGTGAACACCACTCTCCAGGAGGTAGGTGTATCAATATCCAAATCTACCATAAAGAGAAGACTGCATGAAAGTAAATACAGTGGGTTCACTGCACGGTGCAAGCCACTCATAAGCATCAAGAATAAAAAGGCTAGACTGGACTTTGCTAAAAAACATCTAAAAAAGCCAGCACAGTTCTGGAAGAACATTCTTTGGACAGATGAAACCAAGATCAACCTCTACCAGAATGATGGAAAGCGAAAAGTATGGTGAAGGCGTGGTACAGCTCATGATCCAAAGCATACCACATCATCTGGAAAACACGGCGGAGGCAGTGTGATGGCTTGGGCATGCATGGCTGCCAGTGGCACTGGGTCACTAGTGTTTATTGATGATGTGACACAGGACAGAAGGAACCGAATGAATTCTGATGTATTCAGAGCCATACTGTCTGCTCAGATCCAGCTGAATGCAGCCAAACTGATTGGTCGTCGTTTCATACTACAGATGGACAATGACCCAAAACATAAAGCCAAAGCAACCCAGGAGTTTATTAAAGCAAAGAAGTGGAATATTCTTGAATGGCCAAGTCAGTCACCTGATCTCAACCCAACTGAGCATGCATTTCACTTGTTAAAGACTAAACTTCAGACAGAAAGGCCCACAAACAAACAGCAACTGAAAACCTCCGCAGTGAAGGCCTGGCAGAGCATCAAAAAGGAGGAAACTCAGAGTCTGGTGATGTCCATGAGTTCAAGACTTCAGGCAGTCATTGCCAACAAAGGGTTTTCAACTAACTACTAGAAATGAACATTTTATTTACAATTATTTAATCTGTCCAATTACTTTTGGTCCCTTTAAAAACAGGGTGTCACATGTTAAGGAGCTGAAACTCCTAATCCCTTCATCCAATTTTAATGTGGATACCCTCAAATGAAAGCTGAAAGTCTGAACTTCAACTGCATCTGAATTGTTTTGTTTAAAATTCATTGTGGTAATGTCTAGAACCAAAATTAGAAAAAATGTTGCCTCTGTCCAAATATATATGGACCTAACTGTATAACTACTATAATACCGCCCCCTATGTACAAGAATATAACTATTATAATACAGCTCCTATGTACAAGAATACAACTACTATAATACTGCTCTTTTTGTACAAGAATATAACTACTATAATACTGCTCCCATGTACATGAATATAACTACTATAATACTGCTCCTATGTACAAGAATATAACTACTATAATACTGCTCCTATGTACAAGAATATAACTACTATAATACTGCTCCTATGTACAAGAATATAACTACTATAATACAGCCCCTATGTACAAGAATATAACTACTATAATACTGCCTCCTATGTACAAGAATATAATTACTATAATACTGCTCCTATGTACAAGAATATAACTACTATAATACTGCTCCCATGTACAGTACAGACCAAAAGTTTGGACACACCTTCTCATTTAAAGATTTTTCTGTATTTTCATGACTGTGAAAATTGTACATTCACACTGAAGGCATCAAAACTATGAATTAACACATGTGGAATCATATACTTAACAAAGAAGTGTGAAACAACTGAAAATATGTCTTATATTCTAGGTTCTTCAAAGTAGCCACCTTTTGCTTTGATGACTGCTTTGCACACTCTTGGCATTCTTTTGATGAGCTTCAAGAGGTAGTCACCGGAAATGGTCTTCCAACAATCTTGAAGGAGTTCCCAGAGATGCTTAGCACTTGTTGGCCCTTTTGCCTTCACTCTGCGGTCCAGCTCACCCCAAACCATCTCGATTGGGTTCAGGTCTGGTGACTGTGGAGGCCAGGTCATCTGGCGTAGCACCCCATCACTTTCCACCTTGGTCAGATAGCCCTTACACAGCCTGGAGGTGTGTTTGGGGTCATTGTCCTGTTGAAAAATAAATGATGGTCCAACTAAACGCAAACCGGATGGAATAGCATGCCGCTGCAAGATGCTGAAGTAGCCATGCCGGTTCAGTATGCCTTCAATTTTGAATAAATCCCCAACAGTGTCACCAGCAAAGCACCCCCACACCATCACACCTCCTCCTCCATGCTTCACGGTGGGAACCAGGCATGTAGAGTCCATCCGTTCACCTTTTCTGCGTCACACAAAGACACGGTGGTTGCAACCAAAGATCTCAAATTTGGACTCATCAGACCAAAGCACAGATTTCCACTGGTCTAATGTCCATTCCTTGTGTTCTTGAGCCCAAACAAGTCTCTACTGCTTGTTGCCTGTCCTTAGCAGTGGTTTCCCAGCAGCTATTTTACCATGAAGGCCTGCTGCACAAAGTCTCCTCTTAACAGTTGTTGAAGAGATGTGTCTGCTGCTAGAACTCTGTGTGGCATTGACCTGGTCTCTAATCTGAGCTGCTGTTAACCTGCGATTTCTGACGCTGGTGACTCGGATAAACTTATCGTCAGAAGCAGAGGTGACTCTTGGTCTTCCTTTCCTGGGGCGGTCCTCATGTGAGCCAGTTTCTTTGTAGCGCTTGATGGTTTTTGCAACTGCACTTGGGGACACTTTCAAAGTTTGCCCAATTTTTCGCACTGACTGACCTTCATTTCTTAAAGTAATGATGGCCACTCGTTTTTCTTTTCTTAGCTGCTTTTTTCTTGCCATAATACAAATTCTAACAGTCTATTCAGTAGGACTATCAGCTGTGTATCCACCAGACTTCTGCACAACACAACTGATGGTCCCAACCCCATTTATAAGGCAAGAAATCCCACTTATTAAGCCAGAGAGGGCACACCTGTGAAGTGAAAACCATTTCCGGTGACTACCTCTTGAAGCTCATCAAGAGAATGCCAAGAGTGTGCAAAGCAGTCATCAAAGCAAAAGGTGGCTACTTTGAAGAACCTAGAATATAAGACATATTTTCAGTTGTTTCACACTTTTTTGTTAAGTATATAATTCCACATGTGTTAATTCATAGTTTTGATGCCTTCAGTGTGAAAGCACAATTTTCATAGTCATGAAAATACAGAAAAATCTTTAAATGAGGTGTGTCCAAACTTTTGGTCTGTAATGTACATGAATATAACTACTATAATACAGCCCCCTATGTACAAGAATATAATTACTATAATATTGCCCTCTATGTACAAGAATATAACTACTATAAAACAGCTCCTATGTACAAGAATATAATTACTATAATGCTGCTCCCATGTACAAGAATATAACTGCTATAATACCGCCCCTGTATAAGAATATAACTGCTATGATACTGCCCCTGTATAAGAATATAACTGCTATGATACTGCCCCTGTCTAAGAATATAACTGCTATGATACTGCCCCTGTATAAGAATATAACTGCTATGATACTGCCCCTGTATAAGAATATAACTGCTATAATACTGCCCCTGTATAAGAATATAACTGCTATATACTGCCCCTGTATAAGAATATAACTGCTATGATACTGCCCCTGTATAAGAATATAACTACTATAATACTGCCCCTGTATAAGAATATAACTGCTATAATACTGCCCCTGTATAAGAATATAACTGCTATGATACTGCCCCTGTATAAAAATATAACTGCTATATACTGCCCCTGTATAAGAATATAACTGCTATATACTGCCCCTGTATAAGAATATAACTGCTATGATACTGCCCCTGTATAAGAATATAACTGCTATAATACTGCCCCTGTATAAGAATATAACTGCTATGATACTGCCCCTGTATAAGAATATAACTGCTATGATACTGGTATGAGTGGCGGTATTGCCATCATTATTTGCGCTGTTTTTGTCCTGCATTAACCCCTCCTCGTCTTAAACCTGTTTTGGGCTTAGATGAGGGCTCAGCTCTGGGCGCTTGTATGCGGTGACTTCTCTGGATGCCACATTTCCGGGCACTTGCTCTACAATGGCCTCCCTTCTGTTCCTGTATGGCCTCCGCTGGGTGCGGCCTCACTCGCTGGGAGGAGGTCAGTTACCGGCCTCTGGGCTTGGACCTGGTGCCCTGTAGGTAGCAGCTGTGACTTGGAGGACCCCTGCTATGACTGACTCCTGACAGTGTTCAGGGCCCATCCTGCCGCTATAGTGACTGGCAGACCCGGCCGTACAGGGTTACTGGGCGTTCGCCTCTGAGTGATGGAATCAGCACGCAGACGATTATTTTCTCAGCCCGGAGCGGTGAGAGCCGGGGCCCTATAATCCGGCACATTCCAGCCGTTCATCCTAATCCGCCTACAGCGGCCGCTAATGTGCGCCCTCCAGGCAGGAGAGGAGGCGAGTCCCCACACCGGCCTCACATGGAGGCTCGCACCATGGGGATCGAAGCTTCAGCATCCCGCCCGCCGGAATAAACTGCAGGCGCTTTCTTATATACCTTGCGTTTTTATTCTTCACCATTTACTTCGTCAGGGAATAAAAACATTTAAATAATTGTTACGGAAAACAGCGCCACCCTGACCCATGGGTTGTATTTGGTATTACAGCTCAGGGTCCTACAATACCGCCTGTGAGCAGATGTGGCGCTGTTTCTGTACCAGAGCAGCCATGTTTTTCCACTCTGAGCAGGGCTGTGTCCAGGAAATCTCTAACCATAGGGATCTGGTTTGAGCGGGCATTTCCCCTTTAAATGTTATGGTCACCTTTGGGGACTTTCTTTTGTATTTAAATGCATTTATTTTTGAGCCAAATATTTTTTGCAAATTGGTTCCATTAAAAATTTTTCACAGTTTGGCTTTTACAGGCTTTTTAAGTGGCTGTGGAATGAGTCAACTGAGGACCTGTCAGTGAGCTCCTCTCACTGACACAAAGTTCTGCTCAGCTTTCATGTAGGCTCAGTAAAATGACAGCTTAAAAAAAAAAGCTGCAAGCTCACTGATGAATTCTCAGTTAACTCATTAAACAGATGTCAGACCCAAAAATTTTAATAAATCCCATTTTTAATAAAATCAAAATATATGCATTTAAGAAAATGTAAAAAATGGCAGGTAAGTGTGAACGTTGTCTTGTACGTGGCCAGGTGGATTGTCTGTACTCACCGTACAGGAGCTGGGAGCACTGGCTGTAGCCTCCTCCATCTCCTCGCACTTGTCTGCCGCCCTCTGTCGGTCGCTGTAGGTCATGGCGCACACGGCTCCACATACAACCCTGTACACAGTATGATGGCTCCACATACAGCCCTGTACATAGTATGATGACTCCACATACAGTCCTGTACACAGTATGATGACTCCACATACAGCCCTGTACATAGTATGATGGCTCCACATACAGCCCTGTACATAGTATGATGACTCCACATACAGTCCTGTACATAGTATGATGACTCCACATACAGTCCTGTACACAGTATGATGACTCCACATACAGCCCTGTACATAGTATGATGACTCCACATACAGTCCTGTACATAGTATGATGACTCCACATACAGTCCTATACATAGTATGATGGCTCCACATACAGCCCTGTACATAGTATGATGGCTCCACATACAGCCCTGTACATAGTATGATGGCTCCACATACAGCCCTGTACATAGTATGATGGCTCCACATACAGCCCTGTACATAGTATGATGGCTCCACATACAGTCCTGTACATAGTATGATGGCTCCACATACAGCCCTGTACATAGTATGATTGCTCCACATACAGCCCTGTACATAGTATGATGACTCCACATACAGCCCTGTACATAGTATGATGGCTCCACATACAGTCCTGTACATAGTATGATGGCTCCACATACAGTCCTGTACATAGTATGATGGCTCCACATACAGTCCTGTACATAGTATGATGACTCCACATACAGCCCTGTACATAGTATGATGGCTCCACATACAGCCCTGTACATAGTATGATGGCTCCACATACAGTCCTGTACATAGTATGATGGCTCCACATACAGCCCTGTACATAGTATGATTGCTCCACATACAGCCCTGTACATAGTATGATGACTCCACATACAGCCCTGTACATAGTATGATGGCTCCACATACAGTCCTGTACATAGTATGATGGCTCCACATACAGTCCTGTACATAGTATGATGACTCCACATACAGTCCTGTACATAGTATGATGACTCCACATACAGCCCTGTACATAGTATGATGGCTCCACATACAGCCCTGTACATAGTATGATGGCTCCACATACAGTCCTGTACATAGTATGATGGCTCCACATACAGCCCTGTACATAGTATGATGGCTCCACATACAGCCCTGTACATAGTATGATGGCTCCACATACAGTCCTGTACATAGTATGATGGCTCCACATACAGTCCTGTACATAGTATGATGGCTCCACATACAGCCCTGTACATAGTATGATTGCTCCACATACAGCCCTGTACATAGTATGATGACTCCACATACAGTCCTGTACATAGTATGATGGCTCCACATACAGTCCTGTACATAGTATGATGGCTCCACATACAGTCCTGTACATAGTATGATGGCTCCACATACAGTCCTGTACATAGTATGATGGCTCCACATACAGCCCTGTACATAGTATGATGACTTCACATACAACCCTGTACATAGTATGATGACTCCACATACAGCCCTGCACATAGTATGATGGCTCCACATACAGCCCTGTACATAGTATGATGGCTCCACATACAGTCCTGTACATAGTATGATGACTCCACATACAGTCCTGTACATAGTATGATGGCTCCACATACAGCCCTGTACATAGTATGATGACTCCACATACAGTCCTGTACATAGTATGATGACTCCACATACAGTCCTGTACATAGTATGATGGCTCCACATACAGACCTGTACATAGTATGATGGCTCCACATACAGCCCTGTACATAGTATGATGACTCCACATACAGCCCTGTACATAGTATGATGACTCCACATACAGTCCTGTACATAGTATGATGGCTCCACATACAGCCCTGTACATAGTATGATGGCTCCACATACAGCCCTGTACATAGTATGATGACTCCACATACAGCCCTGTACATAGTATGATGGCTCCACATACAGTCCTGTACATAGTATGATGACTCCACATACAGCCCTGTACATAGTATGATGGCTCCACATACAGTCCTGTACATAGTATGATGACTCCACATACAGCCCTGTACATAGTATGATGACTCCACATACAGCCCTGTACATAGTATGATGGCTCCACATACAGTCCTGTACATAGTATGATGACTCCACATACAGCCCTGTACATAGTATGATGGCTCCACATACAGCCCTGTACATAGTATGATGGCTCCACATACAGCCCTGTACATAGTATGATGGCTCCACATACAGCCCTGTACATAGTATGATGGCTCCACATACAGTCCTGTACATAGTATGATGGCTCCACATACAGCCCTGTACATAGTATGATGGCTCCACATACAGTCCTGTACATAGTATGATGGCTCCACATACAGTCCTGTACATAGTATGATGGCTCCACATACAGCCCTGTACATAGTATGATGACTTCACATACAACCCTGTACATAGTATGATGACTCCACATACAGCCCTGCACATAGTATGATGGCTCCACATACAGCCCTGTACATAGTATGATGGCTCCACATACAGTCCTGTACATAGTATGATGACTCCACATACAGTCCTGTACATAGTATGATGGCTCCACATACAGCCCTGTACATAGTATGATGACTCCACATACAGTCCTGTACATAGTATGATGACTCCACATACAGTCCTGTACATAGTATGATGGCTCCACATACAGACCTGTACATAGTATGATGGCTCCACATACAGCCCTGTACATAGTATGATGACTCCACATACAGCCCTGTACATAGTATGATGACTCCACATACAGTCCTGTACATAGTATGATGGCTCCACATACAGCCCTGTACATAGTATGATGGCTCCACATACAGCCCTGTACATAGTATGATGACTCCACATACAGCCCTGTACATAGTATGATGGCTCCACATACAGTCCTGTACATAGTATGATGACTCCACATACAGCCCTGTACATAGTATGATGGCTCCACATACAGTCCTGTACATAGTATGATGACTCCACATACAGCCCTGTACATAGTATGATGACTCCACATACAGCCCTGTACATAGTATGATGGCTCCACATACAGTCCTGTACATAGTATGATGACTCCACATACAGCCCTGTACATAGTATGATGACTCCACATACAGCCCTGTACATAGTATGATGGCTCCACATACAGTCCTGTACATAGTATGATGACTCCACATACAGCCCTGTACATAGTATGATGGCTCCACATACAGCCCTGTACATAGTATGATGGCTCCACATACAGTCCTGTACATAGTATGATGGCTCCACATACAGCCCTGTACATAGTATGATGGCTCCACATACAGTCCTGTACATAGTATGATGGCTCCACATACAGTCCTGTACATAGTATGATGGCTCCACATACAGTCCTGTACATAGTATGATGGCTCCACATACAGTCCTGTACATAGTATGATGGCTCCACATACAGCCCTGTACATAGTATGATGACTCCACATACAGCCCTGTACATAGTATGATGGCTCCACATACAGTCCTGCACATAGTATGATGGCTCCACATACAGTCCTGTACATAGTATGATGGCTCCACATACAGCCCTGTACATAGTATGATGGCTCCACATACAGCCCTGTACATAGTATGATGGCTCCACATACAGTCCTGTACATAGTATGATGACTCCACATACAGCCCTGTACATAGTATGATGGCTCCACATACAGTCCTGTACATAGTATGATGGCTCCACATACAGTCCTGTACATAGTATGATGACTCCACATACAGCCCTGTACATAGTATGATGGCTCCACATACAGTCCTGTACATAGTATGATGGCTCCACATACAGTCCTGTACATAGTATGATGGCTCCACATACAGTCCTGTACATAGTATGATGGCTCCACATACAGTCCTGTACATAGCATGATGACTCCACATACAGTCCTGTACATAGTATGATGACTCCACATACAGTCCTGCACATAGTATGATGGCTCCACATACAGTCCTGTACATAGTATGATGACTCCACATACAGTCCTGTACATAGTATGATGACTCCACATACAGTCCTGTACATAGTATGATGGCTCCACATACAGTCCTGTACATAGTATGATGGTTCCACATACAGCCCTGTACATAGTATGATGACTCCACATACAGTCCTGCACATAGTATGATGACTCCACATACAGTCCTGTACATAGTATGATGGCTCCACATACAGCCCTGTACATAGTATGATGGCTCCACATACAGTCCTGTACATAGTATGATGACTCCACATACAGCCCTGTACATAGTATGATGACTCCACATACAGCCCTGTACATAGTATGATGACTCCACATACAGCCCTGTACATAGTATGATGGCTCCACATACAGCCCTGTACATAGTATGATGGCTCCACATACAGCCCTGTACATAGTATGATGGCTCCACATACAGCCCTGCACATAGTATGATGACTCCACATACAGCCCTGTACATAGTATGATGGCTCCACATACAGCCCTGTACATAGTATGATGACTCCACATACAGTCCTGTACATAGTATGATGGCTCCACATACAGCCCTGTACATAGTATGATGGCTCCACATACAGCCCTGTACATAGTATGATGGCTCCACATACAGCCCTGTACATAGTATGATGGCTCCACATACAGCCCTGTACATAGTATGATGGCTCCACATACAGTCCTGTACATAGTATGATGGCTCCACATACAGCCCTGTACATAGTATGATGGCTCCACATACAGCCCTGTACATAGTATGATGGCCCCACATACAGCCCTGTACATAGTATGATGGCTCCACATACAGCCCTGTACATAGTATGATGGCTCCACATACAGCCCTGTACATAGTATGATGGCTCCACATACAGTCCTGTACATAGTATGATGGCTCCACATACAGCCCTGTACATAGTATGATGACTCCACATACAGCCCTGCACATAGTATGATGGCTCCACATACAGCCCTGTACATAGTATGATGGCTCCACATACAGTCCTGTACATAGTATGATGGCTCCACATACAGTCCTGTACATAGTATGATGGCTCCACATACAGCCCTGTACATAGTATGATGGCTCCACATACAGCCCTGTACATAGTATGATGGCTCCACATACAGCCCTGTACATAGTATGATGGCTCCACATACAGCCCTGTACATAGTATGATGGCTCCACATACAGTCCTGTACATAGTATGATGGCTCCACATACAGCCCTGTACATAGTATGATGGCTCCACATACAGTCCTGTACATAGTATGATGACTCCACATACAGTCCTGTACATAGTATGATGGCTCCACATACAGCCCTGTACATAGTATGATGGCTCCACATACAGCCCTGTACATAGTATGATGGCTCCACATACAGCCCTGTACATAGTATGATGGCTCCACATACAGCCCTGTACATAGTATGATGGCTCCACATACAGTCCTGTACATAGTGTGATGGCTCCACATACAGTCCTGTACATAGTGTGATGGCTCCACATACAGCCCTGTACATAGTATGATGACTCCACATACAGCCCTGTACATAGTATGATGGCTCCACATACAGCCCTGTACATAGTATGATGACTCCACATACAGTCCTGCACATAGTATGATGGCTCCACATACAGCCCTGTACATAGTATGATGGCTCCACATACAGCCCTGTACATAGTATGATGGCTCCACATACAGCCCTGTACATAGTATGATGGCTCCACATACAGCCCTGTACATAGTATGATGGCTCCACATACAGTCCTGTACATAGTATGATGACTCCACATACAGTCCTGTACATAGTATGATGACTCCACATACAGTCCTGTACATAGTATGATGGCTCCACATACAGCCCTGTACATAGTATGATGGCTCCACATACAGCCCTGTACATAGTATGATGACTCCACATACAGCCCTGTACATAGTATGATGGCTCCACATACAGCCCTGTACATAGTATGATGGCTCCACATACAGTCCTGTACATAGTATGATGACTCCACATACAGTCCTGTACATAGTATGATGACTCCACATACAGTCCTGTACATAGTATGATGACCCCACATACAGCCCTGTACATAGTATGATGGCTCCACATACAGTCCTGTACATAGTATGATGGCTCCACATACAGTCCTGTACATAGTATGATGACTCCACATACAGCCCTGTACATAGTATGATGGCTCCACATACAGTCCTGTACATAGTATGATGGCTCCACATACAGCCCTGTACATAGTATGATGGCTCCACATACAGCCCTGTACATAGTATGATGGCTCCACATACAACCCTGTACATAGTATGATGGCTCCACATACAGCCCTGTACATAGTATGATGGCTCCACATACAGTCCTGTACATAGTATGATGGCTCCACATACAGCCCTGTACATAGTATGATGGCTCCACATACAGTCCTGTACATAGTATGATGGCTCCACATACAGCCCTGTACATAGTATGATGACTCCACATACAGTCCTGTACATAGTATGATGGCTCCACATACAGCCCTGTACATAGTATGATGGCTCCACATACAGCCCTGTACATAGTATGATGGCTCCACATACAGTCCTGTACATAGTATGATGGCTCCACATACAGCCCTGTACATAGTATGATGGCTCCACATACAACCCTGTACATAGTATGATGGCTCCACATACAGCCCTGTACATAGTATGACGACTCCACATACAGCCCTGTACATAGTATGACGGCTCCACATACAGTCCTGTACATAGTATGATGGCTCCACATACAGCCCTGTACATAGTATGATGGCTCCACATACAGCCCTGTACATAGTATGATGGCTCCACATACAGCCCTGTACATAGTATGATGGCTCCACATACAACCCTGTACATAGTATGATGGCTCCACATACAGCCCTGTACATAGTATGATGGCTCCACATACAGCCCTGTACATAGTATGATGGCTCCACATACAGTCCTGTACATAGTATGATGGCTCCACATACAGCCCTGTACATAGTATGATGGCTCCACATACAACCCTGTACATAGTATGATGGCTCCACATACAGCCCTGTACATAGTATGATGGCTCCACATACAGCCCTGTACATAGTATGATGACTCCAAATACAGCCCTGTACATAGTATGATGGCTCCACATACAACCCTGTACATAGTATGATGGCTCCACATACAGCCCTGTACATAGTATGATGGCTCCACATACAGCCCTGTACATAGTATGATGGCTCCACATACAGTCCTGTACATAGTATGATGACTCCACATACAGTCCTGTACATAGTATGACGGCTCCACATACAGTCCTGTACATAGTATGATGACTCCACATACAGCCCTGTACATAGTATGATGGCTCCACATACAACCCTGTACATAGTATGATGGCTCCACATACAGCCCTGTACATAGTATGATGGCTCCACATACAGCCCTGTACATAGTATGATGGCTCCACATACAGTCCTGTACATAGTATGATGGCTCCACATACAGCCCTGTACATAGTATGATGACTCCACATACAGCCCTGTACATAGTATGATGGCTCCACATACAGCCCTGTACATAGTATGATGGCTCCACATACAGTCCTGCACATAGTATGATGGCTCCACATACAGTCCTGTACATAGTATGATGGCTCCACATACAGTCCTGTACATAGTATGATGGCTCCACATACAGCCCTGTACATAGTATGATGACTCCACATACAGTCCTGTACATAGTATGATGACTCCACATACAGTCCTGTACATAGTATGATGGCTCCACATACAGCCCTGTACATAGTATGATGACTTCACATACAGTCCTGTACATAGTATGATGGCTCCACATACAGCCCTGTACATAGTATGATGACTCCACATACAGTCCTGAACATAGTATGATGACTCCACATACAGTCCTGTACATAGTATGATGGCTCCAGATACAGCCCTGTACATAGTATGATGGCTCCACATACAGTCCTGTACATAGTATGATGACTCCACATACAGCCCTGTACATAGTATGATGGCTCCACATACAGCCCTGTACATAGTATGATGGCTCCACATACAGTCCTGCACATAGTATGATGGCTCCACATACAGCCCTGTACATAGTATGATGGCTCCACATACAACCCTGTACATAGTATGATGGCTCCACATACAGCCCTGTACATAGTATGATGGCTCCACATACAGTCCTGCACATAGTATGATGGCTCCACATACAGTCCTGTACATAGTATGATGGCTCCACATACAGTCCTGTACATAGTATGATGGCTCCACATACAGTCCTGTACATAGTATGATGGCTCCACATACAGTCCTGTACATAGTATGATGGCTCCACATACAGCCCTGTACATAGTATGATGGCTCCACATACAGCCCTGTACATAGTATGATGGCTCCACATACAGTCCTGTACATAGTATGATGGCTCCACATACAGTCCTGCACATAGTATAATTGCTCCACATACAGCCCTGTACATAGTATGATGACTTCACATACAGTCCTGTACATAGTATGATGACTCCACATACAGCCCTGTACATAGTATGATGACTTCACATACAGCCCTGTACATAGTATGATGACTCCACATACAGCCCTGTACATAGTATGATGACTCCACATACAGCCCTGTACATAGTATGATGGCTCCACATACAGCCCTGTACATAGTATGATGACTCCACATACAGTCCTGTACATAGTATGATGACTCCACATACAGCCCTGTACATAGTATGATGGCTCCACATACAGCCCTGTACATAGTATGATGACTTCACATACAGTCCTATACATAGTATGATGGCTCCACATACAGTACTGTACATAGTGTGATGACTCCACATACAGTCCTGTACATAGTATGATGACTCCACATACAGCCCTGTACATAGTATGATGACTCCACATACAGCCCTGTACATAGTATGATGACTCCACATACAGTCCTGTACATAGTATGATGACTCCACATACAGTCCTGTACATAGTATGATGGCTCCACATACAGTCCTGTACATAGTATGATGGCCCCACATACAGTCCTGCACATAGTATGATGGCTCCACATACAGCCCTGTACATAGTATGATGGCTCCACATACAGCCCTGTACATAGTATGATGGCTCCACATACAGCCCTGTACATAGTATGATGGCTCCACATACAGTCCTGCACATAGTATGATGACTCCACATACAGCCCTGTACATAGTATGATGGCCCCACATACAGCCCTGTACATAGTATGATGGCTCCACATACAGTCCTGCACATAGTATGATGGCTCCACATACAGCCCTGTACATAGTATGATGGCTCCACATACAGCCCTGTACATAGTATGATGGCTCCACATACAGTCCTGCACATAGTATGATGACTCCACATACAGCCCTGTACATAGTATGATGGCCCCACATACAGCCCTGTACATAGTATGATGGCCCCACATACAGTCCTGCACATAGTATGATGGCTCCACATACAGCCCTGTACATAGTATGATGGCTCCACATACAGCCCTGTACATAGTATGATGGCTCCACATACAGCCCTGTACATAGTATGATGGCTCCACATACAGCCCTGTACATAGTATGATGGCTCCACATACAGCCCTGTACATAGTATGATGGCCCCACATACAGCCCTGTACATAGTATGATGGCTCCACATACAGCCCTGTACATAGTATGATGGCTCCACATACAGTCCTGTACATAGTATGATGGCCGCACATACAGCCCTGTACATAGTATGATGACTCCACATACAGTCCTGTACATAGTATGATGGCTCCACATACAGCCCTGTACATAGTATGATGGCTCCACATACAGCCCTGTACATAGTATGATGGCTCCACATACAGTCCTGTACATAGTATGATGGCCGCACATACAGTCCTGCACATAGTATGATGGCTCCACATACAGCCCTGTACATAGTATGATGACTCCACATACAGTCCTGTACATAGTATGATGGCTCCACATACAGTCCTGCACATAGTATGATGGCTCCACATACAGCCCTGTACATAGTATGATGACTCCACATACAGTCCTGTACATAGTATGATGGCTCCACATACAGCCCTGTACATAGTATGATGGCTCCACATACAGCCCTGTACATAGTATGATGGCTCCACATACAGCCCTGTACATAGTATGATGGCTCCACATACAGCCCTGTACATAGTATGATGGCTCCACATACAGCCCTGTACATAGTATGATGGCTCCACATACAGCCCTGTACATAGTATGATGGCTCCACATACAGCCCTGTACATAGTATGATGACTCCACATACAGTCCTGTACATAGTATGATGGCTCCACATACAGCCCTGTACATAGTATGATGACTCCACATACAGTCCTGTACATAGTATGATGACTCCACATACAGTCCTGTACATAGTATGATGACTCCACATACAGCCCTGTACATAGTATGATGGCTCCACATACAGCCCTGTACATAGTATGATGGCTCCACATACAGCCCTGTACATAGTATGATGGCTCCACATACAGCCCTGTACATAGTATGATGACTCCACATACAGTCCTGTACATAGTATGATGACTCCACATACAGCCCTGTACATAGTATGATGACTCCACATACAGTCCTGTACATAGTATGATGACTCCACATACAGTCCTGTACATAGTATGATGACTCCACATACAGCCCTGTACATAGTATGATGACTCCACATACAGTCCTGTACATAGTATGATGAATCCACATACAGTCCTGTACATAGTATGATGGCTCCACATACAGTCCTGTACATAGTATGATGACTCCACATACAGCCCTGTACATAGTATGATGGCTCCACATACAGTCCTGTACATAGTATGATGACTCCACATACAGACCTGTACATAGTATGATGGCTCCACATACAGTCCTGTACATAGTATGATGGCTCCACATACAGTCCTGTACATAGTATGATGGCTCCACATACAGTCCTGTACATAGTGTGATGACTCCACATACAGTCCTGTACATAGTGTGATGGCTCCACATACAGCCCTGTACATAGTATGATAGCTCCACATACAGTCCTGTACATAGTATGATGACTCCACATACAGTCCTGTACATAGTATGATGGCTCCACATACAGCCCTGTACATAGTATGATGACTCCACATACAGTCCTGTACATAGTATGATGACTCCACATACAGTCCTGTACATAGTATGATGACTCCACATACAGCCCTGTACATAGTATGATGACTCCACATACAGCCCTGTACATAGTATGATGGCTCCACATACAGTCCTGTACATAGTATGATGACTCCACATACAGCCCTGTACATAGTATGATGGCTCCACATACAGTCCTGTACATAGTATGATGGCTCCACATACAGCCCTGTACATAGTATGATGGCTCCACATACAGTCCTGTACATAGTATGATGGCTCCACATACAGTCCTGTACATAGTATGATGGCTCCACATACAGTCCTGTACATAGTATGATGGCTCCACATACAGTCCTGTACATAGTATGATGGCTCCACATACAGCCCTGTACATAGTATGATGGCTCCACATACAGTCCTGTACATAGTATGATGGCTCCACATACAGTCCTGTACATAGTATGATGGCTCCACATACAGTCCTGTACATAGTATGATGACTCCACATACAGTCCTGTACATAGTATGATGGCTCCACATACAGTCCTGTACATAGTATGATGGCTCCACATACAGTCCTGTACATAGTATGATGGCTCCACATACAGTCCTGTACATAGTATGATGACTGCACATACAGTCCTGTACATAGTATGATGACTCCACATACAGCCCTGTACATAGTATGATGACTCCACATACAGCCCTGTACATAGTATGATGGCTCCACATACAGTCCTGCACATAGTATGATGGCTCCACATACAGTCCTGTACATAGTATGATGACTCCACATACAGCCCTGTACATAGTATGATGGCTCCACATACAGCCCTGTACATAGTATGATGGCTCCACATACAGTCCTGTACATAGTATGATGACTCCACATACAGCCCTGTACATAGTATGATGGCTCCACATACAGTCCTGTACATAGTATGATGGCTCCACATACAGTCCTGTACATAGTATGATGGCTCCACATACAGTCCTGTACATAGTATGATGACTGCACATACAGTCCTGTACATAGTATGATGGCTCCACATACAGTCCTGTACATAGTATGATGGCTCCACATACAGCCCTGTACATAGTATGATGACTCCACATACAGCCCTGTACATAGTATGATGACTCCACATACAGCCCTGTACATAGTATGATGGCTCCACATACAGCCCTGTACATAGTATGATGGCTCCACATACAGCCCTGTACATAGTATGATGGCTCCACATACAGCCCTGTACATAGTATGATGGCTCCACATACAGCCCTGTACATAGTATGATGGCTCCACATACAGTCCTGTACATAGTGTGATGGCTCCAAATACAGCCCTGTACATAGTATGATGGCTCCACATACAGTCCTGCACATAGTATGATGGCTCCACATACAGCCCTGTACATAGTATGATGGCTCCACATACAGACTTGTACATAGTATGATGACTCCACATACAGCCCTGTACATAGTATGATGGCTCCACATACAGTCCTGTACATAGTATGATGGCTCCACATACAGCCCTGTACATAGTATGATGGCTCCACATACAGCCCTGTACATAGTATGATGGCTCCACATACAGTCCTGTACATAGTGTGATGGCTCCACATACAGCCCTGTACATAGTATGATGGCTCCACATACAGTCCTGCACATAGTATGATGGCTCCACATACAGCCCTGTACATAGTATGATGGCTCCACATACAGTCCTGTACATAGTATGATGGCTCCACATACAGCCCTGTACATAGTATGATGGCTCCACATACAGTCCTGTACATAGTATGATGGCTCCACATACAGCCCTGTACATAGTATGATGACTCCACATACAGCCCTGTACATAGTATGATGGCTCCACATACAGTCCTGTACATAGTATGATGACTCCACATACAGTCCTGTACATAGTATGATGGCTCCACATACAGTCCTGTACATAGTATGATGGCTCCACATACAGTCCTGTACATAGTATGATGGCTCCACATACAGCCCTGTACATAGTATGATGACTCCACATACAGCCCTGTACATAGTATGATGGCTCCACATACAGCCCTGTACATAGTATGATGACTCCACATACAGCCCTGTACATAGTATGATGGCTCCACATACAGTCCTGTACATAGTATGATGGCTCCACATACAGTCCTGTACATAGTATGATGACTCCACATACAGCCCTGTACATAGTATGATGGCTCCACATACAGCCCTGTACATAGTATGATTGCTCCACATACAGTCCTGCACATAGTATGATGGCTCCACATACAGTCCTGTACATAGTATGATGGCTCCACATACAGACTTGTACATAGTATGATGACTCCACATACAGTCCTGTACATAGTATGATGGCTCCACATACAGCCCTGTACATAGTATGATGGCTCCACATACAGTCCTGTACATAGTATGATGGCTCCACATACAGACTTGTACATAGTATGATGACTCCACATACAGTCCTGTACATAGTATGATGGCTCCACATACAGCCCTGTACATAGTATGATGGCTCCACATACAGTCCTGTACATAGTATGATGGCTCCACATACAGCCCTGTACATAGTATGATGGCTCCACATACAGTCCTGTACATAGTATGATGGCTCCACATACAGACCTGTACATAGTATGATGACTCCACATACAGCCCTGTACATAGTATGATGGCTCCACATACAGTCCTGTACATAGTATAATGACTCCACATACAGTCCTGTACATAGTATGATGGCTCCACATACAGCCCTGCACATAGTATGATGGCTCCACATACAGTCCTGTACATAGTATGATGGCTCCACATACAGCCCTGTACATAGTATGATGGCTCCACATACAGCCCTGTACATAGTATGATGGCTCCACATACAGTCCTGTACATAGTATGATGGCTCCACATACAGTCCTGTACATAGTATGATGGCTCCACATACAGCCCTGTACATAGTATGATGGCTCCACATACAGCCCTGTACATAGTATGATGGCTCCACATACAGCCCTGTACATAGTATGATGGCTCCACATACAGCCCTGTACATAGTATGATGGCTCCACATACAGTCCTGTACATAGTATGATGGCTCCACATACAGTCCTGTACATAGTATGATGGCTCCACATACAGCCCTGTACATAGTATGATGACTCCACATACAGCCCTGTACATAGTATGATGGCTCCACATACAACCCTGTACATAGTATGATGGCTCCACATACAGCCCTGTACATAGTATGATGGCTCCACATACAGTCCTGTACATAGTATGATGGCTCCACATACAGTCCTGTACATAGTATGATGGCTCCACATACAGCCCTGTACATAGTATGATGACTCCACATACAGCCCTGTACATAGTATGATGGCTCCACATACAGTCCTGTACATAGTATGATGGCTCCACATACAGCCCTGTACATAGTATGATGGCTCCACATACAGTCCTGTACATAGTATGATGGCTCCACATACAGTCCTGTACATAGTATGATGGCTCCACATACAGTCCTGTACATAGTATGATGGCTCCACATACAGTCCTGTACATAGTATGATGGCTCCACATACAGTCCTGTACATAGTATGATGGCTCCACATACAGTCCTGTACATAGTATGATGACTCCACATACAGCCCTGTACATAGTATGATGACTCCACATACAGCCCTGTACATAGTATGATGGCTCCACATACAGCCCTGTACATAGTATGATGACTCCACATACAGTCCTGTACATAGTATGATGGCTCCACATACAGTCCTGTACATAGTATGATGGCTCCACATACAGTCCTGTACATAGTATGATGACTCCACATACAGCCCTGTACATAGTATGATGGCTCCACATACAGCCCTGTACATAGTATGATGGCTCCACATACAGTCCTGTACATAGTATGATGGCTCCACATACAGTCCTGTACATAGTATGATGGCTCCACATACAGCCCTGTACATAGTATGATGACTCCACATACAGCCCTGTACATAGTATGATGGCTCCACATACAACCCTGTACATAGTATGATGGCTCCACATACAGCCCTGTACATAGTATGATGGCTCCACATACAGTCCTGTACATAGTATGATGGCTCCACATACAGTCCTGTACATAGTATGATGGCTCCACATACAGCCCTGTACATAGTATGATGACTCCACATACAGCCCTGTACATAGTATGATGGCTCCACATACAGTCCTGTACATAGTATGATGGCTCCACATACAGCCCTGTACATAGTATGATGGCTCCACATACAGTCCTGTACATAGTATGATGGCTCCACATACAGTCCTGTACATAGTATGATGGCTCCACATACAGTCCTGTACATAGTATGATGGCTCCACATACAGTCCTGTACATAGTATGATGGCTCCACATACAGTCCTGTACATAGTATGATGGCTCCACATACAGTCCTGTACATAGTATGATGGCTCCACATACAGCCCTGTACATAGTATGATGACTCCACATACAGCCCTGTACATAGTATGATGGCTCCACATACAGTCCTGTACATAGTATGATGGCTCCACATACAGCCCTGTACATAGTATGATGGCTCCACATACAGTCCTGTACATAGTATGATGGCTCCACATACAGTCCTGTACATAGTATGATGGCTCCACATACAGTCCTGTACATAGTATGATGGCTCCACATACAGCCCTGTACATAGTATGATGGCTCCACATACAGTCCTGTACATAGTATGATGGCTCCACATACAGTCCTGTACATAGTATGATGGCTCCACATACAGTCCTGTACATAGTATGATGGCTCCACATACAGCCCTGTACATAGTATGATGGCTCCACATACAGCCCTGTACATAGTATGATGACTCCACATACAATCCTGTACATAGTATGATGGCTCCACATACAGCCCTGTACATAGTATGATGGCTCCACATACAGTCCTGTACATAGTATGATGGCTCCACATACAGCCCTGTATATAGTATGATGTCTCCACATACAGTCCTGTACATAGTATGATGGTTCCACATACAGCCCTGTACATAGTATGATGGCTCCACATACAGTCCTGTACATAGTATGATGGCTCCACATACAGCCCTGTACATAGTATGATGACTCCACATACAGTCCTGTACATAGTATGATGGCTCCACATACAGCCCTGTACATAGTATGATGACTCCACATACAGTCCTGTACATAGTATGATGGCTCCACATACAGTCCTGTACATAGTATGATGGCTCCACATACAGTCCTGTACATAGTATGATGGCTCCACATACAGTCCTGTACATAGTATGATGGCTCCACATACAGCCCTGTACATAGTATGATGGCTCCACATACAGTCCTGCACATAGTATGATGGCTCCACATACAGCCCTGTACATAGTATGATGGCTCCACATACAGTCCTGTACATAGTATGATGGCTCCACATACAGACTTGTACATAGTATGATGACTCCACATACAGCCCTGTACATAGTATGATGACTCCACATACAGCCCTGTACATAGTATGATGGCTCCACATACAGTCCTGTACATAGTATGATGGCTCCACATACAGTCCTGTACATAGTATGATGACTCCACATACAGCCCTGTACATAGTATGATGGCTCCACATACAACCCTGTACATAGTATGATGGCTCCACATACAGTCCTGCACATAGTATGATGGCTCCACATACAGCCCTGTACATAGTATGATGGCTCCACATACAGCCCTGTACATAGTATGATGGCTCCACATACAGCCCTGTACATAGTATGATGACTCCACATACAGTCCTGTACATAGTATGATGGCTCCACATACAGCCCTGTACATAGTATGATGGCTCCACATACAGTCCTGTACATAGTATGATGGCTCCACATACAGACCTGTACATAGTATGATGACTCCACATACAGCCCTGTACATAGTATGATGGCTCCACATACAGTCCTGTACATAGTATGATGGCTCCACATACAGCCCTGTACATAGTATGATGGCTCCACATACAGTCCTGTACATAGTATGATGGCTCCACATACAGCCCTGTACATAGTATGATGACTCCACATACAGCCCTGTACATAGTATGATGATTCCACATACAGTCCTGTACATAGTATGATGACTCCACATACAGTCCTGTACATAGTATGATGGCTCCACATACAGCCCTGTACATAGTATGATGGCTCCACATACAGTCCTGTACATAGTATGATGGCTCCACATACAGCCCTGTACATAGTATGATGGCTCCACATACAGTCCTGTACATAGTATGATGGCTCCACATACAGACCTGTACATAGTATGATGACTCCACATACAGCCCTGTACATAGTATGATGGCTCCACATACAGTCCTGTACATAGTATAATGACTCCACATACAGTCCTGTACATAGTATGATGGCTCCACATACAGCCCTGCACATAGTATGATGGCTCCACATACAGTCCTGTACATAGTATGATGGCTCCACATACAGCCCTGTACATAGTATGATGGCTCCACATACAGCCCTGTACATAGTATGATGGCTCCACATACAGTCCTGTACATAGTATGATGGCTCCACATACAGTCCTGTACATAGTATGATGGCTCCACATACAGCCCTGTACATAGTATGATGGCTCCACATACAGCCCTGTACATAGTATGATGGCTCCACATACAGCCCTGTACATAGTATGATGGCTCCACATACAGCCCTGTACATAGTATGATGGCTCCACATACAGTCCTGTACATAGTATGATGGCTCCACATACAGTCCTGTACATAGTATGATGGCTCCACATACAGTCCTGTACATAGTATGATGGCTCCACATACAGCCCTGTACATAGTATGATGGCTCCACATACAGTCCTGTACATAGTATGATGGCTCCACATACAGTCCTGTACATAGTATGATGGCTCCACATACAGCCCTGTACATAGTATGATGACTCCACATACAGCCCTGTACATAGTATGATGGCTCCACATACAGTCCTGTACATAGTATGATGGCTCCACATACAGCCCTGTACATAGTATGATGGCTCCACATACAGCCCTGTACATAGTATGATGGCTCCACATACAGTCCTGTACATAGTATGATGGCTCCACATACAGCCCTGTACATAGTATGATGGCTCCACATACAGTCCTGTACATAGTATGATGACTCCACATACAGTCCTGTACATAGTATGATGGCTCCACATACAGTCCTGTACATAGTATGATGGCTCCACATACAGCCCTGTACATAGTATGATGGCTCCACATACAGCCCTGTACATAGTATGATGGCTCCACATACAGTCCTGTACATAGTATGATGGCTCCACATACAGCCCTGTACATAGTATGATGGCTCCACATACAGTCCTGTACATAGTATGATGGCTCCACATACAGTCCTGTACATAGTATGTTGGCTCCACATACAGTCCTGTACATAGTATGATGGCTCCACATACAGTCCTGTACATAGTATGATGGCTCCACATACAGTCCTGTACATAGTATGATGGCTCCACATACAGCCCTGTACATAGTATGATGACTCCACATACAGCCCTGTACATAGTATGATGGCTCCACATACAGTCCTGTACATAGTATGATGGCTCCACATACAGCCCTGTACATAGTATGATGGCTCCACATACAGTCCTGTACATAGTATGATGGCTCCACATACAGTCCTGTACATAGTATGATGGCTCCACATACAGCCCTGTACATAGTATGATGGCTCCACATACAGTCCTGTACATAGTATGATGACTCCACATACAGCCCTGTACATAGTATGATGGCTCCACATACAGTCCTGTACATAGTATGATGGCTCCACATACAGCCCTGTACATAGTATGATGGCTCCACATACAGTCCTGTACATAGTATGATGGCTCCACATACAGTCCTGTACATAGTGTGATGGCTCCACATACAGCCCTGTACATAGTATGATGGCTCCACATACAGCCCTGTACATAGTATGATGGCTCCACATACAGTCCTGTACATAGTATGATGGCTCCACATACAGCCCTGTATATAGTATGATGTTTCCACATACAGTCCTGTACATAGTATGATGGTTCCACATACAGCCCTGTACATAGTATGATGGCTCCACATACAGTCCTGTACATAGTATGATGGCTCCACATACAGCCCTGTACATAGTATGATGACTCCACATACAGTCCTGTACATAGTATGATGGCTCCACATACAGCCCTGTACATAGTATGATGACTCCACATACAGTCCTGTACATAGTATGATGGCTCCACATACAGTCCTGTACATAGTATGATGGCTCCACATACAGTCCTGTACATAGTATGATGGCTCCACATACAGTCCTGTACATAGTATGATGGCTCCACATACAGCCCTGTACATAGTATGATGACTCCACATACAGCCCTGTACATAGTATGATGGCTCCACATACAGCCCTGTACATAGTATGATGGCTCCACATACAGCCCTGTACATAGTATGATGGCTCCACATACAGCCCTGTACATAGTATGATGGCTCCACATACAACCCTGTACATAGTATGATGGCTCCACATACAGCCCTGTACATAGTATGATGGCTCCACATACAGCCCTGTACATAGTATGATGGCTCCACATACAGTCCTGTACATAGTATGATGGCTCCACATACAACCCTGTACATAGTATGATGGCTCCACATACAACCCTGTACATAGTATGATGGCTCCACATACAGTCCTGCACATAGTATGATGGCTCCACATACAGCCCTGTACATAGTATGATGGCTCCACATACAACCCTGTACATAGTATGATGGCTCCACATACAGCCCTGTACATAGTATGATGGCTCCACATACAGCCCTGTACATAGTATGATGGCTCCACATACAGTCCTGTACATAGTATGATGGCTCCACATACAACCCTGTACATAGTATGATGGCTCCACATACAGCCCTGTACATAGTATGATGGCTCCACATACAGCCCTGTACATAGTATGATGGCTCCACATACAGTCCTGCACATAGTATAATTGCTCCACATACAGCCCTGTACATAGTATGATGACTCCACATACAGCCCTGTACATAGTATGATGACTTCACATACAGTCCTGTACATAGTATGATGACTCCACATACAGCCCTGTACATAGTATGATGGCTCCACATACAGCCCTGTACATAGTATGATGACTCCACATACAGTCCTGTACATAGTATGATGACTCCACATACAGCCCTGTACATAGTATGATGGCTCCACATACAGTCCTATACATAGTATGATTGCTCCACATACAGTCCTGTACATAGTATGATGACTCCACCTACAGCCCTGTACATAGTATGATGGCTCCACATACAGTCCTGTACATAGTATGATGACTCCACATACAGCCCTGTACATAGTATGATGACTCCACATACAGTCCTGTACATAGTATGATGGCTCCACATACAGTCCTGTACATAGTATGATGACTCCACATACAGCCCTGTACATAGTATGATGACTCCACATACAGTCCTGTACATAGTATGATGACTCCACATACAGCCCTGTACATAGTATGATGGCTCCACATACAGTCCTGTACATAGTATGATGACTTCACATACAGTCCTGTACATAGTATGATGACTCCACATACAGTCCTATACATAGTATGATTGCTCCACATACAGCCCTGTACATAGTATGATGACTCCACATACAGTCCTATACATAGTATGATTGCTCCACATACAGCCCTGTACATAGTATGATGGCTCCACATACAGTCCTGTACATAGTATGATGACTTCACATACAGTCCTGTACATAGTATGATGACTCCACATACAGTCCTATACATAGTATGATTGCTCCACATACAGCCCTGTACATAGTATGATGGCTCCACATACAGCCCTGTACATAGTATGATGACTCCACATACAGTCCTGTACATAGTATGATGACTCCACATACAGTCCTATACATAGTATGATTGCTCCACATACAGTCCTGTACATAGTATGATGACTCCACATACAGCCCTGTACATAGTATGATGGCTCCACATACAGCCCTGTACATAGTATGATGACTCCACATACAGTCCTGTACATAGTATGATGACTCCACATACAGCCCTGTACATAGTATGATGACTCCACATACAGTCCTGTACATAGTATGATGGCTCCACATACAGTCCTGTACATAGTATGATGACTCCACATACAGCCCTGTACATAGTATGATGACTCCACATACAGTCCTGTACATAGTATGATGACTCCACATACAGCCCTGTACATAGTATGATGGCTCCACATACAGTCCTGTACATAGTATGATGGCTCCACATACAGTCCTATACATAGTATGATTGCTCCACATACAGCCCTGTACATAGTATGATGGCTCCACATACAGTCCTGTACATAGTATGATGGCTCCACATACAGTCCTGTACATAGTATGATGGCTCCACATACAGTCCTGTACATAGTATGATGGCTCCACATACAGCCCTGTACATAGTATGATGACTCCACATACAGCCCTGTACATAGTATGATGGCTCCACATACAGTCCTGTACATAGTATGATGGCTCCACATACAGCCCTGTACATAGTATGATGACTCCACATACAGCCCTGTACATAGTATGATGGCTCCACATACAGCCCTGTACATAGTATGATGGCTCCACATACAGCCCTGTACATAGTATGATGGCTCCACATACAGCCCTGTACATAGTATGATGACTCCACATACAGCCCTGTACATAGTATGATGACTTCACATACAGTCCTGTACATAGTATGATGACTCCACATACAGCCCTGTACATAGTATGATGGCTCCACATACAGCCCTGTACATAGTATGATGGCTCCACATACAGTCCTGTACATAGTATGATGACTCCACATACAGCCCTGTACATAGTATGATGGCTCCACATACAGCCCTGTACATAGTATGATGGCTCCACATACAGTCCTGTACATAGTATGATGGCTCCACATACAGCCCTGTACATAGTATGATGGCTCCACATACAGCCCTGTACATAGTATGATGGCTCCACATACAGTCCTGTACATAGTATGATGACTCCACATACAGCCCTGTACATAGTATGATGGCTCCACATACAGCCCTGTACATAGTATGATGGCTCCACATACAGTCCTGTACATAGTATGATGACTCCACATACAGCCCTGTACATAGTATGATGGCTCCACATACAGTCCTGTACATAGTATGATGACTCCACATACAGCCCTGTACATAGTATGATGACTCCACATACAGCCCTGTACATAGTATGATGGCTCCACATACAGCCCTGTACATAGTATGATGGCTCCACATACAGCCCTGTACATAGTGTGATGGCTCCACATACAGCCCTGTACATAGTATGATGGCTTCACATACAGTCCTGTACATAGTATGATGACTCCACATACAGCCCTGTACATAGTATGATGGCTCCACATACAGCCCTGTACATAGTATGATGACTTCACATACAGTCCTATACATAGTATGATTGCTCCACATACAGCCCTGTACATAGTATGATGGCTCCACATACAGTCCTGTACATAGTATGATGGCTCCACATACAGTACTGTACATAGTGTGATGACTCCACATACAGTCCTGTACATAGTATGATGACTCCACATACAGCCCTGTACATAGTATGATGACTCCACATACAGTCCTGTACATAGTATGATGACTCCACATACAGTCCTGTACATAGTATGATGGCTCCACATACAGTCCTGTACATAGTATGATGGCTCCACATACAGTCCTGTACATAGTATGATGGCTCCAAATACAGTCCTGTACATAGTATGATGGCCCCACATACAGTCCTGCACATAGTATGATGGCTCCACATACAGTTCTGTACATAGTATGATGGCTCCACATACAGTCCTGTACATAGTATGATGGCTCCACATACAGTCCTGTACATAGTATGATGGCCCCACATACAGTCCTGTACATAGTATGATGACTCCACATACAGTCCTGTACATAGTATGATGGCTCCACATACAGTCCTGTACATAGTATGATGGCTCCACATACAGTCCTGTACATAGTATGATGGCCCCACATACAGTCCTGCACATAGTATGATGGCTCCACATACAGCCCTGTACATAGTATGATGGCTCCACATACAGCCCTGTACATAGTATGATGGCTCCACATACAGCCCTGTACATAGTATGATGACTCCACATACAGCCCTGTACATAGTATGATGGCCCCACATACAGTCCTGCACATAGTATGATGGCTCCACATACAGCCCTGTACATAGTATGATGGCTCCACATACAGCCCTGTACATAGTATGATGGCTCCACATACAGCCCTGTACATAGTATGATGACTCCACATACAGCCCTGTACATAGTATGATGGCCCCACATACAGTCCTGCACATAGTATGATGGCTCCACATACAGCCCTGTACATAGTATGATGGCTCCACATACAGCCCTGTACATAGTATGATGGCTCCACATACAGCCCTGTACATAGTATGATGGCTCCACATACAGTCCTGTACATAGTATGATGGCTCCACATACAGCCCTGTACATAGTATGATGGCTCCACATACAGCCCTGTACATAGTATGATGGCTCCACATACAGCCCTGTACATAGTATGATGACTCCACATACAGCCCTGTACATAGTATGATGGCCCCACATACAGTCCTGCACATAGTATGATGGCTCCACATACAGCCCTGTACATAGTATGATGGCTCCACATACAGCCCTGTACATAGTATGATGGCTCCACATACAGCCCTGTACATAGTATGATGGCTCCACATACAGTCCTGTACATAGTATGATGGCTCCACATACAGCCCTGTACATAGTATGATGGCTCCACATACAGCCCTGTACATAGTATGATGGCTCCACATACAGCCCTGTACATAGTATGATGGCTCCACATACAGCCCTGTACATAGTATGATGGCTCCACATACAGCCCTGTACATAGTGTGATGGCTCCACATACAGTCCTGTACATAGTATGATGGCTCCACATACAGTCCTGCACATAGTATGATGGCTCCACATACAGCCCTGTACATAGTATGATGGCTCCACATACAGCCCTGCACATAGTATGATGGCTCCACATACAGCCCTGTACATAGTATGATGGCTCCACATACAGTCCTGTACAAAGTATGATGACTCCACATACAGCCCTGTACATAGTATGATGGCTCCACATACAGTCCTGTACATAGTATGATGGCTCCACATACAACCCTGTACATAGTATGATGGCTCCACATACAGCCCTGTACATAGTATGATGGCTCCACATACAGCCCTGTACATAGTATGATGGCTCCACATACAGTCCTGCACATAGTATAATTGCTCCACATACAGCCCTGTACATAGTATGATGACTCCACATACAGCCCTGTACATAGTATGATGACTTCACATACAGTCCTGTACATAGTATGATGACTCCACATACAGCCCTGTACATAGTATGATGGCTCCACATACAGCCCTGTATATAGTATGATGACTCCACATACAGCCCTGTACATAGTATGATGGCTCCACATACAGTCCTGTACATAGTATGATGGCTCCACATACAGTCCTGTACATAGTATGATGGCTCCACATACAGTCCTGTACATAGTATGATGGCTCCACATACAGTCCTGTACATAGTATGATGACTCCACATACAGCCCTGTACATAGTATGATGGCTCCACATACAGTCCTGTACATAGTATGATGACTCCACATACAGAGCTGTACATAGTATGATGACTCCACATACAGCCCTGTACATAGTATGATGACTCCACATACAGCCCTGTACATAGTATGATGACTCCACATACAGTCCTGTACATAGTATGATGGCTCCACATACAGCCCTGTACATAATATGATGACTCCACATACAGTCCTGTACATAGTATGATGACTCCACATACAGTCCTGTACATAGTATGATGACTCCACATACAGTCCTGTACATAGTGTGATGGCTCCACATACAGTCCTGTACATAGTATGATGGCTCCACATACAGCCCTGTACATAGTATGATGGCTCCACATACAGTCCTGTACATAGTATGATGACTCCACATACAGTCCTGTACATAGTGTGATGGCTCCACATACAGTCCTGTACATAGTATGATGACTCCACATACAGCCCTGTACATAGTATGATGACTCCACATACAGCCCTGTACATAGTATGATGGCTCCACATACAGCCCTGTACATAGTATGATGACTCCACATACAGCCCTGTACATAGTATGATGACTCCACATACAGTCCTGTACATAGTATGATGACTCCACATACAGTCCTGTACATAGTATGATGACTCCACATACAGTCCTGTACATAGTGTGATGGCTCCACATACAGCCCTGTACATAGTATGATGGCTCCACATACAGTCCTGTACATAGTATGATGGCTCCACATACAGTCCTGCACATAGTATGATGGCTCCACATACAGCCCTGTACATAGTATGATGACTCCACATACAGCCCTGTACATAGTATGATGACTCCACATACAGCCCTGTACATAGTATGATGACTCCACATACAGTCCTGTACATAGTATGATGACTCCACATACAGTCCTGTACATAGTATGATGGCTCCACATACAGTCCTGTACATAGTATGATGACTCCACATACAGCCCTGTACATAGTATGATGACTCCACATACAGTCCTGTACATAGTATGATGGCTCCACATACAGTCCTGTACATAGTATGATGACTCCACATACAGCCCTGTACATAGTATGATGACTCCACATACAGCCCTGTACATAGAATGATGACTCCACATACAGTCCTGTACATAGTATGATGACTCCACATACAGCCCTGTACATAGTATGATGGCTCCACATACAGTCCTGTACATAGTATGATGACTCCACATACAGCCCTGCACATAGTATGATGGCTCCACATACAGCCCTGTACATAGTATGATGGCTCCACATACAGTCCTGTACATAGTATGATGGCTTCACATACAGTCCTGTACATAGTATGATGGCTCCACATACAGTCCTGTACATAGTATGATGGCTCCACATACAGCCCTGTACATAGTATGATGACTCCACATACAGTCCTGTACATAGTATGATGGCTCCACATACAGTCCTGTACATAGTATGATGGCTCCACATACAGCCCTGTACATAGTATGATGGCTTCACATACAGCCCTGTACATAGTATGATGGCTCCACATACAGTCCTGTACATAGTATGATGACTCCACATACAGCCCTGTACATAGTATGATGGCTCCACATACAGTCCTGTACATAGTATGATGGCTCCACATACAGTCCTGTACATAGTATGATGGCTCCACATACAGCCCTGTACATAGTATGATGGCTTCACATACAGCCCTGTACATAGTATGATGGCTCCACATACAGCCCTGTACATAGTATGATGGCTCCACATACAGCCCTGTACATAGTATGATGGCTCCACATACAGTCCTGTACATAGTATGATGGCTTCACATACAGTCCTGTACATAGTATGATGGCTCCACATACAGTCCTGTACATAGTATGATGACTCCACATACAGTCCTGTACATAGTGTGATGGCTCCACATACAGCCCTGTACATAGTATGATGGCTCCACATACAGTCCTGTACATAGTATGATGGCTCCACATACAGCCCTGTACATAGTATGATGGTTCCACATACAGCCCTGTACATAGTATGATGGCTCCACATACAGTCCTGTACATAGTATGATGGCTCCACATACAGTCCTGTACATAGTATGATGGCTCCACATACAGTCCTGTACATAGTATGATGGCTCCACATACAGTCCTGTACATAGTATGATGGCTCCACATACAGCCCTGTACATAGTATGATGACTCCACATACAGTCCTGCACATAGTATGATGGCTCCACATACAGTCCTGTACATAGTATGATGGCTCCACATACAGCCCTGTACATAGTATGATGGCTCCACATACAGTCCTGTACATAGTATGATGGCTCCACATACAGCCCTGTACATAGTATGATGGCTCCACATACAGTCCTGTACATAGTATGATGGCTCCACATACAGCCCTGTACATAGTATGATGACTCCACATACATTCCTGCACATAGTATGATGGCTCCACATACAGTCCTGCACATAGTATGATGGCTCCACATACAGTCCTGTACATAGTATGATGGCTCCACATACAGCCCTGTACATAGTATGATGGCTCCACATACAGCCCTGTACATAGTATGATGACTCCACATACAGCCCTGTACATAGTATGATGGCTCCACATACAGTCCTGTACATAGTATGATGACTCCACATACAGCCCTTTACATAGTATGATGACTCCACATACAGTCCTGCACATAGTATGATGGCTCCACATACAGTCCTGTACATAGTATGATGGCTCCACATACAGCCCTGTACATAGTATGATGGCTCCACATACAGTCCTGTACATAGTATGATGGCTCCACATACAGCCCTGTACATAGTATGATGGCTCCACATACAGTCCTGTACATAGTATGATGGCTCCACATACAGCCCTGTACATAGTATGATGACTCCACATACAGCCCTGTACATAGTATGATGACTCCACATACAGCCCTGTACATAGTATGATGGCTCCACATATAGCCCTGCACATAGTATGATGACTTCACATACAGCCCTGTACATAGTATGATGACTCCACATACAGTCCTGTACATAGTATGATGGCTCCACATACAGCCCTGTACATAGTATGATGGCTCCACATACAGCCCTGTACATAGTATGATGACTCCACATACAGCCCTGTACATAGTATGATGGCTCCACATACAGCCCTGTACATAGTATGATGGCTCCACATACAGTCCTGTACATAGTATGATGGCTCCACATACAGTCCTGTACATAGTATGACGGCTCCACATACAGCCCTGTACATAGTATGATGACTCCACATACAGCCCTGTACATAGTATGATGGCTCCACATACAGTCCTGTACATAGTATGATGGCTCCACATACAGTCCTGTACATAGTATGATGGCTCCACATACAGCCCTGTACATAGTATGATGGCTCCACATACAGCCCTGTACATAGTATGATGGCTCCACATACAGTCCTGTACATAGTATGATGGCTCCACATACAGTCCTGTACATAGTATGATGGCTCCACATACAGTCCTGTACATAGTATGATGGCTCCACATACAGCCCTGTACATAGTATGATGGCTCCACATACAGTCCTGTACATAGTATGATGGCTCCACATACAGTCCTGTACATAGTATGATGGCTCCACATACAGTCCTGTACATAGTATGATGGCTCCACATACAGTCCTGTACATAGTATGATGGCTCCACATACAGTCCTGTACATAGTATGATGGCTCCACATACAGTCCTGTACATAGTATGATGGCTCCACATACAGTCCTGTACATAGTATGATGGCTCCACATACAGCCCTGTACATAGTATGATGACTCCACATACATTCCTGCACATAGTATGATGGCTCCACATACAGTCCTGCACATAGTATGATGGCTCCACATACAGTCCTGTACATAGTATGATGGCTCCACATACAGCCCTGTACATAGTATGATGGCTCCACATACAGCCCTGTACATAGTATGATGACTCCACATACAGCCCTGTACATAGTATGATGGCTCCACATACAGTCCTGTACATAGTATGATGACTCCACATACAGCCCTTTACATAGTATGATGACTCCACATACAGTCCTGCACATAGTATGATCGCTCCACATACAGTCCTGTACATAGTATGATGGCTCCACATACAGCCCTGTACATAGTATGATGGCTCCACATACAGTCCTGTACATAGTATGATGGCTCCACATACAGCCCTGTACATAGTATGATGGCTCCACATACAGTCCTGTACATAGTATGATGGCTCCACATACAGCCCTGTACATAGTATGATGACTCCACATACAGCCCTGTACATAGTATGATGACTCCACATACAGCCCTGTACATAGTATGATGGCTCCACATATAGCCCTGCACATAGTATGATGACTCCACATACAGCCCTGTACATAGTATGATGGCTCCACATACAGCCCTGTACATAGTATGATGACTCCACATACAGTCCTGTACATAGTATGATGGCTCCACATACAGCCCTGTACATAGTATGATGGCTCCACATACAGCCCTGTACATAGTATGATGGCTCCACATACAGTCCTGTACATAGTATGATGGCTCCACATACAGCCCTGTACATAGTATGATGGCTCCACATACAGCCCTGTACATAGTATGATGACTCCACATACAGCCCTGTACATAGTATGATGGCTCCACATACAGCCCTGTACATAGTATGATGGCTCCACATACAGCCCTGTACATAGTATGATGGCTCCACATACAGCCCTGTACATAGTATGATGGCTCCACATACAGCCCTGTACATAGTATGATGGCTCCACATACAGCCCTGTACATAGTATGATGGCTCCACATACAGTCCTGTACATAGTATGATGGCTCCACATACAGCCCTGCACATAGTATGATGACTCCACATACAGCCCTGTACATAGTATGATGACTCCACATACAGCCCTGTACATAGTATGATGGCTCCACATACAGCCCTGTACATAGTATGATGGCTCCACATACAGTCCTGTACATAGTATGATGACTCCACATACAGTCCTGTACATAGTATGATGGCTCCACATACAGCCCTGTACATAGTATAATGACTCCACATACAGCCCTGCACATAGTATGATGACTCCACATACAGTCCTGTACATAGTATGATGGCTCCACATACAGCCCTGTACATAGTATGATGACTCCACATACAGCCCTGCACATAGTATGATGGCTCCACATACAGTCCTGTACATAGTATGATGGCTCCACATACAGTCCTGTACATAGTATGATGGCTCCACATACAGCCCTGTACATAGTATGATGGCTCCACATACAGTCCTGTACATAGTATGATGACTCCACATACAGCCCTGTACATAGTATGATGGCTCCACATACAGTCCTGCACATAGTATGATGACTCCACATACAGCCCTGTACATAGTATGATGGCTCCACATACAGTCCTGTACATAGTATGATGGCTCCACATACAGTCCTGTACATAGTATGATGACTCCACATACAGTCCTGTACATAGTATGATGGCTCCACATACAGCCCTGTACATAGTATGATGACTCCACATACAGTCCTGCACATAGTATGATGACTCCACATACAGCCCTGTACATAGTATGATGACTCCACATACAGTCCTGCACATAGTATGATGACTCCACATACAGCCCTGTACATAGTATGATGGCTCCACATACAGTCCTGTACATAGTATGATGGCTCCACATACAGTCCTGCACATAGTATGATGACTCCACATACAGCCCTGTACATAGTATGATGGCTCCACATACAGCCCTGTACATAGTATGATGACTCCACATACAGTCCTGCACATAGTATGATGACTCCACATACAGCCCTGTACATAGTATGATGACTCCACATACAGTCCTGCACATAGTATGATGACTCCACATACAGCCCTGTACATAGTATGATGGCTCCACATACAGCCCTGTACATAGTATGATGACTCCACATACAGTCCTGCACATAGTATGATGACTCCACATACAGCCCTGTACATAGTATGATGGCTCCACATACAGCCCTGTACATAGTATGATGGCTCCACATACAGTCCTGTACATAGTATGATGGCTCCACATACAGTCCTGTACATAGTATGATGACTCCACATACAGTACTGTACATAGTATGATGGCTCCACATACAGTCCTGTACATAATATGATGGCTCCACATACAGCCCTGTACATAGTATGATGGCTCCACATACAGTCCTGTACATAGTATGATGGCTCCACATACAGTCCTGTACATAGTATGACGGCTCCACATACAGCCCTGTACATAGTATGATGACTCCACATACAGCCCTGTACATAGTATGATGGCTCCACATACAGTCCTGTACATAGTATGATGGCTCCACATACAGTCCTGTACATAGTATGATGGCTCCACATACAGCCCTGTACATAGTATGATGGCTCCACATACAGCCCTGTACATAGTATGATGGCTCCACATACAGTCCTGTACATAGTATGATGGCTCCACATACAGTCCTGTACATAGTATGATGGCTCCACATACAGTCCTGTACATAGTATGATGGCTCCACATACAGCCCTGTACATAGTATGATGGCTCCACATACAGTCCTGTACATAGTATGATGGCTCCACATACAGTCCTGTACATAGTATGATGACTCCACATACAGTCCTGTACATAGTATGATGGCTCCACATACAGCCCTGTACATAGTATGATGGCTCCACATACAGTCCTGTACATAGTATGATGGCTCCACATACAGTCCTGTACATAGTATGATGACTCCACATACAGTCCTGTACATAGTATGATGGCTCCACATACAGTCCTGTACATAGTATGATGGCTCCACATACAGTCCTGTACATAGTATGATGGCTCCACATACAGCCCTGTACATAGTATGATGACTCCACATACAGCCCTGCACATAGTATGATGACCAAACATACAGCCCTGCACATAGTATGATGGCTCCACATACAGTCCTGTACATAGTATGATGGCTCCACATACAGCCCTCTACATAGTATGATGGCTCCACATACAGTCCTGTACATAGTATGATGGCTCCACATACAGTCCTGTACATAGTATGATGGCTCCACATACAGCCCTGTACATAGTATGATGGCTCCACATACAGCCCTGTACATAGTATGATGACTTCACATACAGTCCTGTACATAGTATGATGACTCCACATACAGCCCTGTACATAGTATGATGACTCCACATACAGTCCTGTACATAGTATGATGGCTCCACATACAGCCCTGTACATAGTATGATGGCTCCACATACAGCCCTGTACATAGTATGATGGCTCCACATACAGCCCTGTACATAGTATGATGGCTCCACATACAGCCCTGTACATAGTATGATGACTTCACATACAGTCCTGTACATAGTATGATGACTCCACATACAGCCCTGTACATAGTATGATGACTCCACATACAGCCCTGTACATAGTATGATGGCTCCACATACAGTCCTGTACATAGTATGATGGCTCCACATACAGTCCTGTACATAGTATGATGGCCCCACATACAGTCCTGCACATAGTATGATGGCTCCACATACAGCCCTGTACATAGTATGATGGCTCCACATACAGCCCTGTACATAGCATGATGGCTCCACATACAGTCCTGCACATAGTATGATGGCTCCACATACAGCCCTGTACATAGTATGATGGCTCCACATACAGCCCTGTACATAGTATGATGGCTCCACATACAGTCCTGTACATAGTATGATGGCTCCACATACAGCCCTGTACATAGTATGATGACTCCACATACAGCCCTGTACATAGTATGATGGCTCCACATACAGTCCTGTACATAGTATGATGGCTCCACATACAGTCCTGTACATAGTATGATGGCTCCACATACAGTCCTGTACATAGTATGATGGCCCCACATACAGCCCTGTACATAGTATGATGGCTCCACATACAGTCCTGTACATAGTATGATGGCTCCACATACAGTCCTGTACATAGTATGATGGCTCCACATACAGTCCTGTACATAGTATGATGGCCCCACATACAGTCCTGCACATAGTATGATGGCTCCACATACAGCCCTGTACATAGTATGATGGCTCCACATACAGCCCTGTACATAGTATGATGGCTCCACATACAGTCCTGCACATAGTATGATGGCTCCACATACAGCCCTGTACATAGTATGATGGCTCCACATACAGCCCTGTACATAGTATGATGGCTCCACATACAGTCCTGTACATAGTATGATGGCCCCACATACAGTCCTGCACATAGTATGATGGCTCCACATACAGCCCTGTACATAGTATGATGGCTCCACATACAGCCCTGTACATAGTATGATGGCTCCACATACAGTCCTGCACATAGTATGATGGCTCCACATCCAGTCCTGTACATAGTATGATGGCCCCACATACAGTCCTGCACATAGTATGATGGCTCCACATACAGCCCTGTACATAGTATGATGACTCCACATACAGTCCTGTACATAGTATGATGGCTCCACATACAGCCCTGTACATAGTATGATGGCTCCACATACAGTCCTGTACATAGTATGATGGCTCCACATACAGCCCTGTACATAGTATGATGGCTCCACATACAGTCCTGTACATAGTATGATGGCTCCACATACAGCCCTGTACATAGTATGATGGCTCCACATACAGCCCTGTACATAGTATGATGGCTCCACATACAGCCCTGTACATAGTATGATGGCTCCACATACAGCCCTGTACATAGTATGATGGCTCCACATACAGCCCTGTACATAGTATGATGACTCCACATACAGCCCTGTACATAGTATGATGGCTCCACATACAGTCCTGTACATAGTATGATGGCTCCACATACAGCCCTGTACATAGTATGATGGCTCCACATACAGCCCTGTACATAGTATGATGGCTCCACATACAGTCCTGTACATAGTATGATGACTCCACATACAGCCCTGTACATAGTATGATGACTCCACATACAGTCCTGCACATAGTATGATGGCTCCACATACAGCCCTGTACATAGTATGATGGCTCCACATACAGTCCTGTACACAGTATGATGGCTCCACATACAGCCCTGTACACAGTATGATGGCTCCACATACAGCCCTGTACATAGTATGATGACTCCACATACAGCCCTGTACATAGTATGATGGCTCCACATACAGCCCTGTACATAGTATGATGACTCCACATACAGTCCTGTACAAAGTATGATGGCTCCACATACAGTCCTGTACATAGTATGATGTCTCCACATACAGTCCTGTACATAGTATGATGACTCCACATACAGCCCTGTACATAGTATGATGGCTCTACATACAGTCCTGTACATAGTATGATGGCTCCACATACAGCCCTGTACATAGTATGATGGCTCCACATACAGCCCTGTACATAGTATGATGGCTCCACATACAGTCCTGTACACAGTATGATGGCTCCACATACAGCCCTGTACATAGTATGATGGCTCTACATACAGTCCTGTACATAGTATGATGGCTCCACATACAGCCCTGTACATAGTATGATGGCTCCACATACAGCCCTGTACACAGTATGATGGCTCCACATACAGCCCTGTACATAGTATGATGGCTCTACATACAGTCCTGTACATAGTATGATGGCTCCACATACAGCCCTGTACATAGTATGATGGCTCCACATACAGCCCTGTACATAGTATGATGGCTCCACATACAGCCCTGTACACAGTATGATGGCTCCACATACAGCCCTGTACATAGTATGATGGCTCCACATACAGTCCTGTACACAGTATGATGGCTCCACATACAGCCCTGTACATAGTATGATGGCTCTACATACAGTCCTGTACATAGTATGATGGCTCCACATACAGCCCTGTACATAGTATGATGGCTCCACATACAGCCCTGTACATAGTATGATGGCTCCACATACAGTCCTGTACACAGTATGATGGCTCCACATACAGCCCTGTACATAGTATGATGGCTCTACATACAGTCCTGTACATAGTATGATGGCTCCACATACAGCCCTGTACATAGTATGATGGCTCCACATACAGCCCTGTACACAGTATGATGGCTCCACATACAGCCCTGTACATAGTATGATGACTCCACATACAGCCCTGTACATAGTATAGTGGCTCTACATACAGTCCTGTACATAGTATGATGGCTCCACATACAGCCCTGTACATAGTATGATGGCTCCACATACAGCCCTGTACATAGTATGATGGCTCCACATACAGTCCTGTACATAGTATGATGGCTCCACATACAGCCCTGTACATAGTATGATGACTCCACATACAGCCCTGTACATAGTATGATGGCTCCACATACAGTCCTGTACATAGTATGATGGCTCCACATACAGTCCTGTACATAGTATGATGGCTCCACATACAGCCCTGTACATAGTATGATGACTCCACATACAGTCCTGTACATAGTATGATGGCTCCACATACAGTCCTGTACAAAGTATGATGGCTCCACATACAGTCCTGTACATAGTATGATGGCTCCACATACAGTCCTGTACATAGTATGATGGCTCCACATACAGTCCTGCACATAGTATGATGGCTCCACATACAGCCCTGTACATAGTGTGATGGCTCCACATACAGTCCTGTACATAGTATGATGGCTCCACATACAGCCCTGTACATAGTATGATGGCTCCACATACAGTCCTGTATATAGTATGATGACTCCACATACAGTCCTGTACATAGTATGATGGCTCCACATACAGTCCTGTACATAGTATGATGACTCCACATACAGTCCTGTACATAGTATGATGGCTCCACATACAGCACTGTACATAGTATGATGGCTCCACATACAGTCCTGCACATAGTATGATGGCTCCACATACAGCCCTGTACATAGTATGATGACTCCACATACAGCCCTGCACATAGTATGATGACTCCACATACAGCCCTGCACATAGTATGATGGCTCCACATACAGCCCTGTACATAGTATGATGGCTCCACATACAGCCCTGTACATAGTATGATGGCTCCACATACAGTCCTGTACATAGTATGATGGCTCCACATACAGTCCTGTACATAGTATGATGGCTCCACATACAGCCCTGCACATAGTATGATGACTCCACATACAGTCCTGTACATAGTATGATGGCTCCACATACAGCCCTGTACATAGTATGATGGCTCCACATACAGCCCTGCACATAGTATGATGGCTCCACATACAGTCCTGCACATAGTATGATGACTCCACATACAGCCCTGCACATAGTATGATGGCTCCACATACAGTCCTGTACATAGTATGATGACTCCACATACAGCCCTGTACATAGTATGATGGCTCCACATACAGCCCTGTACATAGTATGATGACTCCACATACAGCCCTGTACATAGTATGATGGCTTCACATACAGCCCTGTACATAGTATGGTGAGCCCACATATAGCCCTGTACATAGTATGATGACTCCACATACAGCCCTGTACATAGTGTGATGGCTCCACATACAGCCCTGTACATAGTATGATGACTCCACATACAGTCCTGTACATAGTATGATGGCTCCACATACAGTCCTGTACATAGTATGATGGCTCCACATACAGCCCTGTACATAGTATGATGACTCCACATACAGCCCTGTACATAGTATGATGGCTCCACATACAGTCCTGTACATAGTATGATGGCTCCACATACAGTCCTGTACATAGTATGATGGCTCCACATACAGTCCTGTACATAGTATGATGACTTCACATACAGTCCTGTACATAGTATGATGGCTCCACATACAGCCCTGTACATAGTATGATGACTCCACATACAGCCCTGTACATAGTATGATGACTTCACATACAGTCCTGTACATAGTATGATGGCTCCACATACAGCCCTGTACATAGTATGATGATTTCACATACAGTCCTGTACATAGTATGATGACTCCACATACAGCCCTGTACATAGTATGATGACTCCACATACAGTCCTGTACATAGTATGATGACTCCACATACAGCCCTGTACATAGTATGATGGCTCCACATACAGTCCTGTACATAGTATGATGACTCCACATACAGCCCTGTACATAGTATGATGACTCCACATACAGTCCTGTACATAGTATGATGACTCCACATACAGCCCTGCACATAGTATGATGGCTCCACATACAGTCCTGCACATAGTATGATGGCTCCACATACAGCCCTGTACATAGTATGATGACTCCACATACAGCCCTGCACATAGTATGATGGCTCCACATACAGTCCTGCACATAGTATGATGGCTCCACATACAGCCCTGTACATAGTATGATGGCTCCACATACAGCCCTGTACATAGTATGATGGCTCCACATACAGCCCTGTACATAGTATGATGACTCCACATACAGTCCTGTACATAGTATGATGACTCCACATTCAGCCCTGCACATAGTATGATGGCTCCACATACAGTCCTGCACATAGTATGATGGCTCCACATACAGCCCTGTACATAGTATGATGACTCCACATACAGCCCTGCACATAGTATGATGGCTCCACATACAGTCCTGCACATAGTATGATGGCTCCACATACAGCCCTGTACATAGTATGATGGCTCCACATACAGCCCTGTACATAGTATGATGGCTCCACATACAGCCCTGTACATAGTATGATGGCTCCACATACAGTCCTGTACATAGTATGATGGCTCCACATACAGCCCTGCACATAGTATGATGACTCCACATACAGCCCTGTACATAGTATGATGGCTCCACATACAGCCCTGCACATAGTATGATGACTCCACATACAGTCCTGTACATAGTATGATGACTCCACATACAGTCCTGTACATAGTATGATGGCTCCACATACAGTCCTGCACATAGTATGATGGCTCCACATACAGCCCTGTACATAGTATGATGACTCCACATACAGCCCTGTACATAGTATGATGACTCCACATACAGCCCTGTACATAGTATGATGGCTCCACATACAGCCCTGTACATAGTATGATGACTCCACATACAGCCCTGTACATAGTATGATGGCTCCACATACAGCCCTGTACATAGTATGATGACTCCACATACAGCCCTGTACATAGTATGATGACTCCACATACAGCCCTGTACATAGTATGATGGCTCCACATACAGTCCTGTACATAGTATGATGACTCCACATACAGCCCTGTACATAGTATGATGGCTCCACATACAGCCCTGTACATAGTATGATGGCTCCACATACAGCCCTGTACATAGTATGATGGCTCCACATACAGCCCTGTACATAGTATGATGGCTCCACATACAGCCCTGTACATAGTATGATGGCTCCACATACAGTCCTGTACATAGTATGATGGCCCCACATACAGTCCTGTACATAGTATGATGGCTCCACATACAGCCCTGTACATAGTATGATGACTCCACATACAGTCCTGTACATAGTATGATGGCCCCACATACAGTCCTGTACATAGTATGATGGCTCCACATACAACCCTGTACATAGTATGATGACTCCACATACAGCCCTGTACATAGTATGATGGCTCCACATACAGCCCTGTACATAGTATGATGGCTCCACATACAGCCCTGTACATAGTATGATGGCTCCACATACAGCCCTGCACATAGTATGATGGCTCCACATACAGTCCTGCACATAGTATGATGGCTCCACATACAGCCCTGTACATAGTATGATGACTCCACATACAACCCTGTACATAGTATGATGGCTCCACATACAGTCCTGTACATAGTATGATGGCTCCACATACAGTCCTGTACATAGTATGATGACTCCACATACAGCCCTGTACATAGTATGATGGCTCCACATACAGCCCTGTACATAGTATGATGACTCCACATACAGCCCTGTACATAGTATGATGGCTCCACATACAGCCCTGTACATAGTATGATGGCTCCACATACAGCCCTGCACATAGTATGATGGCTCCACATACAGCCCTGCACATAGTATGATGGCTCCACATACAGTCCTGCACATAGTATGATGGCTCCACATACAGTCCTGTACATAGTATGATGGCTCCACATACAGTCCTGTACATAGTATGATGGCTCCACATACAGCCCTGTACATAGTATGATGACTCCACATACAGTCCTGTACATAGTATGATGGCTCCACATACAGTCCTGTACATAGTATGATGGCTCCACATACAGCCCTGTACATAGTATGATGGCTCCACATACAGCCCTGCACATAGTATGATGGCTCCACATACAGTCCTGTACATAGTATGATGGCTCCACATACAGTCCTGTACATAGTATGATGGCTCCACATACAGTCCTGCACATAGTATGATGACTCCACATACAGTCCTGTACATAGTATGATGGCTCCACATACAGTCCTGTACATAGTATGATGAGCCCACATACAGCCCTGCACATAGTATGATGGCTCCACATACAGTCCTGTACATAGTATGATGGCTCCACATACAGTCCTGTACATAGTATGATGGCTCCACATACAGTCCTGCACATAGTATGATGACTCCACATACAGTCCTGTACATAGTATGATGGCTCCACATACAGTCCTGTACATAGTATGATGAGCCCACATACAGCCCTGTACATAGTATGATGAGCCCACATACAGTCCTGCACATAGTATGATGGCTCCACATACAGTCCTGTACATAGTATGATGGCTCCACATACAGTCCTGTACATAGTATGATGGCTCCACATACAGCCCTGTACATAGTATGATGACTCCACATACAGTCCTGTACATAGTATGATGGCTCCACATACAGTCCTGTACATAGTATGATGGCTCCACATACAGCCCTGTACATAGTATGATGGCTCCACATACAGCCCTGCACATAGTATGATGGCTCCACATACAGTCCTGCACATAGTATGATGGCTCCACATACAGTCCTGTACATAGTATGATGGCTCCACATACAGTCCTGTACATAGTATGATGGCTCCACATACAGTCCTGTACATAGTATGATGGCTCCACATACAGTCCTGCACATAGTATGATGGCTCCACATACAGCCCTGTACATAGTATGATGGCTCCACATACAGTCCTGTACATAGTATGATGGCTCCACATACAGCCCTGTACATAGTATGATGGCTCCACATACAGCCCTGTACATAGTATGATGGCTCCACATACAGTCCTGTACATAGTATGATGACTCCACATACAGCCCTGTACATAGTATGATGACTCCACATACAGTCCTGTACATAGTATGATGGCCCCACATACAGTCCTGTACAAAGTATGATGGCTCCACATACAGTCCTGTACATAGTATGATGGCTCCACATACAGCCCTGTACATAGTATGATGGCTCCACATACAGCCCTGTACATAGTATGATGACTCCACATACAGTCCTGTACATAGTATGATGGCCCCACATACAGTCCTGTACAAAGTATGATGGCTCCACATACAGCCCTGTACATAGTATGATGGCTCCACATACAGCCCTGTACATAGTATGATGGCTCCACATACAGCCCTGTACATAGTATGATGACTCCACATACAGTCCTGTACATAGTATGATTGCTCCACATACAGTCCTGTACAAAGTATGATGGCTCCACATACAGTCCTGTACATAGTATGATGTCTCCACATACAGCCCTGTACATAGTATGATGGCTCCACATACAGCCCTGTACATAGTATGATGGCTCCACATACAGCCCTGTACATAGTATGATGGCTCCACATACAGCCCTGTACATAGTATGATGTCTCCACATACAGCCCTGTACATAGTATGATGGCTCCACGTACAGTCCTGTACATAGTATGATGGCTCCACATACAGCCCTGTACATAGTATGATGGCTCCACATACAGTCCTGTACATAGTATGATGACTCCACATACAGCCCTGTACATAGTATGATGGCTCCACATACAGCCCTGTACATAGTATGATGACTCCACATACAGTCCTGTACATAGTATGATGACTCCACATACAGTCCTGTACATAGTATGATGACTCCACATACAGTCCTGTACATAGTATGATGGCTCCACATACAGTCCTGTACATAGTATGATGGCTCCACATACAGTCCTGTACATAGTATGATGACTCCACATACAGTCCTGTACATAGTATGATGACTCCACATACAGTCCTGTACATAGTATGATGGCTCCACATACAGTCCTGTACATAGTATGATGACTCCACATACAGTCCTGTACATAGTATGATGACTCCACATACAGCCCTGTACATAGTATGATGGCTCCACATACAGCCCTGCACATAGTATGATGGCTCCACATACAGTCCTGCACATAGTATGATGGCTCCACATACAGCCCTGTACATAGTATGATGGCTCCACATACAGCCCTGTACATAGTATGATGACTCCACATACAGCCCTGCACATAGTATGATGGCTCCACATACAGTCCTGTACATAGTATGATGGCTCCACATACAGTCCTGTACATAGTATGATGACTCCACATACAGCCCTGCACATAGTATGATGGCTCCACATACAGTCCTGTACATAGTATGATGACTCCACATACAGCCCTGCACATAGTATGATGGCTCCACATACAGTCCTGTACATAGTATGATGGCTCCACATACAGCCCTGTACATAGTATGATGGCTCCACATACAGTCCTGTACATAGTATGATGGCCCCACATACAGCCCTGTACATAGTATGATGGCTCCACATACAGCCCTGTACATAGTATGATGGCTCCACATACAGTCCTGTACATAGTATGATGACTCCACATACAGTCCTGTACATAGTATGATGACTCCACATACAGCCCTGCACATAGTATGATGGCTCCACATACAGTCCTGTACATAGTATGATGGCTCCACATACAGCCCTGTACATAGTATGATGGCTCCACATACAGTCCTGTACATAGTATGATGGCTCCACATACAGTCCTGCACATAGTATGATGGCTCCACATACAGCCCTGTACATAGTATGATGGCTCCACATACAGCCCTGTACATAGTATGATGACTCCACATACAGCCCTGCACATAGTATGATGGCTCCACATACAGTCCTGTACATAGTATGATGGCTCCACATACAGTCCTGTACATAGTATGATGACTCCACATACAGCCCTGCACATAGTATGATGGCTCCACATACAGTCCTGTACATAGTATGATGGCTCCACATACAGCCCTGTACATAGTATGATGGCTCCACATACAGTCCTGTACATAGTATGATGGCCCCACATACAGCCCTGTACATAGTATGATGGCTCCACATACAGCCCTGCACATAGTATGATGGCTCCACATACAGCCCTGTACATAGTATGATGGCTCCACATACAGCCCTGTACATAGTATGATGGCTCCACATACAGTCCTGTACATAGTATGATGGCTCCACATACAGCCCTGCACATAGTATGATGGCTCCACATACAGTCCTGTACATAGTATGATGGCTCCACATACAGTCCTGTACATAGTATGATGGCTCCACATACAGCCCTGTACATAGTATGATGGCTCCACATACAGTCCTGTACATAGTATGATGGCTCCACATACAGTCCTGTACATAGTATGATGGCTCCACATACAGTCCTGTACATAGTATGATGGCTCCACATACAGCCCTGCACATAGTATGATGACTCCACATACAGTCCTGTACATAGTATGATGGCTCCACATACAGCCCTGTACATAGTATGATGGCTCCACATACAGCCCTGCACATAGTATGATGGCTCCACATACAGTCCTGCACATAGTATGATGGCTCCACATACAGCCCTGTACATAGTATGATGACTCCACATACAGCCCTGCACATAGTATGATGACTCCACATACAGCCCTGTACATAGTATGATGGCTCCACATACAGTCCTGTACATAGTATGATGGCTCCACATACAGCCCTGTACATAGTATGATGACTCCACATACAGCCCTGTACATAGTATGATGAGCCCACATATAGCCCTGCACATAGTATGATGGCTCCACATACAGTCCTGTACATAGTATGATGGCTCCACATACAGTCCTGCACATAGTATGATGACTCCACATACAGTCCTGTACATAGTATGATGGCTCCACATACAGCCCTGTACATAGTATGATGACTCCACATACAGTCCTGTACATAGTATGATGGCTCCACATACAGTCCTGCACATAGTATGATGGCTCCACATACAGCCCTGTACATAGTATGATGACTCCACAAATAGCCCTGCACATAGTATGATGACTCCACATACAGTCCTGTACATAGTATGATGGCTCCACATACAGTCCTGTACATAGTATGATGAGCCCACATACAGCCCTGCACATAGTATGATGGCTCCACATACAGTCCTGTACATAGTATGATGGCTCCACATACAGTCCTGTACATAGTATGATGACTCCACATACAGCCCTGTACATAGTATGATGAGCCCACATATAGCCCTGCACATAGTATGATGGCTCCACATACAGTCCTGTACATAGTATGATGGCTCCACATACAGTCCTGCACATAGTATGATGACTCCACATACAGTCCTGTACATAGTATGATGGCTCCACATACAGTCCTGTACATAGTATGATGGCTCCACATACAGCCCTGTACATAGTATGATGAGCCCACATATAGCCCTGCACATAGTATGATGGCTCCACATACAGTCCTGTACATAGTATGATGGCTCCACATACAGCCCTGTACATAGTATGATGGCTCCACATACAGTCCTGTACATAGTATGATGACTCCACATACAGCCCTGTACATAGTATGATGGCTCCACATACAGTCCTGTACATAGTATGATGGCTCCACATACAGTCCTGTACATAGTATGATGACTTCACATACAGTCCTGTACATAGTATGATGGCTCCACATACAGTCCTGTACATAGTATGATGACTCCACATACAGCCCTGTACATAGTATGATGGCTCCACATACAGCCCTGTACATAGTATGATGACTTCACATACAGTCCTGTACATAGTATGATGGCTCCACATACAGTCCTGTACATAGTATGATGACTCCACATACAGCCCTGTACATAGTATGATGGCTCCACATACAGCCCTGTACATAGTATGATGACTCCACATACAGTCCTGTACATAGTATGATGGCTCCACATACAGTCCTGTACATAGTATGATGACTTCACATACAGTCCTGTACATAGTATGATGGCTCCACATACAGTCCTGTACATAGTATGATGACTCCACATACAGCCCTGTACATAGTATGATGGCTCCACATACAGCCGTGTACATAGTATGATGACTTCACATACAGTCCTGTACATAGTATGATGGCTCCACATACAGTCCTGTACATAGTATGATGACTTCACATACAGTCCTGTACATAGTATGATGACTTCACATACAGTCCTGTACATAGTATGATGGCTCCACATACAGTCCTGTACATAGTATGATGACTCCACATACAGCCCTGTACATAGTATGATGGCTCCACATACAGCCCTGTACATAGTATGATGACTCCACATACAGTCCTGTACATAGTATGATGACTCCACATACAGCCCTGTACATAGTATGATGACTCCACATACAGCCCTGTACATAGTATGATGGCTCCACATACAGCCCTGTACATAGTATGATGGCTCCACATACAGCCCTGTACATAGTATGATGGCTCCACATACAGTCCTGTACATAGTATGATGGCTCCACATACAACCCTGTACATAGTATGATGGCTCCACATACAGTCCTGTACATAGTATGATGTCTCCACATACAGACCTGTACATAATATGATGGCTCCACATACAGTCCTGTACATAGTATGATGGCTCCACATACAGCCCTGTACATAGTATGATGGCTCCACATACAGTCCTGTACATAGTATGATGGCTCCACATACAGCCCTGTACATAGTATGATGGCTCCACATACAGCCCTGTACATAGTATGATGGCTCCACATACAGCCCTGTACATAGTATGATGGCTCCACATACAGTCCTGTACATAGTATGATGGCTCCACATACAGCCCTGTACATAGTATGATGGCTCCACATACAGTCCTGTACATAGTATGATGGCTCCACATACAGTCCTGTACATAGTATGATGGCTCCACATACAGCCCTGTACATAGTATGATGGCTCCACATACAGCCCTGTACATAGTATGATGGCTCCACATACAGTCCTGTACATAGTATGATGGCTCCACATACAGCCCTGTACATAGTATGATGACTCCACATACAGTCCTGTACATAGTATGATGTCTCCACATACAGACCTGTACATAGTATGATGGCTCCACATACAGTCCTGTACATAGTATGATGGCTCCACATACAGCCCTGTACATAGTATGATGGCTCCACATACAGTCCTGTACATAGTATGATGGCTCCACATACAGCCCTGTACATAGTATGATGGCTCCACATACAGTCCTGTACATAGTATGATGGCTCCACATACAGTCCTGTACATAGTATGATGGCTCCACATACAGTCCTGTACATAGTATGATGGCTCCACATACAGTCCTGTACATAGTATGATGGCTCCACATACATCCCTGTACATAGTATGATGGCTCCACATACAGTCCTGTACATAGTATGATGGCTCCACATACAGTCCTGTACATAGTATGATGGCTCCACATACAGCCCTGTACATAGTATGATGGCTCCACATACAGCCCTGTACATAGTATGATGGCTCCACATACAGTCCTGTACATAGTATGATGGCTCCACATACAGTCCTGTACATAGTATGATGTCTCCACATACAGCCCTGTACATAGTATGATGGCTCCACATACAGCCCTGTACATAGTATGATGGCTCCACATACAGTCCTGTACATAGTATGATGTCTCCATATACAGCCCTGTACATAGTATGATGACTCCACATACAGCCTTCTACATAGTATGATGGCTCCACATACAGCCCTGTACATAGTATGATGACTCCACATACAGTCCTGTACATAGTATGATGGCTCCACATACAGTCCTGTACATAGTATGATGGCTCCACATACAGCCCTGTACATAGTATGATGGCTCCACATGCAGTCCTGTACATAGTATGATGGCTCCACATACAGTCCTGTACATAGTATGATGACTCCACATACAGCCCTGTACATAGTATGATGACTCCACATACAGCCCTGTACATAGTATGATGGCTCCACATACAGCCCTGTACATAGTATGATGGCTCCACATACAGTCCTGTACATAGTATGATGGCTCCACATACAGTCCTGTACATAGTATGATGGCTCCACATACAGTCCTGTACATAGTATGATGGCTCCACATACAGCCCTGTACATAGTATGATGGCTCCACATACAGCCCTGTACATAGTATGATGGCTCCACATACAGTCCTGTACATAGTATGATGGCTCCACATACAGCCCTGTACATAGTATGATGGCTCCACATACAGTCCTGTACATAGTATGATGGCTCCACATACAGTCCTGTACATAGTATGATGGCTCCACATACAGTCCTGTACATAGTATGATGGCTCCACATACAGTCCTGTACATAGTATGATGGCTCCACATACAGCCCTGTACATAGTATGATGGCTCCACATACAGCCCTGTACATAGTATGATGGCTCCACATACAGTCCTGTACATAGTATGATGGCTCCACATACAGTCCTGTACATAGTATGATGGCTCCACATACAGCCCTGTACATAGTATGATGACTTCACATACAGTCCTGTACATAGTATGATGGCTCCACATACAGCCCTGTACATAGTATGATGACTTCACATACAGTCCTGTACATAGTATGATGGCTCCACATACAGCCCTGTACATAGTATGATGACTTCACATACAGTCCTGTACATAGTATGATTGCTCCACATACAGCCCTGTACATAGTATGATGACTCCACATACAGCCCTGTACATAGTATGATGGCTCCACATACAGCCCTGTACATAGTATGATGACTTCACATACAGTCCTGTACATAGTATGATGACTCCACATACAGCCATGTACATAGTATGATGACTCCACATACAGCCCTGCACATAGTATGATGGCTCCACATACAGCCCTGCACATAGTATGATGGCTCCACATACAGCCCTGTACATAGTATGATGACTCCACATACAGCCCTGTACATAGTATGATGACTCCACATACAGCCCTGTACATAGTATGATGGCTCCACATACAGCCCTGTACATAGTATGATGACTCCACATACAGCCCTGTACATAGTATAATTGCTCCACATACAGCCCTGTACATAGTATGATGGCTCCACATACAGCCCTGCACATAGTATGATGGCTCCACATACAGCCCTGTACATAGTATGATGACTCCACATACAGTCCTGTACATAGTATGATGGCTCCACATACAGCCCTGTACATAGTATGATGGCTCCACATACAGCCCTGTACATAGTATGATGGCTCCACATACAGTCCTGTACATAGTATGATGACTCCACATACAGCCCTGTACATAGTATGATGGCTCCACATACAGCCCTGTACATAGTATGATGACTCCACATACAGTCCTGTACATAGTATGATGGCTCCACATACAGTCCTGTACATAGTATGATGACTCCACATACAGCCCTGTACATAGTATGATGGCTCCACATACAGCCCTGTACATAGTATGATGACTCCACATACAGCCCTGTACATAGTATGATGGCTCCACATACAGTCCTGTACATAGTATGATGGCTCCACATACAGCCCTGTACATAGTATGATGGCTCCACATACAGCCCTGTACATAGTATGATGGCTCCACATACAGCCCTGTACATAGTATGATGGCTCCACATACAGCCCTGCACATAGTATGATGGCTCCACATACAGCCCTGCACATAGTATGATGGCTCCACATACAGTCCTGTACATAGTATGATGGCTCCACATACAGCCCTGTACATAGTATGATGACTCCACATACAGCCCTGTACATAGTATGATGGCTCCACATACAGCCCTGTACATAGTATGATGGCTCCACATACAGCCCTGTACATAGTATGATGACTCCACATACAGCCCTGTACATAGTATGATGGCTCCACATACAGCCCTGTACATAGTATGATGGCTCCACATACAGTCCTGTACATAGTATGATGGCTCCACATACAGTCCTGTACATAGTATGATGGCTCCACATACAGTCCTGTACATAGTATGATGGCTCCACATACAGCCCTGTACATAGTATGATGACTTCACATACAGTCCTGTACATAGTATGATGGCTCCACATACAGCCCTGTACATAGTATGATGGCTCCACATACAGTCCTGTACATAGTATGATGGCTCCACATACAGTCCTGTACATAGTATGATGACTTCACATACAGTCCTGTACATAGTATGATGGCTCCACATACAGCCCTGTACATAGTATGATGACTTCACATACAGCCCTGTACATAGTATGATGACTTCACATACAGCCCTGTACATAGTATGATGGCTCCACATACAGTCCTGTACATAGTATGATGGCTCCACATACAGTCCTGTACATAGTATGATGGCTCCACATACAGCCCTGTACATAGTATGATGGCTCCACATACAGCCCTGTACATAGTATGATGGCTCCACATACAGTCCTGTACATAGTATGATGACTCCACATACAGCCCTGTACATAGTATGATGACTCCACATACAGCCCTGTACATAGTATGATGACTTCACATACAGTCCTGTACATAGTATGATGACTCCACATACAGCCCTGTACATAGTATGATGGCTCCACATACAGCCCTGTACATAGTATGATGGCTCCACATACAGCCCTGTACATAGTATGATGGCTCCACATACAGCCCTGTACATAGTATGATGGCTCCACATACAGCCCTGTACATAGTATGATGGCTCCACATACAGCCCTGTACATAGTATGATGGCTCCACATACAGCCCTGTACATAGTATGATGACTCCACATACAGCCCTGTACATAGTATGATGACTCCACATACAGCCCTGTACATAGTATGATGACTTCACATACAGTCCTGTACATAGTATGATGACTCCACATACAGCCCTGTACATAGTATGATGGCTCCACATACAGCCCTGTACATAGTATGATGGCTCCACATACAGCCCTGTACATAGTATGATGGCTCCACATACAGCCCTGTACATAGTATGATGGCTCCACATACAGCCCTGTACATAGTATGATGGCTCCACATACAGCCCTGTACATAGTATGATGGCTCCACATACAGCCCTGTACATAGTATGATGACTCCACATACAGTCCTGTACATAGTATGATGACTCCACATACAGCCCTGTACATAGTATGATGACTTCACATACAGTCCTGTACATAGTATGATGACTCCACATACAGCCCTGTACATAGTATGATGGCTCCACATACAGCCCTGTACATAGTATGATGGCTCCACATACAGCCCTGTACATAGTATGATGACTCCACATACAGCCCTGTACATAGTATGATGGCTCCACATACAGCCCTGTACATAGTATGATGGCTCCACATACAGTCCTGTACATAGTATGATGACTCCACATACAGCCCTGTACATAGTATGATGGCTCCACATACAGCCCTGTACATAGTATGATGGCTCCACATACAGCCCTGTACATAGTATGATGGCTCCACATACAGTCCTGTACATAGTATGATGACTCCACATACAGCCCTGTACATAGTATGATGGCTCCACATACAGCCCTGTACATAGTATGATGGCTCCACATACAGTCCTGTACATAGTATGATGACTCCACATACAGCCCTGTACATAGTATGATGGCTCCACATACAGCCCTGTACATAGTATGATGGCTCCACATACAGCCCTGTACATAGTATGATGGCTCCACATACAGCCCTGTACATAGTATGATGGCTCCACATACAGCCCTGTACATAGTATGATGGCTCCACATACAGCCCTGTACATAGTATGATGACTCCACATACAGTCCTGTACATAGTATGATGACTTCACATACAGTCCTGTACATAGTATGATGGCTCCACATACAGCCCTGTACATAGTATGATGGCTCCACATACAGCCCTGTACATAGTATGATGACTCCACATACAGCCCTGTACATAGTATGATGGCTCCACATACAGCCCTGTACATAGTATGATGACTCCACATACAGTCCTGTACATAGTATGATGACTTCACATACAGTCCTGTACATAGTATGATGGCTCCACATACAGCCCTGTACATAGTATGATGACTTCACATACAGTCCTGTACATAGTATGATGACTCCACATACAGCCCTGTACATAGTATGATGGCTCCACATACAGCCCTGTACATAGTATGATGGCTCCACATACAGCCCTGTACATAGTATGATGGCTCCACATACAGTCCTGTACATAGTATGATGACTCCACATACAGCCCTGTACATAGTATGATGGCTCCACATACAGCCCTGTACATAGTATGATGGCTCCACATACAGCCCTGTACATAGTATGATGGCTCCACATACAGCCCTGTACATAGTATGATGGCTCCACATACAGCCCTGTACATAGTATGATGGCTCCACATACAGCCCTGTACATAGTATGATGACTCCACATACAGCCCTGTACATAGTATGATGGCTCCACATACAGCCCTGTACATAGTATGATGACTCCACATACAGCCCTGTACATAGTATGATGGCTCCACATACAGCCCTGTACATAGTATGATGACTCCACATACAGCCCTGTACATAGTATGATGGCTCCACATACAGTCCTGTACATAGTATGATGACTCCACATACAGACCTGTACATAGTATGATGGCTCCACATACAGTCCTGTACATAGTATGATGGCTCCACATACAGTCCTGTACATAGTATGATGGCTCCACATACAGTCCTGTACATAGTATGATGGCTCCACATACAGCCCTGTACATAGTATGATGGCTCCACATACAGCCCTGTACATAGTATGATGACTTCACATACAGCCCTGTACATAGTATGATGACTCCACATACAGTCCTGTACATAGTATGATGACTCCACATACAGCCCTGTACATAGTATGATGGCTCCACATACAGCCCTGTACATAGTATGATGGCTCCACATACAGCCCTGTACATAGTATGATGGCTCCACATACAGCCCTGTACATAGTATGATGGCTCCACATACAGCCCTGTACATAGTATGATGGCTCCACATACAGCCCTGTACATAGTATGATGACTCCACATACAGTCCTGTACATAGTATGATGGCTCCACATACAGCCCTGTACATAGTATGATGACTCCACATACAGCCCTGTACATAGTATGATGGCTCCACATACAGCCCTGTACATAGTATGATGACTCCACATACAGCCCTGTACATAGTATGATGGCTCCACATACAGTCCTGTACATAGTATGATGACTTCACATACAGCCCTGTACATAGTATGATTGCTCCACATACAGTCCTGTACATAGTATGATGACTCCACATACAGACCTGTACATAGTATGATGGCTCCACATACAGTCCTGTACATAGTATGATGGCTCCACATACAGTCCTGTACATAGTATGATGGCTCCACATACAGTCCTGTACATAGTATGATGGCTCCACATACAGCCCTGTACATAGTATGATGGCTCCACATACAGACCTGTACATAGTATGATGGCTCCACATACAGTCCTGTACATAGTATGATGACTTCACATACAGCCCTGTACATAGTATGATGACTCCACATACAGTCCTGTACATAGTATGATGACTCCACATACAGTCCTGTACATAGTATGATGACTTCACATACAGTCCTGTACATAGTATGATGGCTCCACATACAGCCCTGTACATAGTATGATGACTTCACATACAGTCCTGTACATAGTATGATGGCTCCACATACAGCCCTGTACATAGTATGATGGCTCCACATACAGTCCTGTACATAGTATGATGGCTCCACATACAGCCCTGTACATAGTATGATGGCTCCACATACAGCCCTGTACATAGTATGATGGCTCCACATACAGTTCTGCATGTAATAAGATGGCCCGCATACAGTTCTGTACATAGTATGATGGCCCCACATACAGTCCTGTACATAGTATGATGGCTCCACATACAGCCCTGTACATATTATGATGACTCCACATACAGTCCTGTACATAGTATGATGGCTCCACATACAGTCCTGCACATAGTATGATGACTCCACATACAGTCCTGCACATAGTATGATGGCTCCACATACAGTCCTGCACATAGTATGATGGCTCCACATACAGTTCTGCATGTAATAAGATGGCCCGCATACAGCCCTGTACATAGTATGATGGCCCCACATACAGTCCTGTACATAGTATGATGGCTCCACATACAGCCCTGTACATAGTATGATGGCCCCACATACAGCCCTGTACATAGTATGATGGCTCCACATACAGTCCTGTACATAGTATGATGGCTCCACATACAGCCCTGTACATAGTATGATGGCTCCACATACAGTCCTGCACATAGTATGATGACTCCACATACAGTCCTGCACATAGTATGATGGCTCCACATACAGTCCTGCACATAGTATGATGGCTCCACATACAGTTCTGCATGTAATAAGATGGCCCGCATACAGCCCTGTACATAGTATGATGGCTCCACATACAGCCCTGTACATAGTATGATGGCTCCACATACAGCCCTGTACATAGTATGATGGCTCCACATACAGTCCTGTACATAGTATGATGGCTCCACATACAGTCCTGTACATAGTATGATGGCTCCACATACAGCCCTGTACATAGTATGATGGCTCCACATACAGTCCTGTACATAGTATGATGGCTCCACATACAGTCCTGCACATAGTATGATGGCTCCACATACAGTCCTGTACATAGTATGATGACTCCACATACAGCCCTGTACATAGTATGATGGCTCCACATACAGCCCTGTACATAGTATGATGGGTCCACATACAGCCCTGTACATAGTATGATGGGTCCACATACAGCCCTGTACATAGTATGATGGCTCCACATACAGCCCTGTACATAGTATGATGGCCCCACATACAGCCCTGTACATAGTATGATGTCCCCACATACAGCCCTGTACATAGTATGATGACTCCACATACAGCCCTGTACATAGTATGATGGCTCCACATACAGCCCTGTACATAGTATGATGGCTCCACATACAGCCCTGTACATAGTATGATGGGTCCACATACAGCCCTGTACATAGTATGATGGGTCCACATACAGCCCTGTACATAGTATGATGGCTCCACATACAGTCCTGTACATAGTATGATGGCCCCACATACAGCCCTGTACATAGTATGATGTCCCCACATACAGCCCTGTACATAGTATGATGACTCCACATACAGCCCTGTACATAGTATGATGGCTCCACATACAGCCCTGTACATAGTATGATGGGTCCACATACAGCCCTGTACATAGTATGATGGGTCCACATACAGCCCTGTACATAGTATGATGGCTCCACATACAGTCCTGTACATAGTATGATGGCTCCACATACAGTCCTGTACATAGTATGATGGCTCCACATACAGCCCTGTACATAGTATGATGGCTCCACATACAGTCCTGTACATAGTATGATGGCTCCACATACAGCCCTGTACATAGTATGATGGCTCCACATACAGCCCTGTACATAGTATGATGACTCCACATACAGCCCTGTACATAGTATGATGACTCCACATACAGCCCTGTACATAGTATGATGGCTCCACATACAGCCCTGTACATAGTATGATGGCTCCACATACAGTCCTGTACATAGTATGACGGCTCCACATACAGTCCTGTACATAGTATGATGACTCCACATACAGCCCTGTACATAGTATGATGGCTCCACATACAGCCCTGTACATAGTATGATGGCTCCACATACAGCCCTGTACATAGTATGATGGCTCCACATACAGCCCTGTACATAGTATGATGGCTCCACATACAGCCCTGTACATAGTATGACGGCTCCACATACAGTCCTGTACATAGTATGACGGCTCCACATACAGTCCTGTACATAGTATGATGGCTCCACATACAGCCCTGTACATAGTATGATGGCTCCACATACAGCCCTGTACATAGTATGATGGCTCCACATACAGCCCTGTACATAGTATGACGGCCCCCATATAGAATCATAGAGTCAGAGTGGTAGAGTTGGAGGGGACCTCCTGGGTCATCTGGTCCAACCCCCTGCTCAAAGCAGGATTCACTAAACCCTCTCAGATAGATGTTTGTCCAGCCTCTGTTTTAAGACGTCCATTGAAGGGGAACTCACCACCTCTCGTGGCCGCCTGTTCCACTCATTGATCACCCTCACTGTCAAAAAGTTTTTTCTAATATCTAATCTGTGTCTCCTGCCATTCAGTTTCATCCCATTGCTTCCAGTCTTTCCTTGTGCAAATGAGAATAAAGATGATCCTTCTTCAATGTGACAGCCCTTGAGATATTTGTAGACAGCTATTAAGTCTCCTCTCAGTCTTCTTTTTTGCAAGCTAAACACTCCCAAATCCTGTAACCGTTCCTCATAGGACATGGTTTGCAGACCGGTCAGCATTCCGGTCGCTCTTCTTCACATGATCTAGACTGTATGCTTCTGTTAATACATCCCAAAATTGTATTTGCCTTTTTTGCTGCTGCATCACAGTGTTGACTCATGTTCAGTCTATGATCTATTAGTATACCTAAGTCTTTTTCACATGTACTGTTGCTTAGCTCTATTCCTCCCATTCTGTATATGCTTTTTTCATTTTTATTGCCCAGATGTAGTACTTTGCATTTTTCCCTGTTAAAAACCATTCTGTTAGTTGCTGCCCACTGCTCCAGTTTATTTAGGTCTTTTTGAATCCTCTCTCTCTCTTCTCTAGTGTTAGCTATCCCTCCTAGCTTTGTGTCATCAGCAAATTTAATCAGTTTACCCTCAATTCCTTCACCTAAATCATTGATAAAGATGATATAATAGTCACCTTGGTATGATGGCCCCCACATACAATGGCCCCCTTGGTATGATGGCCCCCACATACAATGGCCCCCTTGGTATGATGGCCTCCACATATAATGGCCCCCTTGGTATGATGGCCCCCGCATATAATGGCCCCCTTGGTATGATGGCCCCCACATACAATGGCCCCCTTGGTATGATGGCCCCACAAAGTACTGTTTACCTTTTTTCCTGCAGTTCCGGCGAGGCCGCTGCTGCTTTGTGTGCGGGCGACCTGGGGCCACGGGTGGGAGAGCAGAGTGCATGCTCTCTGCTCACAGAATGCGCTGACACTTAGCAGTGTCAGTGCGTTCCCAGCTCCAGCCACCTGTGTGCGTCACAGCGTTCGCTGTGTGCGCGAGCGCCCTGCCCCCGGTGATGCCGAGCTACCTGGGCAGGCACCCAGAAAATTAAAGGGGCCGGCAGCCGTAAAAACGGGCTGGCGGCCCCCCAAGCAGTGCCACACCGCGGCCCACCGGGAAAGTGCCCAGTAGGGCAGATTAGCAATGCTGCTGTGGCCCCTCACTGGGCTGATTGTCCACACTGCAGGTGAGGTAGGCATAGTAAGAACACTGGCGGCCCAGGCTACATCCATTTGCTCGGGGGCCAGGGGGCAGCGGGGGGCTATATGGCCTGGGCCGTGACATCTCCAACATATATCTTCAGCAGGGACCTTGGGCATTACCTCCCCCAACCCTTTGGCCCTTGGACGCTCTATCCCTTTTTGGGCCTCCGCCCCCTGGTGAGTTCCCCACTATGGAGTGAGCTGCTTTACCAAGGAACCCTCGGCCCCCTGATACCTCTCGACCAGACCAACCAGTTCATCAGCGTTCCGGGGATCACCCTGGGCAACCCAAGTCTGTATTGGCCTGGGCAGGGAATGCACGAACCGCTCCATAACCACTCGCTCTACGCACTGCGCAGTAGTAGAGGACTCTGGCTGCAAGTCATTTTTGGACCGCGTGCGCAGTAGCATCTATCGGTTGACGAGAAATGCTACTGAGCAAACGCTGCTAGCGGTACCATTTCTCTGGAGAAAAAGAAATTTGCCTGCAGCAGTATGGCACCACGGGCCGCGCTTGCACAGTAGCATCTCTCGGCGAACAAGAGATGCTACTGCGCATGTGCGGGCGGCGGGGCCGATTTGCTACACGTAAATTTCTAGATTTCTACCACAATTACAAAGACAGTATTTAAAATAGGAGGCAGGTCACTGAAGGCACAGTGATCTGTCAGAAGGCAGAGATAGGAATACATTAGCAGAGCACCAGTTATAGCCCCTCCTCACAGGTTGCCCCAAAGCACGAGCATCTCATTATCTCAGGAATGAAAATAAAGATTAAAAAAGAACCACAGGACGGATTTCATCAACAAAGGTATCATTTTAATCAGTGTAATGGCGCCCACCTCGCAGTGTATGTGGTTCACTAAGCACAATCCTGCTGACAGGTGCGCTTTAAATTACCAAACCATAGTAATATATAAAGTGACAAGTGCCTCGGTATAGTTATGATTTAGGTAACAAAAAGAAATATACACCGTCATCTCATAGATCTACTTGTCATTATTATAGAGAAATGCCATAATAAGCACCAAAGAAAAGAGGGTCAAGGTGAATAATTGCACTTACATAGATAGAAGGTGGTACACATGAGGTTCTGATGAAGAAAGGGCGAAACGCGCGTTGGGGCGACGGGGACCTTATAAGTTTAAAACTAACTCCTTTTCCTCAACCTAAAAATAAAGAAGTGAATAACATAACAAAAGGGAGGTATATTTGTTATTTCTACACCCATAAAAGTCTGATTGTGCTGTTAGCTAATCGTCTGCAAAAGCTTTCAGCCATTTCAGGGACATTTGACTAATGTTATATGGTTTACTGCTATCATCTTTTACATATAGATATTATGGTCACAGTGTTTGTTGTACTTTGCTGACATCTTTTGGCCATTGTTATAATAATGTTGAAGCTGTAATTCCCACAATGCCTCTCTCTATTTAACTCCTTCTATCTTGTTTCCTCACATCCTTTCTTGTGGTCAGAGCCATATTGGCAACACGTGCATTAGGACTTTAGAGAGGATTCTCATGTCACCTCTACGCTCCACCTTCCACGTTCTACCTCATCTTCATCCCTTCATCTTCCCTCATCTCATCAAGGTGCTGTGAATTAAAGTTCTTAAAATTCTTCACTATCACTACATCGTCCTTCCCGGATTTACCACATGCAGTCGGTCAAGAATAAGGGTGGAGGTTAGCGAGTAACACTACCTGTCATTGCATGTACAGAGATCCGTGCTCACATCCCCCAGACACATCTCACCCACGTACATCGGTGGCAGAATACTGATTCATTGTAATATAAAATTAATTAACCCATAAATGATATAAAGACCAAAAAATGAAGTGCCAGACATGCAGTTTTTTTAGTTGCTGCAAGTCTAAAAAAAAAAAAATGCAATAAAAAGTTATAAAATCATATGTACTCCAAAATGGTAGCAATAAAACCTACAGCTACCTCCACAGAGAAGTATAATAGTAGTTGGCAACAAAAAACAAATGTTTTTACAAAATTCTGAATTTTAAAAATCAGTTTTGTATATATATAATACATAATCATACTGACCTGCCGTACAAAACTCAAACACAGGCGGAATTGCGGTTTATTTTCAACATTTTACACTTGGTCTTATTTTTTCCCACTTTTTTGTACCTTGAACGGTAAAATAAACACTGTTGTGTAAGGTGACTGTCAGACACCTAGTGTCTGGGAGATAAACTTGGAGTAATGCCTTAGTGCATATAGGACTAAAAGGGATTAATCATCCATGACAGGTTGATTATGAGCAGCTAAATGGCTGCTCACCATGTCTCCTCCCCTGGGTGTGATTCACTGGGTAAATTGAGAGCTGTTTGTCTCACACATGCTGGGGGTATGGAGGTTGCAGATCGCCTGGATTGTGTTAATTTGCTAAAGGACTAAGAAGCCAGCTGGGCTAACCAGCACTATTGTATGGACTTATTACTTTATGTTTTACTTGCTGCTGGACAAAGGTGGTATTTAAGTTTTCTGTGATGTGGTTTATGAGGACTGAAATAAACCAGCCGGACTTTAAATAGTAAAGGTTCCTGTTATTCCTCGGACCGCCTCCAAGTGAGTAGCATTGTTACATTTGGTTTAGAATGCGGGCAGCGTTCCTAGGGAACACGTGTGATTACTACAGAAGTACTGCATGTCGTGGGTGACGGTGGCTATAGGCCACGGAGCAGCATCAGGCAGCATGGAGGACCTGATTAAACACCTGGTGCAAGCCCATCAGCTGCAACCGCAACAGCTACAGCCGCGACAGCTGGCACAACAGACAAGTAAACTGCTTCAGCAAAAGCTGCAGATTGAATTACAGAGGAGGTTCAAGGCATGGTAGCAGCTCTGACTCCCAAAGTCAGCTGATGATTTTTCTATCCGGAAGGCGGTGAGGAGAGCCCTGCAGGAAATTTTTCTGTGATGCGGTTTATGAGGACTTAAATAAACCAGCCAGACTTTAAATACAAACGGTTCCTGTTTTACCTCCCATCGCTCCCAAGTGAGTATCATTGTTACAGATTTCATCAGCATTCACCTTAAAACTGCACCATGGCAGTCACTCTGTTGCAGATTATCCCAAAGTCATGTGTCATAATGCGTTCCCATTAGTCCAGAGAAGTGGTGGTCTAAGAGAAGCCAGGACCCTGGGCAGTTTAGAAGGTGTGCCCCCCCCCTCTCGATACTCGATGTATCACATCACATGTCAAAGCGCATCGCACAACAGAATACATAACCTAGCGCTATTCATAATAGAGCAGGGGGGAGATTAATTTTCCCAAGGGGCCATATGAGAGACTGTTGTGGAGGATGCACCAAAAGGCTGAAACTAATTCTGCTCAATATTAATATTAACATATTATTTATAATTGTTTTTCTATATTAATTGTATGACTTAATATTGAGCAGAATTAAGTATGCTGACATCCCCTGTATACAGTATGAGCCCCCACATAGCCCCCTCAATCAACAACCAAAGCAGTCAACCCATGGGGCCCTTAAACATGTAAACCATAACAAATAAAAACATTAAAAAATTCTCTGTTTAGTTAGTTTAAAAACCCATATACCTCATAGTAATGTTTCTATGGATATGGACTATCATATATATATATATATATATATATATATATATATTGTACGTGGGGGCTCATACTGTATATAGGGGATATCAGCATACTTAATTCTGCTCAATATGAAGTCATACAATTAATATAAAAAAATTATAATTAATATGTTAATATTAATATTGAGCAGAATTAGTTTCAGCCTTTTGATGTGGCCTCCACAACAGTCTCTCGTGAGGCCCGTTGGTAATGTATATGTGTGTGTATGTGTGTGTGTATATATATATATATATATATATATATATATATATATATATATATATATATATACATATATATATATATATATATATATATATATATATATATATATATATATATATATATATATATATATATACATATATATATATATATATATATATATATACACAATGGGGAAAAAAGTATTTAGTCAGCCGTCAATTGTGCAAGTTCTCCCACTTAAAAGGATGAGCGAGGCCTGTAATTGACATCATAGGTCGACCTCAACTATGAGAGACAAAATGAGAAAACAAATCCTGAAAATCACATTGTCCGATTTGGAAAGAATTTTTTTTTTCAAATTTTGGTGGAAAATAAGTATTTGGTCAATTACAAACAAGCAAGATTTCTGGCTCTCCCAGACCTGTAACTTCTTCTTTAAGAGGCTCCTCTGTCCTCCACTCATTTACCTGTAGTACTGCCTCCTCTGTCCTCCGCTCATTACCTGTAGTACTGGCTCCTCTGTCCTCCACTCATTTACCTGTAGTACTGGCTCCTCTGTCCTCCACTTATTACCTGTAGTACTGGCACCTGTTTGAACTTGTTATCAGTATAAAAGACACCTTTCCGCATCCTCATACAGTCACACTCCAAACTCCACCATGGTGAAGACCAAAGAGCTGTCGAAGGACACCAGAAACAAAATTGTAGCCCTGCACCAGGCTGGGAAGACTGAATCTGCAATAGGCGAGCAGCTTGGTGTGAAGAAATCAACTGTGGGAGCAATAATTAGAAAATGTGACATACAAGACCACTGATAATCTCCATCGATCTGGGGCTCCACACAAGATCTCACCCCGTGGGGTCAAAATGATCTCAAGAACGGTGAGCAAAAATTCTAGATCCACACGGGGGACCTAGTGAATGACCTGCAGAGAGCTGGGACCAATGTTACACAGGCTACCATCAGTAACACACTACTCCGCCAGGGATCCTGCAGAGCCAGACGTGTCCCCCTGCTTAAGCCATTACATGTCTGGGTCCCATACCTACTGTGAAGCATGGGGGTGGCAACATCATGCTTTGGGGCTGTTTCTCTGCCAAGGGACCAGGACGACTGATCCGTGTACATGAAAGAATGAATGGGGCCATGTATCGTGAGATTTTGAGTGCAAACCTCCTTCCATCAGCAAAGGCATTGAAGATGAAATGTGGCTGGGTCTTTCAGCATGACCATGATCCCAAGCACACCGCCAGGGCAATGAAGGAGTGGCTTTGTAAGAAGCATTTCAAGGTCCTGGAGTGGCCTAGCCAGTCTCCACATCTAAACCCTATAGAAAACCTTTGGAGGGAGCTGAAAGTCCGTGTTTCCCAGCGACAGCCCCAAAACATCACCGCTCTAGAGGAGATCTGCATGGAGGAATGGGCCAACATACCAGCAACAGTGTGTGCCAACCTTGTGAAGACTTACAGAAAAAGTTTCACCTCTGTCATTGCCAACAAAGGATATATAACAAAGTATTGAGAAGAACTTTTGTAATTGACCAAATACTTATTTTCCACCAAAATTTAAAAAAAAAAGTTCTTTCCAAATCGGACAATGTGATTTTCAGGATTTGTTTTCTCATTTTGTCTCTCATAGCTGAGGTCGACCTATGATGTCAATTACAGGCCTCGCTCATCTTTTTAAGTGGGAGAACTTGCACAATTGGTGGCTGACTAAATACTTTTTTCCCCATTGTACATATATACAGTACAGACGAAAAGTTTGGACACATCTTCTCATTTAAAGATTTTTCTGTATTTTCATGACTATGAAAATTGTACATTCACACTGAAGGCATCAAAACTATGAATTAACACATGTGGAATTATATACTTAACAAAAAAGTGTGAAACAACTGAAAATATGTCTTATATTCTAGGTTCTTCAAAGTAGCCACCTTTTGCTTTGATGACTGCTTTGCACACTCTTGGCATTCTCTTGATGAGCTTCAAGAGGTAGTCACCGGAAATGGTCTTCCAACAATCTTGAAGGAGTTCCCAGAGATGCTTAGCACTTGTTGGCCCTTTTGCCTTCACTCTGCGGTCCAGCTCACCACAAACCATCTCGATTGGGTTCAGGTCTGGTGACTGTGGAGGCCAGGTCATCTGGCGTAGCCCCCATCACTCTCTTTCTTGGTCAAATAGCCCTTACACAGCCTGGAGGTGTGTTTGGGGTCATTGTCCTGTTGAAAAATAAATGATGGTCCAACTAAACGCAAACCGGATGGAATAGCATGCCGCTGCAAGATGCTGTGGTAGCCATGCTGGTTCAGTATGCCTTCAATTTTGAATAAATCCCCAACAGTGTCACCAGCAAAGCACCCCCACACCATCACACCTCCTCCTCCATGCTTCACGGTGGGAACCAGGCATGTAGAGTCCATCCGTTCACCTTTTCTGCGTCGCACAAAGACACGGTGGTTGGAACCAAAGATCTCAAATTTGGACTCATCAGACCAAAGCACAGATTTCCACTGGTCTAATGTCCATTCCTTGTGTTCTTTAGCCCAAACAAGTCTCTTCTGCTTGTTGCCTGTCCTTAGCAGAAGAGAAGGTGTGTCCAAACTTTTGGTCTGTACTGTATATATATATATATATATATATATATATATATGTATGTACAGACAATATAAACAATACAATGTATGACATTTCAACAGTTACAGGAGGAGTGAGGGTCCTGCTCGCAAGCTTACAATCTATATGGAAATAGGGGGACACAATAGGAAGAACATGGTCATCAGTCAGAATTTGTCTAAGGGCATTTACCGTGTGGTATTTGGGGGCATGGAGGATGTGGAGACAGGTGAATAGGCAGGAGCAGATTAAGATTAACATTTAGGAGGGGACAGGGGAGAGTTAGGTTGGTGAGTTGAGGTGATAGGCTTGTCTAAACAGATGTGTTTTTACATACATATACATATATACCCTATATGGCCTAAACAGTTATGTACTTAGCTTAATGGCATCTTCTTCCGACGCGTTTTCCCCTCTTTTGGTCATTCAGTGGTTCATCAGGGAATTCCTTCAATCAGGACAAGAAAAGGAGACCACCATAAGCCGTACTGCAATAAGGATAACAGCTCAGAAGCCCAGGGCAATATGCCCCCACATGGCCCCTACATACAATATGAGCCCACACACAGTTCCCCTATATACAGTTTGAGCCTCTACATACAGTATGAGCCCCCGCACAGCCCCCTAGATACAGTATGAACCCTCACATAACCCCAAATATACAGTATGAGCCCCCTCATAGCCTCCAATATACAGTATGAGCCCCCACATAGCCTTCAATATACAGTATGAGCTTCCACATAGCCTCCTATATACAGTATGAGCCCTCACATAGCCTTCAATATATAGTATGAGCCTGCACATAGCTCCCTATCTATAGTATGAGCCCCACATAGCCTCCATATATACAGTATGAGCCCTGACATAGCCTCCTATATACAGTATAAGCCCCCACAAAGCCTCCTATATACAGAATAAGCACCCACATAGGCTCCTATATACAGTACGAGCCCTCACATAGCCCATATATATAGGCACACATCCCATACACATATTAATAAAAAAAAACAGATGCTAACCTTGCATGGCGCGTGCAGGCTGATGATGTCATTGCGTCGGCACGTCACAGCACAGGCGACAGGGGCTCTCCCGGAGCTGCGCTGCTATTCTGTATTGTCGGCAGCGGAGCTCCAGGAAAGCTCCCTGCCGGGATATGTGCACCACCATATTGAGGGCAATCTGGCCATGGGCTCCCCCGTAGCATCAGACCCCTGGCGGTAGCCCAGATTGCCCTCATAATCCGCCTATGGTCCAGGGCATGCATGGGTTAAATTGCATCAGATTTTGAGGTAAATAAGGATCCACATTAATTTCTTCCCTGGCTGGGATCCAAAAGAAAAAAAAATAATAGAAAATAAATATAAATTCTACATTTAATGAGACACGTGATTTCTATGCAATTTTTATACAATGCAATTAAGAGGATTCAGTTGCTATTGCCTTGCAGGTGTCACCTCCCCCGCACATTAAATTCACCAGCGGCTTTCACATTACTGGAATCGTTACTGAGAACGACTCCAGGGCGCCATGGGAGGTCTGTGTCTTCTCTGCGTCATCTTACTCTTCTGTCTCGGTAAGAAAAAGGATTCCCTATTATTTTAGGATGATCTTGAAACCAAATATGGCTGCCTATTAAAGGGGCTATCTCATAATCAACACATATATCACTTATGCACAGGTTAGGTGATGAATGTACGATCAATGAGGGTCTGATCGCTGGGACCGTCTCCGATCATGAGAACGAGGATCCCAAAGAGCATCGTGTGAATGACGCCTTAGTGAGCATGTGCGACCACAGCTCTATTTACTATAGGATTGGTGGTCGCACATGCTCACAATCTCAAAAAAGAGATAAAACCTTGTATTTTGTGTGTATTATTGCCCTGCTAAAAATCACATCTAATGCCATTTGAATGATCACATTTAACAATTTTGTATAACATTGGGTTTTCTAAAGTAAGAGTGGTAGTAGCGTAAAAAAAAGATAATTTAAGAAAGGATGACATACTTTTTGGCAGTGAGATATGGGATTAGTTTTCTTAAGATGCTTGTTGGCAATGGTGATGCCAGTCTTGTCTTGCTCGAGGCAGAAAGTTATTTTCTCACCGTTCTTCTCTGAAAGTTGTAGGAATATAGAGAGGTACACTTGCACCACATGATATGAGCGCTTTCATGATTATAATAATACCATGTCACCCTCTTAGTAATGACCATGTCAACTTTATAGTGTTAGCCTCATAGTAATGCCATAAAATCAGCCTCATAGTAATACCATGTAATCAGCCTCACAGTGATAAAATATAATCAGCATCTTGGTAATACCATATAATCAGCCTCATAGTAATACCATATAATCAGCCTCATAGTAATGCCATAAAATCAGCCTCATAGTAATACCATAGAATCAGCCTCATAGTAATACCATGTAATCAGCCTCATAGTAATACCATATACTCAGCCTCATTGTAATAACATAAAATCAGCCTCATAGTAATGCCATATAATCAGCCTCATTGTAATATCATATACTCAGCCTCATTGTAATAACATAAAATCAGCCTCATAGTAATACCATATAATCAGCCTCATAGTAATACCATAAAATCAGCCTCATAGTAATACCATATAATCAGCCTCATAGTAATACCATAGAATCAGCCTCATAGTAATACCATATACTCAGCCTCATAGTAATACCATATACTCAGCCTCATTGTAATAACATAAAATCAGCCTCATAGTAATACCATAGAATTCGCCTCATAGTAATACCATTTAATCAGCCTCATAGTAATACCATTTAATCAGCCTCATAGTAGTAGCATAGAATCAGCCTCATAGTAATACCATATACTCAGCCTCATTGTAATAACATAAAATCAGCCTCATAGTAATACCATAAAATCAGTCTCATAGTAATACCATTTAATCAGCCTCATAGTAATACCATTTAATCAGCCTCATAGTAGTAGCATAGAATCAGCCTCATAGTAATACTATAGAATCAGCCTCATAGTAATACCATTTAATCAGCCTCATAGTAATACCATTTAATCAGCCTCATAGTAATACCATTTAATCAGCCTCATAGTAATACCATTTAATCAGCCTCATAGTGATACCATATAATCAGCCTCATAGTAATACCATAGAATCAGCCTCATAGTAATACCATAGAATCTGCCTCATAGTAATACCATAGAATCAGCCTCATAGTAATGCCATAGAATTAGCTTCATAGTAATACCATAGAATCAGCCTCATAGTAATACCATTTAATCAGCCTCATAGTAATACCATAGAATCAGCCTCATAGTAATACCATAGAATCAGCCTCATAGTAATACCATTTAATCAGCCTCATAGTAATACCATTTAATCAGCCTCATAGTAATACCATTTAATCAGCCTCATAGTAATACCATTTAATCAGCCTCATAGTAATACCATTTAATCAGCCTCATAGTAATACCATCGAATCAGCCTCATAGTAATACCATCGAATCAGCCTCATTGTAATACCATTTAATCAGCCTCATTGTAATACCATTTAATCAGCCTCATAGTAATACCATCGAATCAGCCTCATAGTAATACCATAGAATCAGCCTCATAGTAATATCATAGAATCAGCCTCAAAGTAATGCCATATAATCAGCCTCATAGTAATACCATAGAATCAGCCTCATAGTAATACCATCAAATCAGCCTCATAGTAATACCATAGAATCAGCCTCATAGTAATATCATAGAATCAGCCTCATAGTAATACCATAGAATCAGCCTCATAGTATTACCATAGAATCAGCCTCATAGTAATACCATAGAATCAGCCTCATAGTAATACCGTGGAATCAGCCTCATAGTAATCTAATATATATAATTGCCTTATCCCGTCTGTCTGTCTTTCTGTCTGTCTGTCTTTCTGTCCTGGAAATCCCACGTCGCTGATTGGTCAGGCCGCGGTCAATCAGCGACGCGGGATTTCAGAACAAGATGGCGGCCTTTTAGCGGCTCACACTCACACGCTCACCCTCACACACTCACCCTCACACCCTCAGACACTCACCCTTAGACACTCACGCTCTCACGCTCTGACACTCACACTCTGACGCTCTGATGCTCACGCTCTGACGCTCACGCTCGGCTGCTCACGCTCGGACTCTCACGCTCACGCTCTGACGCTCACTCTCTGACGCTCACGCTCGGACACTCTGACGCTCACGCTCGGACGCTGGAATCTGAATTTCTTATTGATACAAATGCTATAATTTTTATTATGTATAACAGATATAAATAATTTATCTCACATAAAAAGACTCTAATTGATCAGAAGAGTAAAGCACCCATAGCGCTTTCCTCCTTGCCTGCATCTGGTACTGATGCTGAGCCTGTATTGTTGCCTACTTAAGGGTTGCAAGGCAACTTCCTTATAAGGTAAGATGCCCCTTTAAGATTAGAACACAAGTTTCCATTATGACATCACAATTAACCATCACTACTTCTACAAGTCTTTACACTCCTGTTGTCACTTTGACATTCCGGTGTCATTGCTGTTGGTGTGATAAGCCATATAGCTAGTCATATACTGACCGCACTTGGATTACTTGAAATGTCTGGAATTCCTCCAGACAGACTTCAGGTGTTAGCACTACTCCAGGGGATTCTTACCACCTATGACCCTGACTTTGTGCTACCACTACCCGATGGCGTCCTCAGCTTCACTTACCGGCTGGTTATGGAGCTTGTGAGAGATTGCCTGACCAAATACCACCAAGGTTGTATAAGCTCAGAATATCTTGAGCATTTACAGCAGAACATCTGGACATTAGTACAGCAGGTAAGTAGCAGACAATCTGCACAAATTATATATAATAATAATGGAAAATAATAATGGAACACAAGTTTAAGTTTAACCTGTGCCAAATACCCAGATAAGAATAGCCTGGAGTCAAAACAGGGCAATCAGGCTACATGACAAAGGAGAGGGTGGGATCTAAAGGGTTAGTTGAATTAGGGGTGGGAAGGTCCTGGATGCGGGGGGAGGAGGGAATAGGATTGGTTAACCCTTTATGGACCACAAAATTTTTCATTTTTCCCTCACTCTCTTTCAAGAGCCATAACTTTGTTATTTCTCCATTGGCATAGACATGTGAGGGCTTGCTTTTTTGGGATGAGTTGCAGCTTTCAATGTCTCCATCCTATTTACCATACATTGTATTGAAACAAGGGGAAAAAAATTCCAATTGAGATGAAATGGTTCTTTGTGTCACTATATTCAGAGACCCATAACATTGTAATTTTTCTGTTGATAGGACTAAGTAAAGCCTTTTTTTGCGAAGTGAACTCAGTTTTTTATTGATACCAAACACCTATCAGATCAGACTTTAACAAACGTGGCAATACCATATATGTTCATGAATTTTATTGATTATTTTCATTTCTTATTAATTTTCATCTTTATAGGCTGAAGAAAAATCCCAAAGTGGAGAATTGGCCTTTTTTAAACAACTGGCCCAGAATGTCCTGCTTGTACTGGAGTATCCGGCCTACTCACTGGAGCGCCTGGTAAGGATCCATCATCTTCTACATCTCATGTCCTTGTTGTCTGATCTTCTCCAGATTACCAGTCATATAGCAGAAGGTCAGATTTATGATGATAGAGGCCTTCCCCTCTCCGCTCCAGGCAGACACAGGATATTCTATGGCGGCCTGTCTCTGCGGCTCCATCCTCGGTGGTGATAGTCTGTACTCAGCGGTGCGGAGCTTGTATTTCTACCTCTGTCTCACTCCATCATCACAATCTTCCTCCTTGTAAATGCTGCAGTTCTGATAGAAGTTATTAGAGAACAGTTGTAGATACAAGTCCCTTAAATATTAATGTAAATTTGCTTGATAGAGCGGCCGTGAATTGTCCGTCCAATACTGAACTTGTCAAGTAAATCCAGGTTTAATCCTTCCCGCTTTATATATATGGTAATCTAGTGTTTGAGAAATGTTATATTAATTGTATATCTTATATCCATCAGGAAACATCAAAAGGCGACTCCGCAGAGGGGCAAATCCTAAATGTTGCTGACCCTGATAACAGTCAGCCAGGGCCAAAATCCGATCTGATAGAAGGTAAAACGATCATCTAATATTTTACATTCAAATATTACATTATTGAGAACGGCAAAGAATATGTTGATTTATTCTTCATCCTCTGTATAAATAAATAAGCAAATAAATAGGAGAAACCTGCATGGTCTGGGAGGGTGTGGAGTGAGCCCCTGATGCGCGTTTCATCTAGGCTTCTTCCACACCCCCTGGAAGAAGCCTACGCAATACTTCTTCAATACCCCTTGGAAGAAGCCTATGCGAAACACATGTCGGGGTCTTGCTCCCCACCCTCCCAGACTGTACAGGTTTCTCTTTTTTATTTGTCTTATTTATTTTGAGGACTACAGATTGTTCCTATATCTTCTACATTCTAAACAGACACAAACTTGTATGAATACGATTATGAATAGGTTTTGAAGTGATTTTGATCAGTTGTTCTTGGTTTGAAAGAGAGAGCGTTCTCTGTGTCTAACATTCTCTTATTATTTTTTTATCATGAATTGTTCTGATTAATCAATAAAATTTGTTATGTTTTTTTGATATTTGACTTTTTTGCTTCCTTTTCTTTTGGTTATTAAGTGCTGATATTTAATAAATGACGTTTCTTCATTATTTTAGGAATAACTGTGCCGGCAAATACTGATGGTGGAATATGTGAGACACCAGAGATCATCCAGGAATCTGCCAGTGTAAGTATCAGAGGGACGTCTGTATATCATCAGATGACGGGTGTGAATTATACATCCCATGTTATATCCCATATGACAATGGGATATCACTGTTCGTCATGTAGATCAGACATATTATGTGTGATAATGGCGTTATTCTTCCTGCCCCCTCTGTGTGATGTCCCTTATCCTTCCCTGCAGTATTGATTTATGTGTATGGGGGATTTCCCTTTATAATATAATGGGGTCTGTGGAGGGTCCGGCTGGTATCACGTTCTCTACAGTGTAATCAGTGGGGACATAATATAGAAGAGAGACGTTCCTGCATCTTGAGCTTTTATTCTCCTGCATTTTCTGTCTTAATGTCATTTCTTATTCCTTTTTAGGCCTTGATCGGATCATTGAACCAAGTGAGAAATCCTTGTAAGAGCGACTATAAACCGATCAAACTGATCAGCAGTGGAGCCTTTGGGTGAGCTTTACTTTGGTATAATATTTATTTCCCAGGGCTCCTTATGATGATGCCTCGGTGTCCTGCCCATGTAATATTCCCATAGAGAAATCAGGAGTCCACATCACTGTCCACATCTATCTGTCAGGTCAGTTAGGATGTGACGTGGATGTGGACCCTCCATTGATAATCATTTATGGAGTATTATTTTATGCATTTCTAGACATGGATTTATAGTGATGGCCTCACATCTAGTATTAACCATTAGTACAGGAGATCGTTTGATGAGGTCTATAGATGGACTGTTAATAAGAATTTGTAATAAATCATGGATTTTCTTCGTCTCCAGGGCCGTCCACTTAGTGCGCCATAAAGACACAAACCAGATTTGTGCTATGAAGACAATGGACAAGGAGAACCTGAAAAAGCCAAAGAGACTTGAATTGGCCTTTCTGGAGAGGGACATCTCAGCATTCGCCGATTGTCCCTTTGTGGCCTCCATGTTCTGCTCTTTTCCAACTAAACTTCATCTGTGTATGGTCATGGAGTATGTACCAGGTAGGACACATCCATTGTATCTATATCCAGCCCACGTCTGTTTAATCCTAGCACCTATATATGACCATAATGTGCCCACATGGATGGCTACATGTATTATACAGTATACGCTCTACATTACACAGTATATCTCTATATAGGCCATCTTGTCCCAATATTTCCACTTATTTCATATTCACCCTCATCATGTGTAATTTACATTGTAACAAACCCTCACCTCTCATATTTGCTTTCTTCTATAGGAGGAGACTGTGCCAGTCTTATAAAGCGCAGGGGTCCTTTACCAGTCCCCCTGGCCCGTATGTACATTGCGGAAACGGTTCTTGCTGTAGAATACCTGCACAGTTATGGTGTGGTGCACAGAGACCTGAAGCCTGGCAAGTAAGTGACCCCAGTAGTATAATAAAGGGGAAAAAAATATATAATTTTTATACAGTCTATGGGTAATTACTTGGGTCTGACACCATTTCTTTCTTTCACAGCCTCCTGATATCATCAACAGGACATATTAAGGTCACCGATTTTGGGGTTTCAAAACTCGGCCTCATGAGACCAAGCTCAGATATCTACAAGGCTTCAACTGAGGACATCACCAGCGAGTTCCTTGATGAAGAGGTAGGCTTTACTTACAAGATCTTGCACTTTACAGATTTCATCTCTTTCTCCTTCTCTGACAATTTCTCTATAAAACGTTTGCACTGATCTTATTTGACGCAATTATACTTATTGATCATCATCTCATTCTTCTGTTGGTTTCCAGACTTTTGGCACCCCTAGTTACATGGCCCCAGAAATTATCCAAAGGAAAGGCTATGGAAGGCCCGTTGATTGGTGGTCAGTAGGGATCACCCTACATAAATTTCTTTTTGGACGTACACCATTTAAAGGGGCTTTAAAAAGAGATATTTTACGCAGTGTCCTTGAGGGTAAGTAAAATAATCTGAATGCTTGTGATGTCACTGTTATTTGGTTTCATTGGTTTTCTGGTTTAATTTCTAGCCTTATTAAGGACATTTTTTATGAAAATAAATGAAAATGTTTCATTTCCTGTAATATTTGCTTTTTATATAACAGATAAATTAATTTGGACATATCATAAATACTCTACTCCACCCGATGCTCAGGACATCATCACTCAGCTGCTCAGAAAAGATCCAGCAGATAGACTTGGGACAGGTAATATTATAATAGTATTATGACTTATTACACCTCTGTGACCAGACAAATGGTTGCGTCCATGAGGTTCAGTATTCTACCTACTTATCCATTCCCCATTTTTCATGCTATGACTTTCAGTACATTTCCTTCATGTCTGCTGTTACATCTTCAGTTCAGGTTAACATAAACTGTACCGATATGGAGCAGTTTCTCTAAAAATGACTATCACTTTCTTTCTTGTCTTCCTTTTCCAGGAGGAGCAAATGAGATCAAAATGCATCCATTTCTGCATCACTTAGACTTTGACAATCTTCTAAGTCAGAAGCCCCTGTTCGTTCCTGAGCTAAAGTCAGATGAGGACACCCGCTACTTTATCAGTAAGTAAAATGAGACGTCATCTGCAGAAAACTGCTGTGTGTCTTGTCTTTCATTTTATGTGAAAATAATTCTCATCATTATTAGTGATAGCAGGGTGACTGTCTGACCGGGTCTTATACTAATTATCTCTGATAACACTTGTACTTTGTAGCTCGTTGTAGCAGACACATGAATTCAGATGAGGCAGACACAAGAGAGGACAATGACTGGCCAGAAATAAAAAACTTTGTATCATATTATCAAAGGTTTTCTAAAGTAAGTATGTGGCTACTAATATGTCTAAAACCTATAATTACAAAAATGCTTAAAAATAAATCAATTTATTTTTCTCCGTGTGTTTTAGCTAAATATCACCAATACCGGGATGATGACCAATGTAGAGCCTATGTCACCTCCACAGTGTTCCCAAGAGAACAGTGAAAAACACTCAGACATGTGAGTAGATTATTATTATTATGAGATTTAGTTCTGATATATGTTCAGAACCAAATACAAGACACGAGTAACACAAATCTAAATCCAGCATCCACCACCCCTCTGTGCATCTGGCTTGTGATAACACTGCAATAACAGTTGATGATTGTGACCAGCCATTCATTTCCTGCTCATTTCAGGCCAATATTACTAGTTGAGGGCCTGGGCAGGGTATCCCCTCTAGGTTGTCCTAATTGGCCTCACAAACAGGTGTTCTTCATTTTTTCTATTGTTTTTCCTTTTAATTTACTGGTCTTTCTTCTACCAAACAGGCAGAAAGAGTCTTCCTCTTCCAAAACTAATGGAGACAATCAGAGTTTCACTGCTAAAAACAACGAGTCATCCTCGTCCTCATTGTCAGGTATGTACAGGTTTATAGGCCATCCAATTATAGCCTATAATCCAAAATTATAATGTGAATCAGCACATGAAGGCTCCAAAAATTACTTACTTTATTCCCGTTGCTCCCCTGAGTATTCCGTTTTTTGAGTTACGGGTCTTATTTAGTGCTAATTTTTATCGTCTTTTCCAAGAGGGCAGTGCTCACAGGATCCTCTGGGGCGTGTCTTTAGGTTGCTCTGCAATATAAAATTGTGAGCCATGCCCCCTTGGAAAAGACCATAAAAATTAGCACTAAATATAAATGCCCATATCTCTACAACCATAGGGTGGATTTTAGCAAAACAAATATCAGAATACTCGGGGAAGAAGCAGACATAAGATAATAGTGAATCTCAGACACTTTTGATGTAGTGACGGGTCCTCTTTAAAGTTGCATTGAATTATTATCTAACTGATTATATAATAACACAGTGGCTTGCTGCAAGTAATGTCATGATAATAAGGGGACATAGTTCCTTGGAGACACCACATGGCGGCACACAGAAATGCTACAGGTGCATATTAATCAGTTGCATAACTCTATATAGATACAAAGAAAATATTTTAGAAGTTTATAATTAATATTTGTTTCTGACTTTTTGATTAGAATCTCCAGTTCAGAAGAAAAGAAAATATTTTCTAAAACTGAGAAGACAAGAAAAAACAGAGAAAGTAGAAGAGGGGGAAAGTAGGCGAGGTAAGTGTGACAATAATCTCCATGTTGTATGATGTCAGTGAGAAGAAGTCATGTGGAGCAGATGTTATCTATCAGTGGTGGGATTGTCACATGTATGATGACTGGCAAAGATCCCTGCCCTCTGTGTGATGAGATTCCTCTAACGTTCTCCCACAGTGACACCACAGTAGTACCCTCTAATATGGAGTCCCATTACTTACATTAGTTTTACATCTTTTCTCATAGGTTCCATCTTCCGCCGGATGATATCATCCTGCCGGCGTGGATTATCCAGGGCTGCTCGCGCTGTCAGAGGAAGTTGCATTTTTGCCTGCTGTCACCAGGGCACCTTAGACATCTCGAGGACAGAAAACCCCCACATCTAGCTCCCTGAAGAAACTACAGCATGTCCACCATCAATGCTGTACCTGTATGGAAGGATTTGAACCATCTACCCGTGGCCTCCTGACCAGCAAGAAACACCTGCTAAAGTTGAAGGCTTCTCCAAGAACACGTCTTCATCCTTCCATGCAAGATTTAATTAAACTAAATAAATACAAATTTTAAATTGATTAATGTCTTTCAGAATTTAATTGATTATTACTGATATTTTTGGTATATCAATACTATACATCATGTACCATATATCTGAAGGGTAGGATTCCAAAGTGGAGAACAGCAGTTCTATGTCTCCGATTAATCCTCTAAACCTCAGCTAAAAGTGGAGGAGAGGACCAAAGATTCTGTTATTCCTAAGAGTACATACACACATAGCCTTGTAGATGCCAGTAAACCATTGTGAATTGCTGGCAGCTGAGCTTTAGGAAAGCTACCTGTCCGGAGATGTGCACCGCCGACAGTGGTGAAAAAATGCATTATAATGAGGACAATATGGCCAAAGTACCCAGGAGCCTTTGGCCCTGGGCGGTAGCCCAGATTGCCTCATTGTAGTCTGCTAATGATTTCACAAGGAATGAAGCCCAGAGTGAAGAAGAAAGCCCATGAGAGTGATACCCACTTCAGAACAGAGAGAACTTTCCAATGACTACAACGGTTTCTGTATTGGCCACAAGTAAATCGAGTGGTGAAAGAAGATTACCGGAAATCCCATCAGGGTGAGATGACTAAACCCCCTAAACACAGAACATCTATATAGGTGAAGAGGATTTCTTTCCTATTGGAAGTGCTGATGGTGGACTATCTTATGATCAGCCGCTCCGATAATGGTTGTTTGTACTGTCTGGTGATGATGGATCATTTTAAAAAGTTTGCAGTCATGACTCCCACTGGGAATCAAACAGCCGAGTCAGTGGCCTGTGCCATCTGTCATGACTTCATGTGGGTATACGGGTGTCCAGAAAGAATTCACTCTGAGCTAGGAGCCTGTTTTCATGGAAAAGTCATGGATGAATTGCACCAACTGTACAACATTGAGAATTCCAGGACTACACCCTAGCACCCACAGGGAAATGGGGACTGTGAACGTTTCAACATAACTTTATCTACATTCTGAGAATTGTGGAGGACAACAGGAAGATGACAGGATGTCACACACTGTCTAGCGCTGTGTATCTGCGGTCTATTCTAGATGCTGCTGTAACTTAAACTGTGAAATTCCCTCTTGTACTGCATGGGTTAATGCCAATTCTATTGACATGTCCTGGTGGATGTGAGTTTCTGTGTGAGTCTACTCCCCTTAGCCTTTAAGCAGCCTCTCCTTCCACCAGGTGGTGCAGCTGATAGAGTTTCACTCTATACGTGGAAGCCGTGCTGTGCAGTCCTGTTTTTTTGTGCCGCTGAAGTCCTTTCCTTTGAGATTGCTGTACCTTTGTTCTGAGGAGGGAGATTAGGGGAATTAGTGCAGGGCTTGTGAAGGAGTTAGGGCTTAGGGTGGAGACCCAAACCTTCTCACCATCAGAGATACCTTCGGGGTCAGGGCTATTCAGGGTTCCCAGGGACAGATTAGTTTTCCCTGCTCACCCAGCCCGTATCTGCTATTTCCTCACCAGCATTCCCCTACACCGTGACACAGGAAGATGCAATGGCCTGAATTTGTACCAGAACTGGTCTGGGTGTACAGTAACCAGGTTCATGCCATGACAGGGTACACGCATTACACGTTGCTGTTTGGACGTAACAGCCGTAAGGTTACTGAGCTAGAGCTTGATCCAGAGGAAGATAGTACGAAGATAAACACCACAACTTTGGTGTGGAAACACCATCATCGGTTAGAGACACTGAGACTTAAGATTGTACAGAAGCCCCAGGGGAAAAGGCATCCTGTAGTAACTCCTGTGCAGGAGGCACCATTACAGCTGGGGAATCGAGTTTTGGTTCAAGTGAAGCACCCTTGGGGAAAATTGGACTACACGTGGGAGGCTGTTCCTCATCGAGTGACAAGGAGAGTACACCCCGAAAGGAGAAGGCGTCGCACCAGAGAGAGTGCGGCACCCTTACATGCTACCGCCACATGTGTCTGATGAAGAGAGAATGACCGGGGCTAGCTTAGAGGGTAGGCTAGAGGTCAAAATCACAGGAAGAGTGTCTCAGGGCCTAAGTGTTCCAGAAGAGACAGGTCAGGAGGGACTTCACAGATCTGAATGTACCAATGCTGGTGTTTCACCCAGGAGGTATGCAGAAGATGATTTCATATGGCAGTATGTAATACAGCAGACACAGGAGTGTGTTTGGATATTGGCGACTCTGAGACCACCACCAAGGAGCGTCTAAAGCATAAGTAACCTTTCTCATCCAAGTAATGGTGAGTTTAAAGAGTGGAGGAATGTAAGGAGAGTGAGTGACTCATATAATAGAAATGAGCTGTAAGGTATTTGTGGGCAGATGCTGTCATGTAGTGATCAGAGACTTTAGGTGTAGGAACCTGAAATGGTATTGGAACCAAGGGACAGAAGGCCGGCTGAATGAGAGGAAAGCAGAGCTAGGTGCACAGGGGACATGTGATCTGCAGCAGAAAAATACAAAAGCCACAGGGGTCAGGCCAGGAAGTCAGTCGTCGTCCCGACTTGTAACAAGTCACCTGTGGTAGCTAGGCCTGACGTAGGTGATGAGTATGTCCAGAAACACAAGATCAGTATTGGAAGTGGATTAAGCAAGGGGTGCAGAGTCCTTACAAAGGCTAAGAGATCCTGATTGTCGAGGCTAAAGATAGCAGATAGCGCAGACCCTATTGCAGAAATGGAAATTCGGTCGTGTGAGCGTAGACCCAATTGGAAGGACAGAAATTCGGTTATGTGAGCAGAAGGGAGCATGAGTTGTCTCTCTGGAAATTGGAGGCAAGGACAGAAGGTCTGTGGTAGAAGAAATTGACTGTGGCCCACAGTGTGAGACTTTCATCCTTGCAGGAAAGTGTAGTGTGGGCACCTGTTAGGGTCTGGGGTGGCGACTGCCATTGGAAAATACAGCGGGTTGACGGAGGCCCATACTGATTCGACCCAGACACTATTGGCTGACAGTCCAGTGTATCTTTAACTATTATAGGTTAGTGTGCATTTATACCAATATTCATACAACGATGTATGTTGCATATACTTTATGTGAATATTGATGTTACAGTGGTAATTGTACTCCGTATATGTTCTTGGTGTGAAGCTCAGTAGGAGTATAACCGAGCCACGCAAGGTTTAGTGAGCTTAACAGACAGTGGTTACCTGTATCAGGGAAAATCAAGGATATATAGTCGACAACTAAGCTATTGGTGTCATACTTCTTAGTGCTGTAGCGCTGGGTTTGATATTTTATAGGGCATCGTTCAGATAACCAGGCCCATAAACAGGGCCAGACGGTGACCACAAGCACGAGACAGAGAGAGAGCGCAGAGGTCGCTCTACACTGTCTGTATTGTCACTGATATATAATTGAATAATTTTGTAAATAGTTAATAAACAACTTGTTTTATTGTAGCACTGAGTCCGCGTTCTCTGTGCCACTGCAGCCAAACTTAAAAAGTCTAAAAAATGGAAAACAAATTCCGAGCTGCTCAAATTTTTTTTGACTTAACCCTGCTGTTCTGTTCGGGTCGACTATACACTTATAATGTTCTGGTCATTTTTGACCGGACATATTAAAGTCTTGATTTTTAGCTAATTTAAGTGTTTTCTTTGAATACCTGTTGCATTATTATACTGTATGTGAACATGGTTGTCCATAAACAAATGAAAAATTAAATCAAAAACTTAATTTTTTTTTTTTTTTGTATCAAAATATGTTACAAGGCCTTATTGCAATATTCATGCATATTGCACATTTGCACATAAAAAAATAATCTTTATATAACTGTAAACTATCACTAATCACATCAAACTGTATGTAAATATATTTAAAAAAAAAAGTTCAGTTTTTTCTATATAAAATGGTAAATAAGGTTCACGGTGCTAAATTTACTGTTTGCATTCGTCACAAGTATAATTTACATGTCTTTTGCAAAAGTACTTTTCACAACTGCAACATATCACATTTTAATCCAAAAGCGTAAAGGGGTCTATTAAATGCAATACTTCAGTCTTAGAGCAATCCAATCAAGATAAATGAAGCACAGATGCCAATAAAATCAATATTTATTTAACCACTTCGCCCCAGAGCCTGGTTTTGCCTTCGTGACCGGGCCAATTTTTTCAATTCTGACCACTGTCACTTTATGAAGTAATTACTCTGGAACGCTTCAACAGATTCCCCTGATTCTGAGACTGTTTTTTCGTGACATATTGTACTTCATGATAGTGGTAAAATTTTTTCGATATCACTTGCGTTTATTTGTGAAAAAATCGGAGATTTGGTGAAAATGTTGAAAATTATCCAATTTTCAAACTTTGAATTTTCATGCCCTTAAATCAGAGAGATATGTCACACAAAATAGTTAATAAATAACATTTCCCACATGTCTACTTTACATCAGCACAATTTTGTAACCAAAATTTTTTTTTGTTAGGAAGCTATAAGGGTTAAAAGTTGACCGGCGATTTCTCATTTTTCCATTAAAATTTACAAAGACATTTTTTTAGGGACCACATCTTATTTGAAGTGACTTTGAGGGGCCTTTATGACAGAAAATACCCAAAAGTGACACCATTCTAAAAACTGCACCCCTCAAGGTGCTCAAAACCACATTCAAGAAGTTTATTAACCCTTCAGGTGTTTCACGGAAATTTTTGGAATGTGGAAGAAAACAATGAACATTTAACTTTTTTTCACAAAAATGTTACTTTAGACCCAATTTTTTTATTTTCACAAGGGTAACAGGAAAAAATGGAATATACAATTTGTAGTGCAATTTCTCATTAGCGCGCTGATACCCCATAGGTGAGGGAAAACCACTGTTTGGGCGCACTGCAGGGTTCGGAAGGGAAGGAGCGCCATTAGACTTTTTGAAAGAAAAATTTGTTTGGATAATTAGAAGACGCCATGTTGCGTTTGGAGAGCTCCTGATGTGCCTAAACAGTGGAAACCCCCCACAAGTGACACCATTTTGGAAACTAGACTGCTTAGGGAACTTATCTAGATGTGTGGTGAGCACCTTGCACCCCCAGGTGCTTCACAGAAGTTTATAATATTGAGCTGTAAAAATAAAATGTTCACATTTTTCCCTCAAAAACGTTTTTCATCCCTTAATTTTGCATTATCATAAGGGTAATAGGATAAATTGCACCATGAAATTTGTTGTGCAATTTCTCCTGAACACGCCGATACCCCATATGTGGAGGAAAACCACTGTTGGTGCGCACGGCAGGGTTTGGAAGGGAAGGAGCGCCATTTGACTTTTTCAATGTAAAATTTGCTTGAATAATTAGCGGACGCCATGTTGCGTTTGGAGAGCTCCTGATGCCCCTAAACAGTGGAAATCCCCCACAAGTGACACCATTTTGGAAACTAGACCCCTTAGGGAACTTATCTAGATGTTTGGTGAGCACCTCGCACCCCCAGGTGCTTCACAGAAGTTTATAATATTGAGCTGTAAAAATAAAATTTTCACATTTTTCCCTCAAAAACGTTTTTCATCCCTTAATTTTGGATTAACATAAGGGTAATAGGAGAAATTGCACCATGAAATTTGTTGTGCAATTTCTCCTGAGTACGCCGATACCCCATATGTGGAGGAAAACCACTGCTTTGGTGTACGGCAGGGTTCGGAAGAGAAAGGAGCGCTATGTTGGCTGGGATAGGTTGCAGACACCATGTCACATTTGAAGAGTCGCTGACATGCCGAAACAGCAGAAACCCCGACAAGTGACCACATTTTGTAAACTACACCTCACAAGGAATTCATCTAGGGAAGTAGTGAGTATTTTTTAATTTTTAAATTTATACCATTGGGCAGTGAAGAAAACATAATTGTATTTTTACCACAAAAAAATGTTTTACCCTCAGATTTTACGTTTTCACACAGGGCAATGGGTAAAAATGGTGCCGAAATGCGTCAC